>NC_061780.1:11858034-12206762 GCF_022458985.1 Mugil cephalus
CATGTGGATCCCTTTTATACCTCCGGGCTTGGATCACAACTGAAGCTCCGATTCATTTCCTCCAAGCTTTGATTAAAAAAAAAAAAAAAAAAAAAAAAAAAAAAAAAGAAGAAGAAGAAAAAAAAGTACACAGAGGATTTCAAAGGCTCTCACATGATGGTGACGAAAGGGAGGAAAAAAAATGATCCTTCCGTTTTGTGAAACGGAATAAAACTCTGTTCTGCCGGGTTTGCCAAAGGACAAACATAACACTGGGCTGCAATTTTCCTCAACAAATAATGGCCCTTCTAGTCTTCTCTCCTTCCAGCTGTTGCCTCTTTGATCCCAGGTAATGTGCTAACAAGCAATAGGTTCGTGGAATGCCCACAACATTAGTATGTGTATTTGCACCGAGGTGTGAGAGTGTGTGTGTGTGTGTGTTTGCGCATATGGCTTTACGCGCGTGCGTATGTGTGTGTTTTCACACCAATTAATGAATTGCTTTATATGCTCGCTGAGGTCACGATGGCCTGTCTCTAGTGGGGCATTGCTTTTTTCTTTTTTTTTTCCCCCTCCCTTCTGTGTCAGCCTCGGCCCATGATGGCCTGGACCCTCTCTCACACCAACACGTTAATGAGACCGGTCTAATTAGCGGTTGTGGTTCCATACAAGGGGCCCAGGAAACCACGGCACCATTGTGAGTCGGCCTTAATCAGGGGACCACTCAAAAGACGGAGGACCCGCTGTACCAGCAAGAGAGAGTTCACACATACATGTGGAGAGACAGACCTGCTTGGACTCACACTCAAATTAGCGGTTCGCCGGGGCAGGCGCGCAGAGAGAAAGAAAGAAAAGAAAGAAAGAAAAAAGATTAGAGAGAAAGGAAGCGGTTGTGTTTTCAGATTTGAGACCGCTAAGGATCAGCTCTTCGCTCCTTCCCATTTAGCTCCCTCGCTCCCTCCGGTGGAGCTCCTCCCTAGGGCGATGCAGAAAAATGATTTTGCTCTCCTCCATCCCTCTTCTTCACTCCAGATAATTCAATCTATTTAATATCAAATAATCTCTCCCAATTTTTCAGCCCATTTTAACCTTATCGCTCAAACGGATACCTCTGGGGGATGAGCCTCGTTCCACCTTGTTAAAAGAGAAGGGGAATAAGGAAGTGAGAGGTGGCCCAGGAAAGAAGGACGGCAAATAGCTCTCTAAGGAGTGCCTTTAAAAGCCTCTGTTTGCCATTCTCATGGGCATATGTGAAACAGTGGGCAAATAGATTCAAAGGGGAGAATAGTAAAAGATGAGGCGATACAGAGGGAGGTGAAGGGGAAGAGAGAAAGGAGGGAGGGGGGTTTGCAGGTGATGTTAGTTGTGGTGCTTGAGGTCTGGGGCTCTAACTTGCGTCCCACATCACTTAACATGCCCCCAGCCATCTCTCCCGGCAGTTAATTAGAATCCAATAAGGTTGCCGCCTGTTGGTCATTGTTCCTCCAGTGTGTTTACCCTTTCCAGAGGCTCCATTCGCTGCTTAATCTGCCGAGAAGCTGAATGTCAATAGGTCAGGCCAAGACTCCAGAGCCCTGAGAGAGGGAGGGAGAGGGACGGAGCAAAGGGGAAGGAGAGGGGATCAGGGAGGGATGAAGGAAAGGGGTCATTTTTCTCTTTTCCCTCAATATTCTTCTCTGCCATTCCATACTTGTTGTTGTTCCCCCACTCCACCCCCCCACCCACCCCCTCCGTTCCTATCGCGTCTCCTCTCCTCTTCTTTTCTTCTCACTTCTAATCCGTCCTCTTGATTGTTCTAAGCTGCTTTCAGCCAGCCCCTGGGAGGGTGGGGGGGTTGCGGAGTCTGTTTTAATTAAGATTTAAAAGACGACTCCCTCAAGAAGGGAGATTTAAGAGCAGGTTGGACTCTGTAAAGCAAATGAGCGAAGGTTGGGCTGATTGTAGAGAGGACTCGACAAATATCAGAAATCGGTAAAAAAAATAAAAAAGGAGAAAGTTAAAAAGCTATTATTTAACGCACACAGGCGTGCACGTCACGCAGACATCCTCACGGACACGGACGGGGTTCGAGGCATCGGAGTAGCTAAGCCAAATGGGGATATTTTTTTTTCTCCACTTGTAATCAGCGGCACGATCTATATAGATTGATCTCAACTTCCTGTGATTCATACTGTATCCTGCGAGGGCGATACGGGATCAGTGGTAGCCAGCAGGCAAGCCGAGGAAGTTATCTCCTCAGTTATCTCCTCGCTCTGTCTAATGATCGATCATCTCACCAGATGAGCTTAAGAGTCTGCAACACTTCACTTGTTTACCAGAGGAGCAAACCTGAGGCATCCCGGTGGACGTGACCTGCAAAGAAAGACTTGTTTTGCAGACCGACACATGTTGTACTTGCGAGAAAGAGTTCAAGAGCCACGTTTCAAAAGAAAAAAAAAAAAAAAAAAGTTTGACATTGTTGTCTTTGTAGTGCGATTGCGGTTCTATTTGTGTGGCGGTGTCGCTCCAGCGGACACTTAACCGCCTTATCACACCATGACAAAAGGAGATTTCTCTGCAGAAGTCTGGGCACCACAGATACAGGCGCCTTACCGTCCACAATTGCTTCGCTACTACCGTGCAAACACTGTATTGCGGAGAAAGTGAGTGCTAATCTGCGCGTGTCAGCCCAAGAAGAGGCGTGCGCTGAGTGTTTGGTAAAACAGTCACATAGCGCACATCTGCTCCCACTGCACGCCACGCATTCTTCACCCAAGGTAAAAAAAAAAAAAAAAAAAACCCTAAGAAAACACACCGCAAAACAAAGCGCGCAGTGAGCGAGGTGTTTAAGTTCATCAAACCAGAGACTGTGGTGCAGCCGGTGAGGTGTTAAAAGGCCAGGCGAGGGTCAAGAGCCCAACCCATGGCATTCTCTGCCGCGACACATCCCAACACACTGCCACCATATGTCCTGGTTTTCACAGTCAATGAGCCAGCCCACCCTGTGTGACAAAGACCTATTCACACCCGGTCGACTCTGAGGAAATCTGCAATGCCATGGTATGATTAGGACAGAATGCAACACTAGTCCAGCCAGTGGCCGTTAGAGGAAAAACAATGGGCTGGAACGAACAGAGAAATAAAAGGAGTATGGAGGGAGAAGGGTTACGCAGACAAAGAACTTCATAAGGCACTTTGAGTGGATAAACGTAAGCATGATCTTGCCCTCAGCTTGCCACAGCTCCGCCGCTTGCCTCCATCAGAGGCCCCCCTGAGACTCTGCCTCCGTCACTCACAGCTCTCTTAATAAGGCCAGCAGCAGTAAATGGCAGGAAAAATATGCGGGAATGAAAGATCCGTCTCTCATGTTTGCCGCTTTGAGGTTGTGTTTCCGGGTGCCAGGGGAAGGTGGTGGAAAAAAAACTTTATAGAGAAATGCTGCATCTTAATGGAAACAATAAACCCATCCGCTTATAAAATAATATTTTGTGTCCCATATCCTGTTGTGTAGCAACTCTGGGGACGTCTGGCAGACTTGGAAAAAAAAGAAGAAAACTCCCACCTCCACTAAGCTAAAGGTACAGAAGAAACCCATGCCAAAGAATAAAGTGTGCGGAGCTCCTGGGGGAGTGATATATCACGCGTATATTCTTTCACTGCAGCGATTAATATCGAGGAAAAAAAGGTCAAACTTGACTTGAAACGGTTCAGTATATCACAGTTACATTTGGAGCCTGCATTTCATACATCAATCCCTGCTGTGATGTCTCATCAGCGTGGTCACACAGGAGATACCCACGCTGCAGATTATCAAAGATTGATGGGCTGTCCTACTTAAAGACAGAGGAGGAGAGATGACTGGTTATCACCGGGGGGGAACTTCGTGTTGCCCTCAGCCCTTTCGGAGATGTCGATTGTGGGTTCACGTGACCTTTCGGGGCCAAATGCAAACATCATCAGCGGATCAGGGAAATGTTATTCCAGGCTCCGCGACTGCAGAACCCTAAGACGTGACCCCGGCATGTGTAAGTGTCTTGCAAATGCAGCATTTTGAGGTCAGTGCTCTCACACGAGACGGTGCCAGCTGACTCAGGAAGCTCAAGACGAGGCCTGACCCTCCGTCTCCTCCCATCCACCTTCTCCTCTTCGCAAGAAGACAAAACAAGCAGACAGAACAAACAGACAGATTAGCATAAATCCTTTCTCTTCCCTCTCACCTAACCATCTCTTATATCCACTGCTCACTGTCATCCCACTCATTTCTTGTTCAGAGTGCTTGCTTAATAATTAATTGATTAATTAGTTCGCTCATTAATCATTTATTCATTAATCACGGCCTGATTTTTCTAGAGGAAGCGGTGCAATCTGAAAAAAACCCTGACTTCACATTCCACTCTAATTATGCTCCTTTACTAATCAACGCTTAAGAAATGGAGTTTCAGGAAATTAGTTTTCCCCTTCCTTTCTTTTTTTTTTTTTTTTTTTTTGCAGCACAAAGCAGGATGTATCGGGGTCGGCAGGTAACGCTTTTCCCTCCTTTTTCTTGCGTTCTCGAAAGCTCTTAGTCATCAGTAATTTTAGAGGAATGTTTCGAGTTTCAGGCAATCTGATGAGCGGAATATAATTCTGGTGTTAAATAAAAGCCTCTGCACCTCTAGATAGAAAAAAAAAAGAAACAACTTGAATTCTAGTCACAGACTTACCACAGACCTTGATTAATAAGTAGTAATTTGAAAGCTGTTTTTAAGAACGGAGAGGTGGCAGCATTGTGTTATTGTTTTCACTGGACCCAAGGCTCTCCTGGGAGAGGAGGTGATTTGTTTAATCGCCAGGAGTTATGTTCTCTGGACACAGCGATGGGGCGATAGGATGGCTCGGAAATACGCTCGGCAATGTGGAGAGCGCGCGCGAGAAGGAGAGTGGGGAGAAACATTGGAACTGTTTTAATTAGGAGTGTTTGTGGGCTTTGTGTTCCTGCTGGATGCAGAGTTCACAACACAGCTCAGCTGCTTTCTCTGAAGAGGCTCTTGTCAGCTGCCGACAAAAAAAGAATTATGCATCAAATTAAAGGGAGCTCCAGTGAAATGGAGGCAAGTCGGGCATTAACCTCTAAGCTTTAAAAAGCACACATATTAAGCAACACTAATGAGACTCTCATTGAGCGTTGCTATGTTTTATATTCAGACACACACAAAAGCGCGGCTCTGACTTCAATGTGCCACTGCCGCTTCTGAATGAGGTGGTCCTCATATTCATCTCACCGGCAGCAAACAGTGCGCCAGTGAACAATGGCATAGATGGCCCTTTTACTCTTAATGAGATGCATACATTTACAGCATTACCACCCTCATTAAAAAATAATAATAATAAAGGGGAAAAAAGTATTAATTATGAAACGCGCAACTTCCAATCGTGAAGAGCCAAGGGGGTCTCCACTGGGCTCAATTAGGAAGAGCAGACCGCAAATCCCTTGACTAAATTAATTGATACCCCAGAGCATTAGGCCCAGAGTCCCAGTACAGAACCTATGCAGAGAATTCCTTTGTTTTCATTTCCACTGCCTTTTGGAAGAGGCAAGTGATGGAGGCAGTTTTAACATTATCTCTTCATTGTGTTGTGGATTTCTTTCCTGCACTTTATTCATATATTTGTGTGTTTTGTTTCGCTTGTCATGTCTGCGGCAGGGAATGTAAAGGCTTTTTCTTTCCTTCTTTCCTCCCCGTCCCATCTCTGAGCTGCCTCCCTGCCACATGTTGTGTACCGCCGCTGTTTTATCCACCGTGTCAGCTGCTATGCACACACTAAACCGGGGCTTTTGCAAACAGCACGAGAAGTTAATGATTTAAAAGCACAGTAAATTATACTGAAAGCTCTTCCATCCAAACAGTTGTGAAAGAGAAGGGAGGAGGAGGAGGAGGAGGAGGAGGAGGAGAGCCGGGGAGGGAAATTGGGATATAGAGACAGAAAGAAAAAGCAAGAGAATCAGAGAGAAGGAGGGGGGGCAGAAAAGGGCTGGAACTGTGACACAGATCCAGCCAGCAGCTGTCTTGCAGTGAAAACACCAGGGGGTAAGCAGGAACGAAATGACAAGACTAGCTCAATCAACATCTTGTCAACACCGCTAGCTGATGTGTACAGACAATTTCATACCGCCACCACTGACTCCCTCCCCTTTTCTCTCTCTCTCCCTCTCCCTCTCTCTCTCTCTTTTTTTTTTTTTTTTATATATGGCTTTTTATTTCCTGTCCTCCTGCCAGCCAGCCAGTCACTTGCTATCTGTCTGCGCGGAGTCAGCTCTCAGCTCTTTTCCTCTTGGCTTCAGAGTGGGAGGGGTGGGGAGTGAGGGGGGGCTGTTTAAAAGCTGTGCTAGAATTATACTCAGAGAGTTGCCTCTGCCCACTAGAAACCCCAAAGGTGCGGGACTACGGCGGGCGAGCGCGTGCATGTGAGTGGCAACGAACGGTGCAAGAATGAGCGTATTTATGGCACATCGTCGGGCACTGCAGCACGGTGACTGTGCACACCATTCATACGCGCTCGCACGCCGACTATGTCACATCAGCACTCTTGGCCGCCCCCCCTCCCACCCCCACCCCAACCACGAGCCTCCTCCTTTTTTCCCCCCTCCCTTCTCTTTCTCCTTATATGCATACCACTCTATTACACTATCCACTGCATCTGTTGTAGCAGCTACCCGGGGAGACACTCTGCCTTTGCTCGCCCATGCGATCAGCCCCGCTGCTGCCCTGATGTGTGCAGCGCCCTATTCCAGCAGAGAAAAACCTCATGGTGACAGTCCTGGAGACAGACTGATTACAGCATTCCATCAATCCCCACTCAGGCTCGCTCCTTTGCGAGTGGAAGCTGACAGGAGCCCACTTTTTCCATTTTTGCCGTACCTCAGTTTTTCTGGTCCTCTCTAACATATAGTGGTGCTTTCTTTCTGTTGTTCTCCCTACCCTGCTTTCTTGAGTGTTGTGTTGACAAGCTGACACAAACCCCTGTGATTTTCACACCGGGGATGCAGCGAGTGAGAGAAAGGGACAGGGGATACGGGGTAGGAGAGAGGAAGAGATGGGGAGAGAGGGAGAGTGCAAGGGAGAGTGTGGGGAGGGGTGACGGCTGACACAGAGTCTGGAAGAGCAGAGTGACGGCAGAAAGAGGCATGGAGAAAGCAAATCAACAATTAGTAACACCTTATATAACTCTGAAGGGGGCCCTGCGAGGCATTGATTCCAGGGAGCATGCCTCACTGGCAGTAGACGTATGAGCGATAACTAGAGGAATGAGAGGATGGGACTGGATCGGATGCAGGAATGGAAAAGAATGCCCCGGGTTGGAGAGGGGCATCAGCAGAGCAGCAGAAGAGGGTGGTGGTGATGGTCGAGGGTCGGGGGGGGGGGCTCGGTGGATGAGCGGGCGTACTCTCTAAAAAGGGCTGAAGTCTGAGCCAAGATTTTCACAATGGAATAAAGGCTGAAAGGGGAGGCTAGGAGGATTAAACTCCAGCAAAACAGCTCTTAAAAAGCTGTTAGACTGCAATTTGGGCACAAAAACGCAGAATGGGAGTAAAGATAGTGAAAGTAGGTGGGTGGGAGTGCAGCTGGAATGCATCGTGGGAGAGAACGGATTGGAGAGGGCGCCGGGATGCATTAAGATACGCTCGGCCATCTGCAGAGGCGCAAGCTGAAGCTGTTTGCAGTGGTCCAAGTTTTTTAAAAAAAAAAACAACACACACACAAATACAACAGTGGTGCTCACACACATAGTGTGCATGTGTTGGGGCCCATGTTGCCACAAGCTGGTGGGTGGTATTCGTTGTTAGCCCCCCTCCAAGCCCTTAGAAGTTCTGGAGGAGTCATGGTAATGAGCTTTGTAGCCAGATCAAACATGAGATGGGTGCAGAGTCCCCTTTGGGACGTACTCTTTGGTTCAACTACTGCTCGGCACCACTGTCTGTTTGGATGCACGCACAAGCGCGCACACACAGGAAAAGGAAGACAAAAGAGCCCGACTCCAAACAAAGGGATAATAATTCCATACAGAGAGAAATGGAGCTCCCATTTTCCAGCCCGATTTAGAAGCCTTATCTAGACAAGGCACAATGGATGGCATTTGGGGAAAGGGGTTGTTTATTCCAAGCTTGACACTTTTTTGCCAATTGCCTTGTTTTCTGCACACATTGTGTGTGTGTGTGTGTGTGTGTGTGTCTGTTTTCCCTCCTCGTTTTCTTCTCTTCTGCTCTTATTGTGGAAAACTCACGCCGGCTGGGCTCAGGATTCTGCCTTCACTGTGGGGGCAAAATAAATAAATAAGTAAAATAAATAAAAATGCAAGTAGATGTTGGGTTCTATTTTTTAACATCTTGAATTATTAGTGCACGGAGCAAATTGTCCAGTCAAGTTGAGAGCACTTATATTTATAGACCCCACAGGACTGGATGTTGCACTCTTCGCACTGGATGGGAATGAGGACATTGAATGAAATCAGGACTAAAATAGGAGCCGCTCTGCGAACGCAGCTCCTCTCGACGGCATATGCAGTTGAGTGTCATTGTAGAACACGGGGAAAAATGAACAGAGTGCCGTCTGTTTCATTTGAAGGACCCGCCCGGGTTAAATGGACTTACGGGTCGGGATGCAGTTATTTTTATTACTACGTGATGGCGTATCTGATTATGACTGAGCTGACTTGGTGGTAAATGCACTGCGCCGTATTAGATCCACATTTTATCTAAAGGTCGGCTGCATTGCCATTATCTTCCCCAGTCTTTAGCATCATGGCCGGTGCTTACACATACACATATTCAGTACACACACACACACACACACACAGAGGATGACTCCTTCAATCTCTTCTATCAAGGCAGATGTCCAGTGGTGGACGGATCATTGCTGACATCTGTCCATCTCCTCCTGATCCCTCCCGATGTGGATGTATCCCTATCAGTCCAGAGGAAGGAGGGAGAGCACAGGCAGTTCCAGGGTCAACGCAAAAGCCCTTTAATAGGTTTTCGTCCAAGTCTGAGAAGCTGTTTTGCATTTAACTCCAGCCATGTGACGGAAAGAGCAAAGTCACTGTGTCAGAGTAACTGCTAAATGTGCCCTCCAGTGCTTGACAAGTCGCTTTTCCCTATTAACACTGCCCCATCCTCCACGCTCATTCACACATTAAGATGCATCCACGTACACACGCCGACATAAACATACACGGCGCACTTTCAGACAGGCGGGCAAGCACACACTGAGCGCGCACAGTCAGGCAGAAACGCACTCGCACATAAACTTAGCCCCATGTGCATCCAGTGGCGTGAAATGATATTCCATTTTGAGAAATCCGGATTAAAATGTATCAGGCCAAATGTGTTTTGACCTTGTTACTGGGGATGGAAAAGCACGCGCGCGCCCAAGCATGCGCGCGCACGCACGCACGCACGCATACATGCACAGAGAAAGGTGGGAATCGCAGTAAACGTTTCGTGTTTTTTTGCGGTGGGGACTCGCAAATCAAAATTTCAACTGCATTTAATGTAACGTCAAGCACGTTGCATGCGGCCCAGCTAATCTGCTCAGGCGCATGTTTACCTGCACACAATTCAAAATAAACTAACGGGAATGGCGTGATTTCATGGGGATTGGAGTCTTTCTTCGCGAAATGTGATTCAGCCGCAGCCAATAGACAAGCTTCTCATTTTTATTCGCAGACAACAACAAAAAAAGAAAAAAGAAAACGCGAAAAACTACGAGGCGCGCTTGTGTGCGCGGGAATAAGTGACACCGTAGCACACCGAGAACAGCCTCCTCCGCACCCACAGCTCCCCTACTTCTCCTGACTGCTTCTCCTCCGGTGTCTCTTTTGTCTGGTCCCGTTCCTCCCTCTCTCCCCATCAGAAATGTATTCATGTAATTAAGCTGCTAATACACCGTCAAAGAATTGTCTAATTCAGCAAGGAGGAATTAAAGGAATCTGGCATGAGTCATTAGCCAGTCGAGATGTTCTGTTGAGCATTTTCAATAAGGGATCTGCAGAGCAATGAATCACTCATATGGCGTGAAGACATTCTCTACAGTACGCGCTCCCTGCTCTATATTTGTACGGCTGCATACGTGCGCCTGGCGTTAATTGCTGTTTGTGAGCATGAGAAATCGCATGTGGGTGAAGTAAAGAGAAACAATTCAATGCATATAATCCATCTAAACAATCAGCCAATGCAGTGAATTATTACCCATTGTAAACATTTAGATACTCTGGGCAAGACACTTAATTGCAATCAATGTTTGCTGTGTTGCAAGCACAAAGAGGAAAATCCACAACTCGCTGTGCAGCCGGCCAAATACGGAAACGCTCATAAACGCAGAATGTTTGGGACAGGCAGGCTGACAGTAAAAACAGCAGTTTTTTTTTTTTTTTTAGGAGGTATGACGGGGGAACGCCAGCCTCGCTGAACGCCTAATAGCCCGAGCTCGAAGACGTTTCACTTCTCATCGACGCTCTCAAATTGGCCTCTTTTGATCCGCGCTGCGTGACACGCATACAGCGTACCTGCTCGCACCCGCAGCTCGATCGGCTTTCAGGGCCCCCTTTGGTAAAAAAAAATTATGTACGGGGGAGACAGTGCCGGGGAGCGGGCGTGTATTGTTCTGTGATCTTTTTCGTTTCTGCTCAACAATCTCCACAAATCTATTAACACGTATTTGGGCCCAGATGGAGAGTCGGTGACAGTGATGGGCACACGTGCAAATGGATTTTGAGGCGGCTGTTGAGGACCGCGACGGCCCGAGCGGTGGAGGAGGACGCACGTTCCTGGCCTCAGTTGTGCCGTTGGGTGACGGGAGGTGAGGGAGGCGAGGGGGGTGAGCGGGGTGAGGTTGGGTCCACGGTGCACCCTCAGATGAAGTGGATAATTGAGTGCGGAATAAACACTGCCAGCAACCTCGGAAGCCCCCCCTTTGGAAGAGGACAAAAAAAATAATAGAGAGAATGGAGTGAGAAAGAGGGGGGAGAAGAGAAAAGGGGAGAGAGAGAGAGAAAATCCCAGCTACCCTCTGGGGGGGGAAAGCTGCTATTGAAAAGCTATTAAACTTGCATTTAGCAGGATTGATTGGAAATGAAGAGGCCTATTAAAAGAGAGGGACAAGGGGACAATAGCGCGTCTCTGGCCGCCGTATGTTGCCCTCCTTTCAGTGGCTTTCTTTTCAAGGGGGTGGGGGGTGGGGGTGGGCAACCCTGTCTGTTTAAGCGCTCCCACCAAGAGAAGCAGTTGAGGCGGGGGGGGGGCTTAGCGGTGCCTGAATAGAACCCTCTTTATCTTCCGCTGTCCCCCTTCCCATCCATTCTCCACCGAGCAACAAAGGCAGGAGAATGAGGGAAGGTTTTTAAGTCCCCTTCCCAACTCACACAGACACTCTACTTAGATAACCAACCAACTGCCTCCTCCCACCTTCCCCTGCGGATTAGTTACCTCTGGAGTGTTGCCATCTTCCCCTGCCAGTTAGGTTTGTAATACGCAATCTTAAGTATAGTGGCACAAACAGTTGGAGCCGAGAATCCGTATTCATGCTGTGTTCCTGTGTGCGTGCGAAGGCAAGCCAGCCAATCCGGAGGGGCCGCGTGCGCCTTACTTAAACACAGCAGCGAAGCGGCGGCAGGTGTCTCCACTGACTTTCAGCAGGCTCAAACGGATGGGTCCCCCGGGAACTTTAATGGAGTTCTGATTGTTTAACATCCATTTTTACAAAAAGCACATTGAAAGAGTGGCAGATTTTTCTCTCTCAAGGAGTGTGTTTGCTTCATGTCAGTGAGCATATAAGCATATGGCCTTGGGAAAGAGTTAAATAAGTTATGAGCCACAGCTGACTCTCCCTCTTAGAAGGCACATTTATAAGGGGGGAAATATTTTCACACACATCAGCCTCGTCCATTCTCACAGCGGGCCGGCCGGGTTCGCGTCTGCAGTTTTTCATGCTTTTGTTTGTGTTGTTTTTTTCTTTGTTGTTTCGTTTTTTTTTCACACCCATTACAGCGAAATTTTTCTCTTTCTGCAACTCTGCAGAAATGCCCCGCGATGACGTTCTCTGAAGTGCATACCCCGTGTGTGTTTATTACATGTGCTGTGTTGTGAATTTACAGTATCACCGTTGCAAAAGTGTCACACGTAAGAGAGGTGTTATTCAGACTGTCCCTTTTCTTTTTTTTCTCTTTTCTTTCCAGCAGCCACCCAAGCGGCCTACTTCTCCCAGCAGCCCCAGGACCAGGTGGTTGTATCCGGTCAGTCGGTGACTCTGCCTTGCGTCATTGTGAGTTACAGAGGAATGGTACAGTGGACCAAAGACGGCCTGGCACTCGGAGGAGAGAGAGATCTGCCAGGTACTACTACCGCTTCCTCCCACCGCCCCACTCCTCCTCCTCCTCCTCCTCCTCCTCCTCCTCCTCCTCCTCCTCTTCTTTTTTTTTTCCTACCGCCCTCTCTGTGTTTATTGCTCTCTCTGTCTCTGTCTGTCTCTGTCTGTCTTACTGCGATCAATGCCAGGTCTCATTAGAAATCAAGTCTCTCTCTGTCAACCGTTGGGGTTTTTACACAAATGAATGGTGAGCGAACAATGTACTTCAGACAGGTCGTCTAGCGCTGCACACACCAAACTTTAATTTGTTGTTTAGCATTTTAAGAGTCTTGTAGGAAGGTGGATAATCAATTGGCTTTTGTCACGCGCTGACATTTAAATGTGTGGCAGACTAGAGAGAAGGTGGAGAGGCTTCCTCTTGACCTTAGCCACCCCGTCTTTATTGTGTCTGTGTTTAAAGGACAGCCTCCTCACGCAGCAGCCTCCTCATGTGTTGCATTTCTAGCCACCGACACGGCGGCCCCACATCTGGCCCCGCAAGGTTCCGCTAGCTTTCATTTGTTTCTTAAAGAGCCTCGCCGCGTTTCTTTTGCCTCTTTTCCCCCGGAAACAAGCCTGTTCATTTTATAGTCATTTCATTGTGTATTTGTCTTTTTGTTGGTTTTGTTTCTCTCTGACTGTATTCTCTGTGCTGGCTCCATGCAGGCTGGACGCGCTATTCCTTAATGGGCGACCCGCTATCAGGCGAGCACAGCTTGCTGATCGATTCAGCAGAGTTGGCGGATGACGCGGTGTATGAGTGTCAGGCTACACAGGCGGGACTGCGCTCCCACCGTGCCAAGCTCACTGTACTAGGTAAGAGGCACAGCTCACGCATCATCCTCACAGCTAGCCCCAGTGCCGAGGGCTGCAGGCTTGCAGGGCTTGGGAAGAAATCTTCATTGCCGAAAACAAAAGCACGTAGGCAAACAACACATGTAAAACGTGCAAAAATGCTCACGAGGAAAACTTACCAAGGGCAAAAATACATTAAAGGGCTCTGCCATCATTTGCAATTCATAGCGTAATTTCTTATCGCTCGTAGATAACATTTTTGGAAATCTAGTTTCTTGGTGAGGAACGCGACTCAAAGGCAAAATTTGAAGCAGGCACGACTCAGCCATGATATTCATCGAGAGAGAGAAAAAAAAACATACCCTCAGTCGCGATAATCAACACTATGGACTTCCAGGGTAATGTGATTGCTGCAGTCACAAATGACTTGCGTAGTCACTTGAAGTCAAGGTCTGCACAGTTAGCACATTTTACAGTGAGCCACAACATTTGTCAACCGCAAGGCGTTTTTTACATTAACGTGATGTGAGTGATCTACTTCCACACGCAGACGTTCATAGGTTGGGGTGGGGTGGGGTGGGGTTGAGGCTGGCAGGGAGGAGGAGGAGGAGGAGGAGGAGGACTCCGAGGTCTCATGGGAATCGGAATTGACAAGGCACTGCTGGCATCTGGTGGCTTTCACAGGAATATCATTCCATTAATTAGTCCCGTCAATTGTCCATAAAGTCCCTCCAGGCAAATAATATCGACAAGGAGGAGAAAACCCAGATACAGCAATTATACAGACACGAGGCTGTAGTGTATATTTCAACGTATTACAAACCTTTCCCACAGAGCCCGCCCTTGACTCTCTCTGTTGCCTTCAAGGTGCGTATTCTGAGTTCAGTGGGGCGGAGCGACGAATGGCGCGGGCACGGTTGCCATGAGAAGACAAACAGATTGAGATCACAAGCGTTACGTAGGAAGATTTCAACTGAATGAGCAGACTCGGAGACCCCACACATGTTCATCTACCCACCTTTCTGCGTCTAGTGTCACTGTCGGAGCTGCGCGGAGCGGTGCGGCCACCGCACGCCCATGCAGAGCCATGAAAATGCATGCGCGGGGGCAGACATGAAAGTTCCTAAAACTGCCACTTCTGCACTAAATGCACTCTGAAAGGCCGAGGCTGGTGGTCCATGAACATACATATGTGCATGTCATAAACATTTAAATGAAATCAGTGGCTCTGCTCAGGGGTCTGCAGTTGATGTTTTTGTGTGGACATAAGGAGGTGTGTGGAGGGGGTGGGGGGTCGGTTTCCGTACACGTGTACGTGCGTGCACGTGCCTGCACGTGTGTGTAAATCAATGTGGCCAGATGAGACCAAAGCAATCCTGCACAGTCAAAGGAGTCAACGGTGGGAGTGCAGTCAGGGGAATCGGCATGGAAATTAAAATCACCTAGCACTCGGATTCCATTAGTGTCCGTGCCGCGGCAGCGGAAGGACCTCTGACAATTCAGATACACAGAGTGAAATTGGTTCGGTGGAGGGTGCGAGAAAGGCCAGCACAAACCCCATGTTTACTCCTTCTCTTATTGGATGGGGAGATAGACGCCTTCATCAGGGTTGGCACGCTTGGCTTGCCAGTGGTGCGTGCGAAACCATGCAAATAAATGAACAAATAAGCAATTCAGTTGAAACATCGCTCTGCAACAGTAAGAGCAAATAGAGCAATAATGCTGGTCCCAAGAAAGGAAATAAATAAGGTTGAGTGTGTTTTCTTTTCCAAATGACAACTGTTCTTGGTATTTTCTCCTGTCTGAAACTACATCTTGTTAAACAGACACTTGGCAATAAGATATTATTATATACCGTATTGATGTGGAGCTAAGAGCAACAGCTCAATATCAGTATTATTTCTTTCTGGCTCTAGGCTCGCCTGGAGCTGTAATGACTCTTTCTGTTTTTGAGCGGCATGTGCGTTCTCCTTTACAGTTCCTCCCTCTGACCCCGTGGTGGAAGGCGGCCCCGTCGTGCGTCTCAAGGCCCACACACCGCACAACCTCACCTGCAGAGCCTCGGGAGCCAAGCCCGCTGCTGAGATCACCTGGTACAGAGACGGAGAGGTCATGGAGACTGCAATATATTCCAAGGTACGGCGAGAAGTGATCTATGCCCGGCATTATCGTTCAATCAGCAACACCCACATGGTATTACAGGATGTAACAGCGGGCAGAAATGAGTGCAAAGATATTCAAAACAGAAATATTTTCTCTTGGGATATAATACTCCATCTCCTTTTCATCCGCGTCTCTCTTTTTATTTTTCATGTTATCTCAGTTTTTTTTTTCCCCGTTGCCGTCCCTTTCTCGTGAGATTTGTTCGTTCACACACTGCAGCAGTCCCCCTCCCACTTCTTTTGATGCCTGACCCCCCGCCCCCCCCTCCTGCTCCACACACACACACTCCTACCACCCCACCTTCCCCTCCCCTGCACCCCCCTTCTCACTCTCTAACCCCCCTCCCTCCCCCCTTTGCTCGCTAATGCAGCGACACTACAGCATAACTGGAGCATGCCAAAGCTCAGACAGGCATGAGTGTTTCATACAGTAGAGTTTCTGCAGAGAAGAAATCACCCACAACAATGCAGAAGCACAATGGGGATGCGCCGGAGCGTAAGCCAGCCGCGGCTGAGAAAGTGTCACATTTTTCATGCTCCCTGACCACGCTAAACGACGCTAAACGCCACATTTAAGGAGGCGAGCGCCTGCAGTGAGCGGGGAGGGAGCGGTATTGGCTGGAGAGGGAGGAGAGCATCTGAGATGCGAGGATTGTGGAGGGGAGGAGGAATGGAGGGGAGGGGGAATTATCACAGAGTTAACTGGTGAGGCGGCTTTGTCAAAGGCCCAGAGAATTTTCAGCGTCGGGGAGTGAGACTGGGGGTGGACAATGCTTTGTCCGAGCGAGGGGTGGTGACAGGGAGTGATGTGATTTGATCTAGCATAAAAATGCTTCTTGTGTGCCTGGCTGAGGAAGTGAAAGACCTGCTCCATTGATTTGGCCATCCGGGGGAAAAGCTTCTGGTTGTCCTTGCTCTTTTCCAAAGATGTGTGACACTCACCCAAAGCACACACACACACACACACACACACACACACACACACACACCTTAGCTATCACAATTTTATTTATTTATTTTTGGTGGATGAGGAAGAGAGGGGGAAAGTGAGAGCGCAGTGAGCCACATCCTCAGAATCTACACCTTTCCTCACTTAGGCGTATTGATTTCTGTGAGCAGTAAATAGATTTAAAAGATGATGACAAACAAGGAGCGCTGACGGGGAACACTCTCAGAAGTGTGGAAACAGCACAATATCCCCTGCCGCGCCATAAAATATATGATTTAGCTGCCACGCCGAGGAGCGGGATGGCAATTGTAATGCCTCACACGTGAAAAAAATAAAACCCGCAGTGTCACGGAGACATACCTAAATGGACAGACACTTGTTTTCCGTGACACGGAGCTGAATTTCATTTCTGTGTTGTCTTCCGTCTCCGTAGACGCTAATGGAGGATGGGAAGAGGGAGACGGCTGTTAGTATGCTTCCCATCACCCCGGAGGACAGTGACTCTGGACGCACCTACACCTGCAGGGTTCTTAACCCAGCTGCCCCTGCTGGGCGACAGACATCCATCACTATCAACGTGCAGCGTGAGTCCGGCACCAGTGTGCCTATAAAGACCTTTAAAATATCACGTTGTGGAAGAGCGTATGAACTGTTTTCTAAACTGCTAAATCAATGCCGTTGCAACGTTCATGCCGCCATCGTATATTCAGCGATACGAACCTTTTTGCTTCCCGCAGACCCTCCTTCGGTGACGCTGTCGGTTCAACCTCAGACCGTGACAGAGGGAGCAAAGGTCCTGTTCATCTGTTCTGCCTCGGCCAATCCCGAAATCACCGGATACAGGTATCAGTCATTTGGTTTAATCTTAGCGTTTAACTCTTATCTGGACAGGACAGAGACAAAGGGGTCCCCAGCACAGTTGCACAACCATTCTAAGATACGATGGTTTGCAAAACACGAGAGAAGTCAAGGATGCCAAGCGCTTGGCAGATCCACCAGGTTAAACGAGCTGCTTGATTGGCAGCGCTTGATTGGCACAAGCCACAAATCAGCTAACAGCCACTTTGATACGCACGGCTAAGTGCCTTCCCTGAACTAATGCGGATGTATAATGTGATTATTCATCTATCGCAGGTGGTCCAAAGGAGGAGTGCCCATATCTGAAGCAAACGGGGACAGCCTTGAGGTGACAGTGGACTACTCGTACTTCACAGACCCAGTCTCCTGTGAGGTGTCCAACTCCGTGGGCAGCACCAATGTCAGCACTCTGGTCGATGTCCAATGTGAGTTTAACTGAAGGCAAACATTGCAGGCAGCAGTGGATGGATTTTTGAGGCTGCTTTAAAAGTTGGACTCTTATTGATTCCAGTTGGTTGTTGTTTCACCCTAGTTGGCCCCAGACTGCTGTCAGAGCCTAAGCCAATGACGGTGGATATTGGGATGGATGCAGCCTTTACTTGTGCATGGACTGGAAACCCCCCCCTGACCTTGGCCTGGACCAAGCAAGGCTCCAGCGTGGTAAGGCTACAAACACCAGTCACCACGTTATTTTAACGGCAAAGCTCCAGCACCACCTATCAACACTCTCCCTCCAGAGAGCAACATTCACACATGGCCTTGAGGCATGAATCCCTCGCACTTTTTTTTTTCCCACACATTCTTTTTCTGTCTGAATCTTCAACACCCCCTCTCACCATGCTCCCCGAGGGCTAAAGCCTCTGGCAGAAAACTGTCTGTCCACTGACAGATTCATACAGCATCATCAGGGCACATGACGTGCTGTCATAACGCCAACTCAAATCAATCGGTCAATCAAGCAAAGAGTCAGCAAGTGATCCGAGCAAACGGAAATCACGACGTGCACCGCAACTTTTAGAGCCACGTCACAGACATTATAAAGGCCCCGGCCGCACTAGAGAATCCATCTCCTCAAAGTCAATTTCGTAGGTGGAACAAATGGGACATTTCCACCTTCAATTTACATCATCCTGGTAAAAGTCTTTCGGCGCTCAGACCATTAGTGAGGGCATCCCACAGGAGCTTCTCTCCTGGCAACTAATATAATTTCTGAAGCTGTGCTGGAGAAAGCATCCCCAGTCAAGAATGCTGCGGGATGGCATAAGCAATGCTCTCATCTCTAAGAGAGAACGCTTTCAGCCACTCTGAGGGAAATGCGCAGGCATTTTTCTAATCCACCCACTGCCACTGTCCCTCACACAGCCACGGGTAATGGATTAATTGGGTTACTCCATAAGTGTGGAGAAATAAAAAAAAAAAAAAAAAAAAAAGTGAGAGGGGGAGGTGAAGATGGAGGGAGGAGGGAGTGGGGGTAAATGGATTAATCACAGCTTGATGGAATGACAGGATCAATGAGCTAAGGAGTGAGTGAGTGAAGCAGCTCGAAAGGCTAGCGCCCACTCACACATAGTGTGCTCCATTCTGTCCCCACTGTTTAATTACAACAATCTCCCCAGCAGCACGGTCACTCAGCGGTGGCTGGAGTGCTTAATGCTGTGATTAAAGCTCTTCACAATGAAATTAAACTCAAACCACCAGCATTTGTTACAATGGTCAGCCCACCTCTGTGCTGCCTCCACAACGAGTGGGCCACTGATAAAGGTCCCAGTTTCATTTGTCTGCCTCTCCGCCGCCCCCACCCCCCCTCCCCACTCTGCCTTGTTCTTTCTCGCCCTTTCTCTTTCTAACACACTTCTCACTTGTCTCTCTGGATCTTTCTCTAGGTGCTCAGTAATGGTAACACCTTGCAGCTGAAGGCTGTTACCCAGGAGGATGCTGGAACATACACCTGCAAGGCCATTGTACCCCGGATTGGAGTTGCAGAAAGAGATGTCACTCTAACTGTAAATGGTGAGTGACTTCTCCAGTGGTGGAAAGTAATAAAGTACAGCTAGGACCCATTTTTTATTTATTTATTTATTTTTTTAACGATTTTTACGTTTTTTCGTTACCACGGATGAAAAATTTGCCATTAAAACTATTAAACATCTCACACACAAAGAGATTTGAGAAAATAAACCCACATTTGTTTAATTCGTCACCATTTCACATTTGTGCCCTTGATACTTTAGATACAATTTTAGGTTCAGATAGGGTATTTTTACAGGCTTGCACCGGTATTTTATTAAAGTGCGGTTTGAACTGCTCTCCTAAATAAGTAACGCAAAATTGATATCTGACACGTTTGTAATCGTAACCTTTTGAAAACATCTCGCTTTGCGTATTTCAATTTTCTTCCCAACACTGCCTCTCTTTCTTCTTCGCGCCAGGTCCACCTATCATCACAGCAGAAGCCACACAGCATGCCGTCAAGCACGCCAAAGGAAAGCTGGAGTGCCGAGTGGGAAGCAGCCCCCCGCCTGACAAGATTGTAAGCAAGCCTCTTTATTTGTGCTGCGGGGTCAGGGTTCATTCATGTTTGGGGGCCTTGTATCCTTCTAGCGACACCCACTCGGGAGCGATCACTCAGAGGAGTTTTACCCCACCTGACCCCACCTGTGCACCGGCGCATCTCTGCCGCACTTAGAAAAGTGCATGCGCGCGCATTTATTCACAACTGTAATTGCACAGACATTGACTGGAACAAGTGTGGAGGTAGGGGAGCTGTGAAAGACTGGCTTCCTGCAGCTTTCAGCCAAACCATATTCAATTAGCGGCCCAAGAGGCATCACTCGGATGACCCTGTTGAACTGCTGAACGTACACTGGGCTGGGAGAGGATAATTAGGGTGTGAGGAGGAGTGAGAGACAGGTGCCCTGCTGGCCCTGCGCTGCCAACAGCAGAGAGGAGCCTTATTTCATAGTGCAGCTACCTAACCCTCCTTAGGCCTCACCTGTGAGGCAGACGTGGGAGGCAGCTTAAACATGAGCCCATGAGCTGTGTCAGCCGTGGAGCACCTTAGAGGTCGGCAGAGAGACAGCAGAACAGAGAGAGAAGCTGGTGTTCACTCAGCGGCCGGCAAGGATCGAAGGATAAATAGCCAGGAAAGGCCTCAGCTTTGCTGGCTTGTGAGGAATTCTTCATCGAACAATGAGCTAACCCCCCATTGTCTGTTCACTTGCTCCTCTCCACAGGTGTGGACCTTTGGGGACATGACTCTGTCCTCCGGCTCCTCCGGTCATTACTCAGTGCAGACTGTGACCAGTGACCACGAAGTCCTGTCGTCTCTGGTGCTGTCTGAGACTCTGGCTCAGGATTTCCAGCTGCGCTACAACTGCACCGCGTGGAACCGCTTCGGCACCGGCACCGCCCTGGTCACTCTGAAGGAGCAAGGTACACGCCGACAGCATATTCCCCAGCAGAGCCCTATGCAGAAGTTTAAGTGTCTCGCTCAATACTTGCCGTGAAGCAGGCTAGATTAGGTAAAAGCAGTGCCCCCTGTCTTGTGCTTATCTTAATTATGCACTTCTAATCGATATGATTTAATCAGCAGATGGCTTCTTTAATGAATATGTTTGCCCCATAATATAGGTATTGATTGGGGGCAAAAGTCAATTAGAGGAATCCACATGTGTTTGCAGTGGGGATCATATTCTCTATCACTGCCTCAGAGAAAACGCTCAGCGTCTCAGGCTCCTTCCCCCTTAAGTGGTCTTAAAAAATCAGACAGTCGTACCACTGCACTGATGCTGGTGGAAACCTTTGTTGCAACAGACACCAAAAGTAAGGTCCTCGCCTGTAATTTACATCAACGTAGCAGAGCGGGGTCTCCAGAGGAACGGGCAGCGGTATCTCCTGGAATCTCTAATTAGATTACTGTCTATTGCTTCATTGCATGTCAGGCCTTGTTACCCTTCTTTCGGAGAGATTAGAGACAATAGCCGGGCTGTGAGATGCCGACTGCCCGCGTGAGCATATGCTACAGTAGCCGCGCGAAGAGCGGGGCTTACTGCAGATGAATTCATATTCACTAGCGTGTTTCTGGGATTAGCGAGACAAATGAATGGATTTCTTTCTTTTCTTATGTTTGCTCTGATCTACACTGTCTTGACACTGACACTTGTGCTCTGCTATCTCTTATTTCATCCCTTTCCTTCTCATAACAACCACTTCCCCCTCCTCCCGCCCTCTTCGCCTCGCTTTCCTTCAACAGAAGCCCTGCCTATGCTGATAATCGTTGGCGGAGCAGTAGGTGGAGGCTGTGTCCTGCTCATCTGTGTCATCACGCTGGTCTCCCTCTGCTGCAGGCACACAGGCAAAGGTGAGCTCAACGGTTAGTATGGGCAAGAGGGTCAACAGCCATTTCTTTCAATAAAATATTAACGGCGTCTCTGAGCTGAAATCGAACAGCTTGCGTTAAATTTATTTTGCATGTCTAGCCTTTAAAATTTTTTTTGATGGAAAACTGGATGCGCTAATCCGCCTGGTAATCACAGTCTTTCATCCTCCCACAGGTAAAAGGTGCACTCGTCTTTCCAAGAGCGACATCCGGGTTCAGATTGTTCACAGTGATCACAATGCCACGCGCAGCAATGACGACGAGGAGGACGTGAAAGAACCTATGGTAGGTTTTATTTACGGGAGGAAATCACATTAACACTGAAGCATAATGCTCCGTTTCTCTTTTGAACTTGTACAAGCGAGGTCTTGTTCATCCTAGTAACTCTTCAGAAATGCTCGGTCTTCCCTCAGGCACCGAACAGCAGTGAGTCTCCCGGGACGTCTCGCACAGAACACAGCGACCTCCTGGAAGAGGAGGAGGACGAAAGATCAGACATCAAGGTAAAACTGAAAACCATTACTGGAAGGAACGCTCTCAAAATAGAAAGGACGTGTTTTTAACCCTTTTGCACATAATACTGAACTAATGTTGAGCTGATGATTTCTATTTCTCTGTTTCTCGCGTAGGATCCTACCAACGGATACTACAATGTCCGTGGCCACGACGATCGGCACATCCGCAGCAGTGGATTCTCTGAGTACGTGCCCAACACTCGGCCAGTCTACACTCCGTCGCAGCTGCCCTCTCCCAGCCCCGTATACGGTCAGCATGGCACCCAGCCCCGTGTCTATGACTTCTCCCACCGATACGCCACCACCACAGCTGGCAGGACCTCGTACGAACAGCAGCAAGCTGCCCAGCAGCAGCCTGGCCAACCAGCCAGCATTTACCCCACTGATCCCCTCTACAGCGGCTCTGCTTACCTACCTGCTACCTACGGCCGTGCCTTCACCAGCTACGTAAAGCCCGCTTCCTATGAGAAGGTGGATGCGTATGACCAATCAGATCAGGCCAGCAAGGTGTCCAGCTCGTCTCGCTTTTCTTACGCCTCCTCACAAGTGTCCTCCCAGCAGTCTGACTACGGCCGGCCCTCACAACGTATGCAGACTCATGTCTGAATGGACAAAAGGAAAAAAGGAGAGAGTACAGGAGCAGGGGATAGATAACCATTGTCACGTCCACATAAACGTGTGGCTGGACTAACGAACAGAGACTTTTTTTTTTACTAAGACAATCCTTCAAGGATTTGTCTGGACAGTGTTTGGAGGGAGTCGTGCTTTAGGTTACGGGAAAACCAACCTGTGATGTATGGATCTACATTAACGCGGACTGTAAAGCTCCTGAGTTGGACAATTCAGAAGATTGTGACGTTCAAGTCAAACATATGATGGACATTACAGTGTGATACCTCGCTGTCTCCACATGACGACCACCCAAACCTGTGGAGATTTTTTTCTGTGAGTTCGAGGGCCAACTAGAATACAAATGAAATGCATCTCCTGATTTTGGGTGGCCAAAAACCGACTGGGGTAGTTGTTTACCTGCATTCCAGAGTTTACTTTCTGTCAATGCTAAATGTCAAACCTGACCTCTAAAATACCTTGAGAGAAGATATTACAAACCTCTAATAAGACATATTTGCGGAGGAGGGAAAAAAAAAAATCTGATGAACAACCTTTTGTTGTCTGTCATTTGATGTTTTGTTGGCATGCGAAAGGAATCCTAAGCACATTTGTGTCTCTATCATCAACAAAAGACTGAGCTATCCACAGAGACAGACATAAAGTTCTCTGCACAACAGGCTTGCTGTACTGACCAACAAGTGCTACAGGCACTGTACTGTCTGAAGAGTCTATAATCAAAAGGTGGACTACTTCTATCCTGAGCTGTATTCCAGGAGCTTCTTCTGATAATAACTGTAACATGTTGGACATAGCGGTGTTGCCTACCAGTGGATAGAAGAAGGCGATGTGGTGGAGAGAATGTGTATTTTAGCCTTCGTTTTAATGGAAGACTCCATCTTTAACTGTATGTTATACCAACACAAGGTAAGGCCATGAAAAACCCAAAGATGGTAATTCTTGTATAGGGGGTAAACGGTGGGGCTGAAACTGGTGTCCTACCCTGGTGTTGTTTTCTGCTGTGCTGTCTGATCGTAAAATGAAGAGTAGGATATGACCAGAACAATCAAAAGTGGTGGTTTGAGGAAAAAAAAAAGAAGGAAAAAAAAGGTGGCAATCTTGAACTTAACTTGAATGCAGCGTCAACTTCA
The DNA here is from genome assembly GCF_022458985.1 of Mugil cephalus. Lineage (NCBI taxonomy): Eukaryota > Metazoa > Chordata > Actinopteri > Mugiliformes > Mugilidae > Mugil > Mugil cephalus. The sequence continues at coordinate 11,881,790 of NC_061780.1, forward strand.
GCAGGCTCAGGTGGGCTAAGGCGTGTAAGGCGGTCTTAATGTGGACCACAACCACAACACACAGACACACACACACACTAAAGTTTTACAACTCAATCAAATTGTCTCAATATGTTTACAAGAAACAGTACTACCCTGAAACACTAAGTATCTGTACAAATGGCTGAGCCCATACTTTCTCTCTGTTGCATGCAAATGATGTGTCTAGTGAAAATCTTCAGCGTTTATATTCATGTCCATTTCATGTTCGAGGCATTGGTTTCTGCACCTGACCCAGCTGCATTCCACTTCCTGGATGTTTCAGTATGGACGCCTGTACTGCCATTTGTCTACGAAGCTGTTACCAGGCAGCCTAATGAGAGAACAAATGTCACTTAAAAGTGAGGAGGCAAACATCATCGCTTGTCTTTATTTTTATATTTTATATAAGCCTTAAAGTACAGCGTGTAAGCTGCTCTAATGTAAAGTATCTTTATATACATATGTATCTATCTCAGTTTATTTGGATCCACAGATTTTCTTGTCTACGTTCATCAATCATTGAATGCAGTTACTATGCTTTTTTTTTTTTTGGAACACAACTAATTGCCATTTGTTTGTTCATTCTTTTAATAATGTATTAAGAATTTTATTTGCTAAAAATGAGCTATTGTTGCTTGTACCTTTGTACACATATTTATATTTAAATAAAACCATTTCCGATAAAGGAGCGTCTCGCCTAAGTCTTGGGGGCTGTTCGGGCCGTGGAGTAGCGTCGCTGGGCGTGGAGAACGGTGACAAAGCTTCCCATGTAGCAAACGTGATGAATACATAAATTAGCAGCACCGTCTATGTTGATTTTCCTATTCCCCCAGTGGTGTGCCGCTTTAAATGAAGACAGATGAGATGGCGGAACCCCGCTGTATGTGTATGCACCTCCTGAAGCCAGCGCGCCCGCCTCGTCGGGGAACGGGAAAGAGATGTGACAAAGCTGGGTACGATTTGACGATGCGAGTTTGTCTAGTCACCTCTGTTCCCCAGGTAGGCACGCTGCTCACGACAGGGAGGAGAACTACATGTTCATTACAATTCTGCTGTGAGAAGGCACAAGGTCCCCCAAGACATAAATTTATTATGCACAACATAATACAAACCAAGTTCCTGTCAAAGACAAATGATACAGGTAATGCAATTAGGTACTGTGGAATCAGATAAAAGATGTTTATTATCAGGACTCTCATATAAAAAAACACAAACAAGGTATACACAGGGTATAAAGTAATCCAGATCAGTGTACAAAGATGTGGCATCACCCCATTTTCTGGAAAAAAAAAAAAAACGCATTTACATACTTTAAAAGTCTCTATAGAAGCGAGCTGAGTGATACTTTCAATTATAATTTCTCCCCTTTAATAAATAATACTTATGCAAATCTTTGGAGTTCTTCTCCTTGATGGAGCGGTTCCATTAAGAGTCAGACGAAAGGGAATAAAATAAACCAGTAATATATGTTGTTTAAGCTGCAGTTGATTAAGCTGGTAATGACCGAAAAGAGATGAGACTCTAACGGGGACAAGAATGGATTGCACTGCTTTGGCAACTAGTGAAAACCTCCACGATTTATTTTTGAGTCTCGGGGGGTGCGGGACTTCAATCATCCTGAGCTTAACTAGAGACCTGTGCAAAGCCAGCTGGACCTAATCCTCATCCTCCACTATCCCTTTTCAGTGTAAGACTGTGGCAAGGGCACGAGGCATCTGTGAATATAAAATAGAAATACTGATCTAGCGTGCCTGTTCAAGATCAACAACAACTTAGGAATCACTCCAGTCTCAGTCTTCAAGGACCATGCTGGTGGTTTTTGCCGGCTTCAGTGCATCGACTGCAGATCTGGTACTCTGGTCACGCCTGGACATTTTCCAAAGCAAATCATAGGCTTTTACACTAATTAATGCATTTTCTACCTTCGAGGCCACGTCGGGTTTCCATTCATTTTAGTGTAATATGAAAATGCCCCCACACAGATTTTATTTGCGAGTTTCTTTTTTTCAGTTTGCATTTGTGAAACTTCCGTTATGATGTAAAACCCCGAACTTATACCCATGCACTGCACGAGGCCACAGGCAACGTTCAACATTCACTGCTGCAAGATGGAAAAGACATCTCGCCCGGTCAGACATATATAAAACACGAAGACTTAAAAATATAAATTATTTTCCAGGGAATGACGCTGTACACAGAACCACACTTTAAAAGATGCATAAAAGTGTCCGCATTCTGAATCCTTAGTAAAAAGCTACACTGGACAATTGGTGGAAAGATTAATAGTTCCCAAACTACACATATTTTTGCATCTTAGTCACCAGTGACACATGTCATGGTAAAACTCACTGATAATGCTTTAGAAGGCCTTTAAAAACTATACAGAATGTCAGTGTTTATTCTTAGTGTGAATAGGAGGAGCTCATTTGGGAGTTAGCAACCAAAAGTGCTTTAAGTCATCCATGTGAGCCACGCAACAGGATCCCCAGCCCACAGCTGAATGGATAAATCTTTGAGAATCAGACTAAAGTGTTCCGTCTCCATTATTCTTAGCACTACGATGTTCTCTGGTCTGCATCCCTCCCTCCTCCTCCTCCTCCTCCTCCTTCTCCTCCTCCTTCTCCTCCTCCTCCTCCTCCTCCTCCTCCTCCTCTTCCTCTTCTCTTCCTCCTCCTCCTCCTCCTCCTCCTCCTCCTCCTCCTCCTCACATCATCATCAAATATTTGTCTTGCTCTTGATCCACTCTCTCAGCTTGGTGACGCGCGAGTAGACACCGGGCTTGTTCCGACGAGCACAGCCCTCGCCCCAGCTCACGATGCCGGCCTGGAACCACTTCCCACTCTCCTCGAAACACACCAGGGGGCCCCCGGAGTCTCCCTGGCGAGCAGGGTTGGGGGAGAATGGTTATTAGATTGCTTTTGGATGTGAGAGCACGATAATTATATTGGTGTGAAAACCTATCTATACACGTCCGTTGTCCTTTTGTTCTCCGCTGGAGAAAGCGGCGCACAATCTCACCTGGCATGCGTCAACTCCTCCAGCCAAGAATCCGCTGCAGAGCATCCTGGACGTGACCTGGCCCTCCGTGACCACGTTACACACGGTGTCATTGATGATTTTCACCGACGCCTTCTGCAGCACCTGCGCCTTTTGACCTGCCGCAACGGGACAAAGTGGTCAGCGCAAAGGGGCCACCTGACCTGTGTGTTTGTCACTAACATCAAGGGCGTTAATGTGCTGGATTAGCGTTAGCTAATGAAGGTATAAGAGGCTTCCCAGGAGATCTGGAGTCTGTGTTGATATATGGATATGGAAGGGAGCTTAATTGAATAGAACAGATTGGGAAAAGATGAGAGGAAAAGGTAGGCAGGATGAAGCGGAAGAGAAGTATGTCATGATGGGATGGATAAAAAAAAAATGGGAGGAACATTAAAGGGAAGGAAGAAGGCAAGATGAAATGAGGGAAGGGATAATGGAAAAAATGAAGGACGGAGATGAATGGGAGAAAGGGGGAGGAGCGGGATGTCTTAATTTGGATGCGAGCTAGATACGCAAATAGGAAAAACACAATGGAAGAGTGGGTCATGTATCACTGAAAAATGAAAGTACTCAAAGTAATAATAAAAATGATCACTCACAGTAAGATGCAAACAAAACAAACAAACAACAACAACAAAAAACTAGCAGGCTACAATCTACGCAGAATTCGTGCACAATACCTCCTTCTCGGAGCGCACCCCAGCCTGTGACCCAGCAGGCCATGCCTGCAGGGAAGACGTGGGAGGGAGCGGGTAGGCAGATGGGCTGGATGGTGTTGGTGAACTCCAGTGGCTCTTCAAGCTCCAGCAGAGCAATGTCATAGTCAAAGGTCATCCTGTTGTAATCCTCATGGGAGATGATCCTCTTTATATTGCGTCGCTGTACGCCCTCCTGCTTGTATTGGTCCTGCATACCACTGTAAGTGATCCAGTTGGATGAAATGTGGTTCCTGTGGTAGAACAGAAGCACGCATGCTGAACACAGAAGGCCTGCGTCATGTACCTCATTTAAGTGCAAACTCACTGACAACTGTGAGTGATGCATAGTAACTGGATAGTAACGTTAAGAGCAACTATGAATCTGTGAGAATGAATCCATTCTGATCAATAACAGATTCGGATTAAAGAGCATGGTTAGAGCACCACCTACAGGGCACTCTGATGACTACAGCTTGTTGCTGCATAAGAGACACATTAACCCCCACCTCCGGCGCATTTGTTTTCCCCTAATTGTGACATCAAGTGCATATTACAGACAGAGTATGTACGATTAATACATAATAAAAGAGGAATCTGTTAGACAGAATGTCCTGATCTGTACATGCGTGCAAGTACTTTGTATTTGTGACTCACTGTGGGTCGCTAGTGACAAAGCAGTGGGAAGCTGAGAGGAGCCACCGGTCAGAGATGATCGAAGCCCCACAAACATGGCCGTACGTCAGGAAGTGAAGGCTGACCTGCCAGGGCCACTCCCCTACCTCAGCGTTCTGTCCTCCTACGATGCGGTTCAGCTTGTAAGGCCTGGTCCCGCAATCTGTAATTCAAAAAAAAAAAAAAAGGAAAAGGTGTTGGAATGCAAAATACTAGGCGAGACAGGTGCGAGACAGTTCATTCAAAGACATGTGAATCCTACTGAGGCTCTTTGGAATAAGGAAGAGTGGCTTATTAGATGGCCAAAAAGGAAGAAGAAATAATGAGAAGGGGAAGAATTGGCAGCAGAAGAAGAAGAAGAAGAAGAGGAAGCATAAGCAGCAGAAGACGACGAAACACGAGAAGAAGCAGAAGAAGAAGAAAGACACACCCCGAGGCTTAAATGGAGGAAAAAACAAAAACCACCTCAATGACAAGAGCCGCTTTCAAAGAACAATGAAATAAATAAAACAGTCAAGGCCTGGGGCGCTTTTCTAACAGACATCTCAACGCACCGCTCTGTAATCTGCTTTGAATGACACTGAAGAGATTAGGCCCACTTTGAGCAATTTATAGAAAGGTGAATTTTGAATCGGACCGAAACGTTTCTTACCACAGCTGGACTCATCGGACTTGTCAGAGCAGTCGTCGACGCGGTCACATTCGGCATTCACCTTGTTGACACATTCTTTGTTCCAACACTTGAAGCTGAAGTCGGAGCAGATACCAGGAGCTGCAGTGGAATGGAGACAGGTCCCAGAATGAAAACACATTTTAACCAGTCAAATACTATGCAATCAGCGAGGCTTCAAAGTGAGGCTTGAATGCACAATGCAGAGTGATTGAGGAGCAGATTGCATTGATTGGGCGTATTGATTGGGGTTGAGGTCTAATATCCCTCTTTATTCAGAGAAGTGAAAATCAAAAGGAAACGCAAGAGTGCCCTATGTGTGTGTGTGTCTGTGCGTGAGTGAAAGGGGAATTGATAAAAGAGTGAAGCAGAGAGTAGGAGGAAATGAAACAACATTAGAATGAAAAATACTTTATGAATGAAGTCTTCAGTGTGGTATCTTTGTTAAACCTACAGCTACGCTGGGCTAAGGATGAAGGGTAATTATTTAATGGTTTAATGGTCCCTCTGGTGAATGTTTTCAAGTGCACAACGCGCTGGGAAGAGAATAAGAGAGAATAAGAGCTGCCACTTACAGGTTTCACAAGAGGCCTCATCGCTTCCATCTTCACAGTCCTGCCTATTGTTGCAAGTAACATCACGGGGCAGGCAAACCCCATTCCCACAGCGCCATTCAGTATCTTCGCAACCTGGAGAAAATTAAATATGAAGAAATTATAGAAAATAAAGAATGCTTCGATGAGACAATCTAATAAGATTTAGGAAGGCATTAGTGGAAAAGCCACGTTAGACATTAACGCCTATTCTTCTTATATGTATTACATATGATCAGGCTTCCAGAGCAAAGTGGGCAAGGCTTCAAACAAACTCCATTACCGATAAAATAATGACTGTACATAGCCGAGGAGTCAGTGACCGCACCATTAGCGGCGACGTGCCTACAACGCTAGCACGATTAACATAGCATTAAATAGGGTTTGTATTCCCTAAAGAGTGATTTAAGAGATGGGAATACTTACTGCATTGCTTCTCGTCGCTCCCGTCTCCGCAGTCGTTGACGCGATCACACACCCAGAGTTTCGGTTTGCACAAACCATTTCCACAGGCAAACTGGTCGCTTGCGCACTCTAAAGTAACAGAAATCCAATTAAACAAACCAAATGATGGGGTAGCAGGGAAAGGGGTACTTGAAAATTGCAGTAATTAGACAAACAAATATTCGTATCTACTTCCTATCAGGGTGCAGCTACAAGTGTAAAGCTGACCATGTATCTAGTTTACTTACTGTGTTATAACTACATGTTGTAACTAGTTGTGCACCACTGCCACAGAGTGATTTGCTCATAGTTTGTCGTTTTGCTAAGACATCAGAAGATATGATAACGTGCCATCTTCTCATCTAACTCAGGATAAGAAACCTGCCCCAGAATGGCAGCCTATTCCTTTGAAGAGATGAGAGGGAAAAGAAGATGTGACGAGAGGGTTGAGGGGGAAACTTACGGCACTTGACCTCGTCGCTCATATCGCCACAGTCGTTCCAGCCATCACACTTCAGTTCTTTGGCTATGCACAGGCCAGAGTTACAGGCAAACTCGTTGGGGCAAGCTGCTCGCATTACACAGAAGAGAGAGGGGGGGGAAAAAAAGTGACAGAAAGACGGTGATGACAAATTGAGCAAGAGGGAGTGACAGTATGTTCACTTCATCCGTCATGTCGCCGGCGCTTCTCCCCGTTGATCAGAGCAATTATAAATCCATTTTGGTCAAACTGGGAGACGACATAAAGAGTGGAGCGTATTGAAAGTGGCACGCTCCTGACTGACAGCGTCAAATAAAATGGACCCAATAAACAAGCTCTCTGGCGATTAGTCTAGCTCTTGAGTTTCACTGCTGCAGTTTCTAAGCTTCTATCACCAAACAGCTCCATTTGACTGTCAGTCAGCCACCGTTGTAGCCTTTCAGACACCGCGGCTACTCCCCCTGTCTCGCTCTGAGACGGCAGCCTGTGTGTCGGTGTCACACAGTTAACGTTTAACGTGCTGCCAAGTGTCGTGTAAATTTGTTTGAGAGACAACATTTTACTCACGGTTTGAGGGATCATAGGCGCTGTACTCTGCACTGAAGCCTTTGTCGGTGTAGGACTCATCGGAGTGGAAGGTCACCTCTAGGACGTTGTTCTCACTGGTGAGGACCAAAGAGGACAATTCTCCGCAGTACCTGGGACACAAGACCTGCAGTTAGGGTGTCTTTGCTGACAACATGATTGCAGACAACAGGGAACAGACGACATTAAGAAAGTGTCCAATGGGGCAGGGAATGTGAGAAACCAGACGACTTGTAAACACACAGTTCAGATGGTTTATTTAGAGATAAAGGTGAAAGCGGGAGCACCGTAAACTGTGATGGATGTTTGGGCAGATGGTCCAGGGATTCATTTTATCATTACACTTTATTAACTGTTGTAGTGAGGTTTGGTCAAACTGAAGGTTTCTTCACATCAATCGGGTTTTGTAATCAAAAATGCATGAAGCATGAATATCCCCTTAACAAATACACTCACAACATATTGCCATTTGAATGAGTCTTACTTGGTGCTCATAAGTTCCACGTAGTCTTTGTGACACACGCGGATGTCCACCCCAGGCTCTTTCATGCGGAACATGGTGAACTTCACGCGCACCTTGTTCCCAGTGGGGACCTGAAGTACAGCAAAGAAGAATTTTGCCTTTTATCACAAGCACACACGTCCGTCCCATGTTAATGCCCCTTGCACACAAGCGGTACAGGCGGTGGCAGGCAAAACAGGCGGTGGGTCCGCATGTACGCACGTGCGCGCGCACCACGTGCACACCAACAAGCAAACCCACACACAACACACTGCAGGTCAGCCAGAGAGAGCTGCAGCAGCAGCAGCAACGGCAGCCCTGACAGATGAAGATAGAAGAGGTACTGAACAGCTTGGCTCCTACAGTGCTGCCTCAGCACTTCTCTTGTGGCAGGCTAAGGATGGTGGTGGTGGTGGAGGTGGAGGGGGAGGAGGAGGAGGTGGTGAATGGAGGGAACCAGAGAGAGAAGTGGTGATGCAAACCTTGATGGTCCACTTGCAGTCCACGGCGGGAGGATAGAAGATGGGATGAAGTGGGGAGGTGAAGACTCCTTTCGCTCCAGAGAGGACACCGCCACACTTTTTAACTGAAATGAACATGGAGAAATTGATTTAAGGATAAACCGGAGTGAACAAACCAAATTAACTTTAAACATAGTACAGGGCGCAGCTGGCAAAGTATATGATGGTGAATACTGTGAATGTGTACTTAAATACCCTCAGTCAAAGGGATGGCTTTATACTCGGCCTCAAAGCCAGGCCTCTGGACGTCGCTGTCAGTAATGAAGTTAAGCAGCATGATGTTGCTGGATGACGCCACCATCAGAGGGTTGGAGGGAGGCCTCTGACCACACTTCCTGTGAAAGAAGAATGAGCAGTGGTTAACAAATGAGGTATAATATTATGGAATCAGAAAGAAGACTTTAGTAATTGTAGCAAGCGCAACTGTGAAGTGTTTGTTGAACGTCTGCTGCATTTACTGAATGATGAATTTAGTGAGTTTAAATTTCCTCAGCATGTATAGCACTTAGAGAACTGAAACACAGCTGCAAACGCATTTATAATGAAAAAAAGGGAAACAAAAGGAATTAATAGAAAAGCAGAGGGAAGTAAGAAAGAGATAAACAAGGACAGATGCGCCAGCACTAGATAGAAATTGCTTCGGCAGAGTTTCAAAGTCAAACATAAGGTGCATTAGCAAAAAGTTTCAGCCATGCTGGCGGCAGAGCCGTGGAGGTGTGAATGACACTGCAAGAGCAGCATCTACATCCAGTAGAATAATGTCATTACAGAGTATTGTATTATGGCTCTCATAAACTCCATGTCACCTTGGATAAAGAAGATCGCTCAATAGCATTATAAAAATTTTGCGCATCGCTTGGTAACATATTTGTTTGCCAATGGTTTCTGAGCTGAAACTGCCTGCAGCTACCACTGGTGGAGCCAGTAGTTTCAGAGTCAGACCCATCCCCCATAGACAAAGTGCAATTACACACAGTTGTGTAGCAGGATTCAGGGCGACACCTCTCGCAGATTTGAAAGGAAAGGTCTTTTTGAGCCAACTCAATCACACCGAGGTCTCAAAAGTTGACAATAAATGGGACACACAAGCTTCAGGGTAAAAAAGAAAAAAAAAAAAAAAGAAGAAGAAAAGTTCTAATCACAAATATAAAGAAAGGGAAATGAAGCGGAACATGTTCCACCCTCCACCCACATCAACACAGCTTTTCTTCCCACATCCCTCTGATATAGTCAAAAACAAAGCGATTCCTTCTTTCGAATCATGTACAGTAGAAGTGTATCTCCTCTCTCTGATCTTCAAGGCCAAATAAATGAGACTAAACACTACTGAGGTTTAGGGCAAATTGAGAATATGATATGCGTCACAATTTGATATAACAAAATGAGGTTTACTAGTTTCCGTAGTGGATGCTGCATGGCATGCAGCTAGTAAATAACATGATCTCATCCATCAATCTGACACATCCATTAAAGATTTAACTTAGAGCATCATCATCATTAGTAGTAGTAGCAGTAGTAGTTATTGTATAACACGTAAGTTCCCCAAACCGCTTGGACTGTTACAGCCCTACTTACTCTGTGATGGCCTGAGAATCATCAGGACTCAAAGAGTCAAAGATCGAAACAAAATCATCGGAGCAGTCATCCTCAATGTGGAAAAATTTAAAATTAAGAGTTATAGCGTTTTCCTCTGACGTTCGGATTTGCCACTGACACCGGGACTTGGGAGGGTAGCCGTCAGGGTATCCTGGCGATTTAAACAAGCGCGGGTTTTCGTCGGCCTCCAGCTTGTGGAAGCACTCGTCTGAGAAGGAGAACAATGGTTGTGTCACACACTAAAATCTGATAAACATCTGCTGCCTTCACCAAACTCTGAATGTTTCATTCTTAATTTCACCGATCAGGCTTAACATTAGGACCATCTTCCTAACATTGTTTAGCTCCACCTTGTGCGTCCAAAACAGTTGTGACTCATCAGAGAATGGACATGGGTCTTCTGAGGGTGTCCTGTGGTGTCTGGCAATAGGGGGTTGTGAATTGTGGCCTTTGGGTCATGCCCCTATGACCACTGGTCATAGTGGTCATAATGTTATGCCTGATCGGTCTATGCTTTACACTTGAATATAACGCTGTGTTATCAGGAGTCCTTCCACTCCATCCATGGTAATAATGTGTGTAAATACACATTCATGTCAAGATAACACAGCCACTATGACAACAAAACATAATGTGGTCCAGCCATGGCAGGGTTATCAGTCACTAGACAGTGTGTCAAACAGAAGTGTTGGTCATTGTGAGACAACCGCCCAGGCCCGATACCGGTTTCTCAATCTGTGACTGGAGCAGTGCATGTACAGTAGAGTGCAGGTCAGTCCAGGCCATTCGTTACAGACTGGCAGGAGGGTGAGCATCTAGCCAGCTGGAAAATTACAACTGCAAGTGATTGAAATGGGACATGCTGTACTCACTGGTTCCGGGGGTCCTGGCCATGCGAGGGTCTGTGACTGGAGACAAAGAGAAGGAGGGAGGGAGGGGAGGAAAGGTAAGAATTGGTCACTATAGTTGGGAGACTGATAGAATTTGATGCATGAGCCTAAAATATTTGGGTTGCACATTTTCTGTTCCATTTCCCCGCGGTTAAGGGAATGGGAGATGGTGTGTAGCCGTTTCTGCTCCATCTCACCTTGCCCTACAGCAGCAACCCATACGTCTCTGTCTAACTATCTGGGACAGCAACATCAAATCATACCCAGAGAAATCATTTTAAAGAGGCCCAAAACCACTGAGTCACAGGGCCAGCGTTTGGCTGGTGGCCAGGATGTGGATGAATGCAACGCGAATGCTGAGAAGACAGAAGGAAGAAAAATGGCTGTCTCAAGTCAGGGCAGGGCCCAGCTAATATCATTAGAGGACCCAAACAGCATAAAATGTGCAATCTCAGATGCAGCACAAGCTGAGAGGTCTGGCTTATCTGTTATCATCTCATCAGCACAACTCAAGAGCGAGCCCCTGTAATACAAACAGAAAGCGAACAGAGTACCAGTGCTGATAGAAGATGACAATAACCTTATTCGGATACATACTCAGTCTTTGCTGAATACCATTTTCAGGAAACTTTCAGCTGTACCGTTCTTTTACACTTTACTGTGACCACATTCACCTGGCCCTGGTGGTACCTACATGAGGCGGTAATTTCGGCAATCCGGATATCGCTACGGGTCATCGTTCTGGACGCCTTATTGCCATTCTCCAGTGCATCCAACACCCGCTCCTCTGAGAACTCCGGCAAGATCTCCAAGTCGCTTACCGGAATATCGAACTGGGACCAGTAATACGCTAACACGCCCTCACTGGTACAAGAAGAAATGAGAAATGCATGAAGATTAGGTAGGAATTGGATTATTCTAAAATCACGAAGGCCAAACTGAACATGAAAGGCAACCCTGTCGACACTTTCATTCCTTTAATAACAGGACAGACAAAGATTTAACCTCGTACAAATTGTAGAGTGATGCCGTCAACAAGCGTGAAAAAAAATAAAAATAAATCTGAGCCGTACCTGAATGCAGTGATGACAGACGTATTGTAGTACTTTGTGAGCAATGGATCGGTTTTGTAGTACTCCCCCAGCTGTGCAGAGAAAACCAAAAAAAAAAAAAAACCCACATTTTAACCAAAACAGAGCATGTACATATTCTTGTGTGCCTACAGCCAACGTATAAATTAGCATGTTAACATAAAAACTGCCTTCCATGAGAGCACACAATGCACTTCCCAATTAACTATCTTGCCTTCAGCTGCAGTAAGACATAAGCCGGTCTTAAATGCAAGTCCCATTTAATATTAAACTTGTACAGTGCAAGCAAAAGCCTTTCGTGGAACAAACTGTAAGAGAAAGTCAAAATGCTGGAGCCTTGATTGTGTCTCCCTCAGAACACAGAATCATTTAGTTTCTGTAGCTGAAAGTGACATTAAGAGTGAGGAAAGCTAAAATTCAGAGGTTAAAAAAGGCAATTTCTTAATCGACAACCAGCAACATCATATAAAACTCAGAACACGGTATAAAGCACACTCTCCATAGACAGGTGGTGCTACAACATTAAGTTGTGGTGAATAATCCTACCCACTACTTCCTCTTTCGTTCCTCATTTGTTGTAGCTGTCCAGCTGCAACAAGGAAGGGTTTGTTTGATGGGCTGAAGAGAGGGCTTTTTTTTTGCTATCAACATGCTCCTAAGTGGTGCTACAAACATCTCTGCTCTCTGCAATAATAGGAAACGCTGTTGAGGGAATTACTGGGGGAATGTGCAGCGGTTTTATTCCACCCACACAAATGTGCCATCAGCCGTTCCTGTGCACTGGGAGGGACATACTGAAAAGGCATTTCCACAACATTCAGAGCTAGTCCTTAATGAAAAAGAAGAGGAGTGAGTGTAACACTTTGCTGAAAATAGTTAACATGAACAATGCACATGGCAGAAAGGGAATTAAAAACAGGGAAAAAACACTTCTTCGGGTGTACGACTCACAATCGCCTCCAGGTTTCTTCCCAACTCCTTGAATTCTCTGCTGTCTGTGTCCTCCAGTTTTTGGTCATAAGGCACATTAAGCAGCTTCATTTGTCCACTAAAGACTTGTTCCGATGGTTTGAGCTGCATCGCCATCGTGGCTTCGTCTTCTTCATGCGTTTTAACTTTGAGGAGAGAGGAAAGAGCAGAGGAAAGGTAAATATTTGATCATCAAAATGCTATGGCTTTGTAGAAATTTAAGGAGCTACCTCACGTTGCGCAATTAAATGTCCCATTGTGAGGACAGTTTGCTTTTTAAATGAATTAAAACAGCCAGTTGAATGTAGATGTTGTTTTGTTTAGGCTTCAGAGGCCCCTTTTTATCAAGCTCTAAATACATGAATGACAAGAAATTTATGCCACGGACTCCATGACAGTCTTTTCCTTTGAATTATTAAAAGCGGAACATCAGAGTTGTCAAATAGGGTAACACTAATGGGAAATTACAAACGCTAAACAAGCTGCTCTTACACTCTTATATCAAAGAGCTGTGCTGTGCTTCACAGTGATCATAAATGATGCACTTAGCAGTTTAGGCCACCCTTGATAGTAAGTGATGTGAGCAATGAAAATATCTGAATTTCTCATTTTATTTTTCAAGAATTACTTAAACCTATGCAGAGAAACATTCATGGAAAGTCCAGCAAAAAGTAACCTTCTTCATCCTTAACCGAGCTAAACGTATGAAGGTATTGCACTGTACCTGCAAATATCTATCCTCCCTAACAAATGAGCAGACAGCTCTCGTACTCACAGACAAAAAGCCAAATGAGGATTGCTGCAACTGCTGCAAGGATGAGAACCGCCAGAAGAACACCGATCACAATGCCCGTCTTCCGCTTTGATGGATCATTCCTTTTTCTGCGCACGTTGGGCTCAGTACTGTTGCTGTAGCCCTGATGCAGAAAAACAGAAATAAAGAGTAGGTAAGCATACAACTACTTTTGTTTGTTTGTTTGTTTTTATTGTACTTTTAACTGATCGAATCACAATTTGTACAAATGCATTAGCTGTGCAATTATAGCAACCTCAGTTTTTGCAAATAAATATTACAAGGTTATAAGATGAAAACCAAATGGTTCCAACACAAGCACATTCAAAAAGCATCAACTTCTCTCAGGAAAGTTTGTTTCTATGTCATTTTGATGTTCTTCAAATTCAGTTCTTCTGATGGGTATTCATTGAGAATCATAACATACATATCATGTGACCCTGCGGCAGACAGCTCCCAGATTGAGATGCACAAATAAATGGATTATCCAGAACATGTTTTATGCACCAGGCTGTTAACATGTTTATTTCTGCTGCCACATTTGTCATTTTAACATGAAGGTCTATAAGGATTGATTCCATTTGAGGAATGGCAGTTTTGTTGTCATCTAGCTTGATTGACACGTTAGGTCAATCACGTCTGCTCCTCACTCCACCCCAGCTCCTCCATTACCTCCAAATGTGGGCACTTCTGGCTAAAGATGGGGACAGCCAAAAAGTCAAAGCTTCATAATGATGGCACACAAAGCACTGGGCTATGTTGGATCTTTCCCAATCAGTCTGTAGTCCTAAATGAGCAGTTAAATGGAAATGGTAAAATGGGGTCCATAGTAATGTTCTATAAGTTATTTTAGATAAAAAACAAAAAGTGATGAATACTTTAAGAGTCTAATAATCCTGGAAAACAGAACAGTTCACCTGCAATAAAAGAAAAAAAAAACCCCGCTGCCCTACGACAATGTGTTGTGTTACTCTTTCCTCTGCTTTCCAAGAGTGGCAAGTTCAAACAGGCAGAGCCGATGTTTTCACAAAACTGGCAAAACCGGTTTAGTAATTGCGAGAGTTGTGTCAGAGTCACGTCACCGTGTACACAAGTTGTACATGAAGAAATTGCAAAATAACTCAAGACTGTCGATACTGCATGTGTGTCTGCACGCTCAAGTGGCTGGACGGAGAAAACGGTCTCGGACCGATTAGTAATCAACACACAATGAATTCAGTGCCTGTAGCCAATGAAGGAAGAGGCCTGAGTGCCATTAGGGATGGAGAATCACTTTGGTATTAAATCAATTTGTCAGATGTGCTGCCCCTTAAGATGGGGGCTCAATTACATGAGTCCAGATGATAACTCATGGCAATTAAGGCCTATTCTTGCCCAGCTCGGGCTTCCACACATGCTTTCTAATTGGAATCTGTAACCGCAATCATGGGCCAGAATGACGGGAATCATTAGATAGGGGGTCAGCAAGTGCCCCAGGGTATCTCTTTATCAGTCACTGGGATCACAGCCTAATAAAACCATTACACTCTTCATCAGATTCCATTCTTCACTTCTTGAAAGGAATATCATCCCATTTTTTTTTTAACAGTCCAGCATATTTTAACATGCGGGCTTAGTGAACTGAAAGAGGAAGCGTGGTGTCTGTGAGTCAAAGCCTTATTGCAAGGAAAACCACAATTTGACACAAAATAACTTAAATTGTCTGGGCTGAACATTAAAAGGCGGGGGATATTTGTGAAGTCAGTTACCACTGAGTATTTCCATGTTGCCTAACCAGTCTCCCAAGTAGGGAGCTGGGCATGAGGTGTGGTATGAAAAAAAAAAAAAAAAAAGCAGCTCACCCACCTGCAGTTTCTACGCAAGTAAACAACGTCATTAAAAACTGTTTGCAGTTGCATAATTGGATTTATCTGTGGCTATACTATACGTGTATGACAGAATACAAACAAAGTAGGAGTAGTCAGAGTTTACCGTCACCTTTAAAACATTTTAAAACCTCAGTCAGTTGCACCTGCTCCGGACGCATAACACAGCTGTGCAAGGGGAAAAAAATCCTATACACAGTATGTACTTCTGTGAAAACTGTATGGGAGTTCTAAATGCACCCCAATTTTAAACATTTATTTCCTTCTCTGCCCAATATACACTACTTTGACAAAAGTATTAATTTACCTGTCCACATAACTGTTAATTCAGGTGTTCCAGTCACTCCCATGGCCACAGGTGTATAACATCAAGCACCTGGGCCTCAGACTCACTCTACAAACATTTGTGAAAGAATCGGTCGCTCTCAGGAGCTCAGTGAATTCCACTGTGGTACTGTGAGAGGATGCCACTTGTGCAACAAATCCAGTTGTGAAATTTCCAGGCTACTACATATTCCACAGTCAACTGCCAGTGGTTTCATAACAAAGTGTCAGGTCACGTAAAATGGAGAAAGTAAACGTAAAATGACAGAGCAGGGCCAGCGGATGTTGAGGCGTATAGTGCGCAGAGGTCGCCAACTTTCTGCAGAGGCAACTCCTACAAGCCGGTGTCCTTCAGATTAGCTCAAGAACATTGAGTAGAGAGCTTTGTGGAATGGGTCACTCGTACATAACCAAGTGCAATGCAAAGTGTTGGATGCAGAGGTGTAAAGCACGCCAGCACTGGGCTTTAGAGACGTTCTCTGGAGTGAACAATCACAATCCATCATCTGGCGATCTGATGGACCAGTCTGGGTTCGGGGGTTATCAGGAGAACGGTACTTGTCTGACTGGATTGTGCCAGGTGTGATGTTTGGTGGAAGGAAGATTATGGTATAGGGTTGTTTTTCAGGAGCTGGGCTTGGCCTCTTAGTTCCAGTGAAACAACACTCTGAATGCTTCAGCATACCAAGAGTTGTTGGACAGTTCTGTGCTCCCAACAGATCAGTTTGCAGATGACCCCTTCTTTTTCCAACAGCATGATCCATAAAGACATGGGTGGACGAGTTTGGTGAGGAATAACTTGACTGGTCTGGACAGTCAAGTCCTGACCTGTCGAGTCCTGACCTCAACCTGACAGAACACCTTAGGGATGAATTGTATGAAGACTGTGAGCCAGACCTTCTTATCCAACATTAGTGTCTGACCTGACAAATCTTGGAAGAATGGTCAAAAATTCTCAGAAACGCACTCCTTAACCTTGTGGAATGCCTTCCCAGAAGAGTTGAAGCTCTTAAAGCTGCAAAGGGTGAGTCAACATCATGTTAAACCCCATGGATTAAGTATGGGATGTTTGATGACTTTGATGTGTGTAAAGGTAGGTGATTGAATATTTTTGGTAATAAAGTCTCCACCTTAGATGGCGTTGGAGGATTCCAAACTCCCAAGTGCCTCAGATGACATACAAGATGACTTTTACCTTCTCTTTTCCAATATCTATGAAGGTGATGCCCCCATACCCTCACCCTCAAAATCATAGCTTCGTGAAGGTTATGGTTTGTAGTATTTATGAACCTCCCTGAAGCCAAGATTTAGTGCAGGGTTCTTACCTTAAAATATATAAAACTTCACTAGTGTACTTTTTTTCTGTAATGTGTAAATGGAAGTGGTAATTTTTACCTACATATGCGTCATATGCGTCTACGGTCACAATGAGACACGTCTCTGATAAGCTTTCTTTTCGCAGATGACATGTTTTGACATGTCATGGCAGAAGCACAGGTGCAAATAGTACAAGTCAGTCACTGCTAAATTCCAGTTTCAGTGTCTCGGTGTTGCACTTCCTGACTCAGTGTCGCAACTTCCCGAGACTCTTCAATCCATTATCAATAGTGTAAGTAGTAACACCATGGCCACAACAAAGAGAATTTAACACACGTTTTATTGTGACTCAGTCAGTCAAGTTTTGCCCTCCCGCCCTTAGGAGTAAGCTGTTTTTTTCCAACAGGTGCAGGCACATAATCTCTGCGCCATACCTGTTTTGTATCAGATGTACGCCACTGACATATATCAAGGCCACAAAATCAAACAACTGTTCCAAAAGTCCAAAGAGCAATTTCGGTCGCACGTCGTTTTCCGTTTGACCTAGTTCTAACCTGATTTCTTCCAGCTCAACGTGCTCAAGTAGCTTGTCAACATATTTTAAACTTTTCTGGGGGCTAAGGAGTATCCACACAATGTAGTTTTACAGCGACACACAGCACAACACCAGAGGCCAAGACAGTGCAATTCAGCTCAATTCAATGTTACGTTCACAATAGACATTTAATTTCTTTAAGGCTTTTCCTTCCTTGACCAACCCCGGGAACTACACTGACCACAGTGCAGATTCATAGTGTATTGATAGCTGACAGCCTTGAGCAGAGATGAGGACAGACTGGTCGCTTTTTTTTTTAAACTCCACGCACTGAGACTTTTTCTAGTCCTCAGTCTCAGCTGATGCTGCCTTAAGAGACACCACTGTATCTATTTCATTCAACTTTTTAAACAGATGCCATAGTATTTCCTAGGACTGAGGGATAACATTGCGCTTTATAGCTCTCATGTGCAATGGAATTGCAACCAATCTGATTGAACAGCCATTTAGAGCAAATCATGCCACATTAAGTTTAAATTCATTGTTACGCTCAACTCTTACTGGAAAGTAGCCCCAAGCAGAAGTGTATGCTGCAGTTACAGCTCAGCAGCTGAGTTGAATAAGGTGGAAACTTGGGAGCACACACCTGCAACATATTCCTTACTGCATCTTCTTCATTACTCAAATGAGGAAAACTGAAGGAATATGATGTGGAGTCAATAATAAGAGATTTTAGAACTCAGTTTCAACACGGCCGCTTTTGAAATGTGGGCTGAAACACAAAGGAAGAGCGGCATGGCCTTGCCTTAAGAATTATTTACTGACGACGCTGCTGAGTCACCACATAAACCGAGAACTGGCTGACTACATTAATCACAGTCTTCCCATTTGATCCTGTGTCTAAGACTGACCTCGATGTCAGTGGCTGATCAAATATTTACAAAGAAAAGAAATATTCTTTTACCAGTTTCCCTCAAGCCATTTATGCAATCTAAAACAAGTGGCTGCCTCAGCTTTAGGATGAAAAAGGCCAAGATGTGGTTTGACAACTTTGATTTGCTAAGTTCAGGAAATAAACTGGAGGTTAACCTGAAGGTATGGTGTGGCTTTCTGTAGTGACTGCACAGGTAGATCTCAAATTTATACCATTACTTCCTTATGCATGTTATAGATTGTCAGCTACCACACCCACAAAGCTGTAGTGGAGGAATGTTTGATCCATTATAACCAGTAAAGTCCTACCGGACCGTTCAAATCGTTATCGTGGGTTTTATTTGATACCAGCAACATAGTCTTACACGCATTGAGATGGGTTTACTTACAATAAAATGGCTGCCTTTGAAGTAGCAGGATGTTTAGATCCTGTTAGCTCGTACGCTCTAAAAGATATTGATAGCGAAGTGGCATTTGTTGAGAAGTCACATAAATTGTTGTTCTGATCGAGGTTGTATTTTCCTTCTTTATATTTGTTAATGTACATCCCACTACAAATTCCAAATGGTGTGTTGACCAGTTTTCATCCTGGTTCTGGTCCATCATTGTGGCCAGAACACATACATCGATCAAGCATAACATTATGACCACCTTCCTAATATTGTATAGGTCTCCCTTCTGCCTCCAAAACAGTTGTGCCTCGTCAGGGAATGTTGAGGGGCCTCCGTGGAATTATCTAAGCTTCCAGTGTTTTCTTCAGCTAGCAGGTTGCAGTTAGATAATTTTTGACAATGCACTACAGTTCATAAGTTGTTTTTAATGTAATTCCACTTAATACTAAGAAAGAAAAGCTGTTTATATTGCCTGGATCTTTTTACTGATTACTCACATTCTTCGGCTACCGCCACACAATCTGTTGCATTTCCCCAGGAGCCAACACTGTGTTTTATGAAGCTGTCAAGTAAAGGTTGTTGTTGTAGGGCTGGTAAATCTGAGCAGAACTGACCGAAGCCTTGTAACCATTAATGAAACCCTTTTGCAAAGAGAAGTTCACCTTTGGCTGCCCGTCACTTTTTCTTCCACCCACATCCTCGGCTCTTGTTTCTGAGAGTCTCAAACCAAACAAGAACCGAGGTACAGTATGAAATACAAAGAGCCGGGCGTACATTTACATAATATATGTATGTTCCAGGAGAAATTGACCTACAGGTTAGGCAAAATACGCTTCTGGCAGTTTTCATTTCCCATTATCACTTAACATACACGCCTGCTTAAATATTATACTAGAAAAATGCTATATTGCCTAAAACAATGGAATGCCTTCATCTACAAACTCAGTGTCACTACTTGCCAGCAGCTGGGCATCCAAGGCCCCACCACACCTTTATGCGGTGCACAGTGGAAATGAGACACTGAAGGTTTTCATATGGAACCAAACAAGCAGCTTCCTAGAAACACAGGAGCTTCTAAGAAAGAGTGTTGTGTGAATGTGCCAATGGGCCAACTCAGCTTACACAGCTCCTCTATCCGAGAAACAAGTTATCGTTAAAATTAGGGCTGTCATAATTGTACTGACGATAATTGTGGTATTGAAGACTGAAATTTCAATGTCGTGTTAAGAATGCGCACATGATAACATCGTGTAAATGATCCAGTGCCACTTGAACACAGTGTGTGTTTTACATCTGCTCCCGTTTTCTTTTGTTCTTCTGTTATTTTGAGTGTAATTCATCTCCTACAAGAGAGGCGACAACTGTAAAGTGAAACACGTTCAACTAAATTCTTATGAAACAAGTGCCTTTCATACATAAAATCATCTTTCTACATGCCAACGATTATTGCTGACAATAAATCAGACTAACCCTGTTTCTCGACGGAGGGGAGGAAAAAATAATCTTGGATGGATATCAAACTAGATCATAGTTCACGCTAGTGTCAAGAACCGTTCTGGGTTTTGGAAAAGCTTAAAAAAAACAAGTATGTAAACATTGATGTGATACCGCTTCCTTCTCATCAAGTGCATTTTTTGTGTCTAAAAGACAGAACTACATCTTGTAAAATATGAGTAAAAGATATAACTCATAATTTCCTGCATTAACTTTATAGATTTACATTCAAACTACTCTACAAATCTTTTAATTTCTACAGGCAACACAGGCCCATTCAACCTTCATGTTTGTGTTCCTTGTTCATAACAATGTTGGTCACTTCCCTATCTGGCTTTGGCCAGAATGAAAAGCACAAATGGACCAATGTTTAACTCTCAAGAGGTCCCGGTTTAATCATTCATTCAAAGGCTGAAATTCCACGCAGCTGATCCCATGATGAATAAGGCTCATAGACTCCACCAGAGCTCCAGAAACATAGTTGCGATCGCATACAGAAACGCAGAGAAATGTTTGACAAGTGTACGGACATAAGTCCTTCACCGCAACAGTGTGACAGTCAGCTGATCTAGGCTCAACATAACCTTGTGTAGGACCTACACTTAAGATCCGTGCGAAACAAACAATGCGCCGCCTCTGATACCAGCGACAACATTAATAAAAAAAAGTTAAAATAGATACGCCGAAATGAATAATACTTACGTTTAATTCATATGTGGGGGAGGAATACATCTTGAAGAAGAGGTCCACCTGGATTTCCTCAAGATCCAAGACCGCTCTTAATTTGTAACTTGTTGCTCTATTTCCTCTTCACAAAAACAAAACACCAAGAAAAAATAACCGGAATTAAAAAAATAAAAACGAAATCGTATGTATTTGTCGCGGTTAAGAGTTAAATCAGTTGAGTGGCTTCCTGCGATATCGCGGAGAAGGCAACGCTGTTACACCTGAAACCGACCTTTTCCTCACACGCCCATGACTGAGGCCACGCCCCAAATACCTGCAGCACCTGTCGTGACTAGCAACACACACGCTCCTCGTTCCTATATCAGACTCCACTTGATATTTTTTACTGGACTGTAAGACAAACAATGCAAATGTTTCTTGTTGAAGAAGCAGTGGAAGTTGTTTTTGTTTTGTTTTTTCTTTTCCTTTTTTCCCCAACCAACAGATTTCCAGTTTGGGGACTAAGAGGCAGTGTTTGCCTTTCATTTCCATTACATGTGTACCCCCTGCTGATCACTTGCGGATGTTGCTGCCATGTACTCTATTTGCCTTTCACGCCCATTTCTCACACAAAATCTATTTGGAAGATACATGAATAAAAGCCTGTATTAAAACAAAACCTGCAATATATTGCCTTACAATATTTGCAGTGATATTTTACAGCATTTTATATACAGTGCCTAGCCAAAAAAAAGGAAGAGGAAGAAAAGTGGTCGTAAAAAAAATCCTGATTGATTGTAATCAGCAATTCACTTAAATGTTCGGTGAAGTCAGAAGAAAAATCAGAATCAAAATGAATTTATTGATCCCAGGGGGAAATTACTTTACATTACAGCAGCTCCTACTCAAAGTGTACCAGTGTTAAGAACCAGAGCAATGTAGGCAATAAGAATAAGTAAGAGTAAAGTAAGAATACACGCATAAATGTAAAAAATATAAGAAATACATACAGAACTCATGGCTTTGTTCAATAGTGAAAGTAAGAGCATTTCCACACGTACAATGTGAAGGGAGCTCAAGGGATTGGGACTGAAGAGCTGTGTAGCCTTAAGAACACATCAACAATCAGTGAGGCTAACCGGGGAAAAGGCTTCAGTTTGCTAGGGAGCATAAAGACTAGACTTTGGAGCAATGGAAGAAGGTCATGTGGTCTGATGAGTCCAGATTCAACCTGATCCAGAGTGATGGGATCATCACCAGTGCCTAGTGTCTACTGTACCAGCCTGTGGGGGCAGTGCTATGATCTGGGGTTTCTACAGTTCCTCAGGTCCAGGTTCAGCAACATTATGACGACCTGAAAATACTGAATGACCAGATTATTCCATCAATGGAGTTTTTCTTCCCGGGTGTCACGCACATATTCCAAGATGACAATAGTGAAAGAGTGGTTCAGGGAGCATGAGACATCATTTTCACACATGGATCAGCCACCACAGAGTCCAGACCTGAACCCTGTTGAGAACCTTTGAGATGTGCTGGAGAAGGCTTTGCGCAGTGGTCAGGACAAGATCTTCGGGGGGAAAAAAAATGAATGCGACACTGGATGGAAATAAATCTTGTAACATTGTAGAAGATTATTGAAACATTGCCACAGCAAATAATTTCAGTGATCACAATAGTAATCATTTCACTGATTCATAAGCATCCCAGATCTGCTACACTAACACTTTGTCCACTTAATAAATAGAAAAAAAAAACATCTACACAACATCAGGGACATAGATTCAAACATTAAAGGTGCAACGAGGTGTCTGTTAGAACTACCTGGACCCTTTTGTGTCCTGTGACCCTTAAAAAGAAGTTGCATAAACTGTTCTTTTCGCCACTTAATATCTATTCAGTATTATCCTGGAATGTGGTATCAACACATACAAATACTCTAGTGTTCAGAAGTGCGAGTTAACTAGTGAAGATATTTCTGTTTTGCATTAGTTTAAAATTGAATACAACAGTTTATTTTTTATCATAACATAAGTTTGAATTTTGGATAAAAAGTAGGATTCTCATATAAAACTGACAAGAATTCCAGAGTAAAAGAAGACACACTCCCCCCACCCCCCATGTTTCACTGTGCATAATGCGCCCTCTTATTTTTCACCTTTCTGTTGCTGCAGCAAATCCCAAACAGGGATTTATCAGTGAACAGGATTTCCATCCGAGAGTTGTGAAATGCTGCTACGTCCCACCCCGAGTATTTGGACTTATTTCCCCTCCTGAGAAGTGGTTTGAGATGCTACTCATCCTCTGAGACTTACCACACAGCCCGACGAGAGGACTTTCACTGACTGTGAGTCTTGGGCTCCTTATCTAATTTCTTTTTTTTTTCTTTTTTTAAATCGCTGATGAAAGTTAATTTCTACAGCATCATATTAATGAACAAAGTCTTACGTATTGATTTTCTGATGATGTGGTCACTTTCTGTCCGTCTCGTCGTGCTTTAGGGGCACAGCTGGTCTAATTTCCACAAAAGGATTTCTTGACCTCCGTTCATGGCCACCTCAGCTGTGATATGAAAAAACAAACAACAAAGCAAAACAAGAATTTCACTTGTGACACTCACACTTAGTCCTGATGCAATGTTTCACACCATCACATTTCTGTTGCTCTCTCGCAGTACAGCCATATTTAGAACAGATAAGAGGTGACTGCATGTTGATTTACACAAACAAGTCTCAATGTGTGCTTCTAATGAAGGACGAGACAAGACAATAAACTCTGATCTTTTGTCCAAAGACACAGGTGTCCTCTTGTTTAAGAAAGAGTGCAGAATCTGACATATTGTCAGATGTTTTTTCTAGATCCTCAAACGTTTTGAGTATTTGCACTCAATCAGAACCAGCCCTGTTTGGGGTCCTGCCAGCATTAGCTACTACTTGGCCAAAACAGCTGTGACTCATCAGAGAAAGGACATGGGTCTTCTGAGGGTGTCCGGTGGTGTCTGCTAGCAGGATGTTATTAGCGGGGGCCTTTTGGGTCCTGTGGGTTGAGAGGAGTTGCCTCTGTGGATCAGGCTTGTTCCAGTGCATCCCACAGACACTTGACCAGTTTGGGATCTAGTGAATTTAGAGGCCAGGTCATGATATTTCAGTTGTTCCTAAACCATGTTTGTGTCTGTGTCAGGCTGCATCCTGGTGGGGATGGCTGCTGCCATCAAGGAGTGTCATTGCTATGGGGTGGGAGGGGCCTGGTCTGGTCCAGGTGGGTGCTTCATGTCTAGTAACATCCACCCAGCAAAACACTGCATTGTCACGAGATGGTCAGTGTTTTTTTTGTTTTGTGTTAATGTTGTGGCTGATCGGTGTATTTGACTGCAGCAGTCAAACAAACATTTGTAAACTGCCGTTTTGAAAGTTTTGAAAGTATGAGTGTACATGCAACCTAGTGTTGTTGAAACCAAATGTAATCTGCATGAAATTCTACCGGATGTGGTTTGTAATCCCTAGGAGTTTTATGCAATGGAGCTGCAGCACGA
This sequence comes from Mugil cephalus, assembly GCF_022458985.1. NCBI lineage: Eukaryota > Metazoa > Chordata > Actinopteri > Mugiliformes > Mugilidae > Mugil > Mugil cephalus. Next base: position 11,906,413 of record NC_061780.1, read on the forward strand.
GTTTTGTCCACATGACCGACTGACTGACTGACTAATACACCGACACGCAGTGTGGATCTTTTATTCCCCCTGCCCTCCCTCTCCGTGATGTGGCACCGAAGCGCACTTCCAGCCTGCGGCCACCAGATGTCGCTCGTGACTAAGCCACGGCGAGGACTGCGCGAGTGAAACCTGTGATAAATACCCGCAGAAACAGGGCTTGGTTCTGCCAGGCTCCATCCACATAAAAGCAGGCTGCCATTGGAGAGCCCGCTGGCTGGAGCGAACGGGAGGAAGACGCAGGAGGAGATATCGCAGGAAGCCGCCGACGAACGCAGCGTCCATCACTTCAAACTGATGTAATCAGACAGCATACGTTGGAGCCAGTTATTCCGCAGTAGCAGCGTTTTGAAAAAAAAAAAAAAGAGAGACAAAAGAAGGAGAGAAAATGGGACATACCGCAATACCTATATTGATGGCTGTATTGTCCTACTGCGTGTGGGAAAACGCCGAGGTAAGTGCGAGGCAGTCTGAATCATCTGTGACGGCGCATTGCAGTTCTGCTGTTTGTGTTACAGAATGTTGAGGTTTTTATGTATGTATATGTGTATAAAATCATATTTTAGACTCATGTCGATATTAATCGCGACGCGCACACACAGCTGCTCCTATCTCCATATTGCTCACCCTTATCCAGGGCAGGTTTAATTTGCAAAATGCACTCTGGAGCGGCGACTGTGTCAACAAGAGTAATGACACACAGCGCAGGACAAATAAATAAAAGATACAATGCAGCTACAGTGAAATGGTTGCAGATGCAATAGCTGTTATACGATTCGAATGGGAGATTACACTCGGGAGAGGCTTCGTAAAGATGTGGTTTGGAGTGCATTTGGCTCTCTGCGTCAAGCCCGGGCCTGCGTGTGACATGATGGATGTTACAGGCCTTTTGCTCCGTGGATGGATGGGGATCAAATCCCATCTCATCCCATCTGGCCTTGTCAGAGGAGGAAATCAGCTTGCATCCGTCCTTTAGAGAGGAGTGGTGCAGCTCTTGAGCAGGATGGAGTCATGCATATTCAATTGCTGTTCTGTTGTACTGTGTGCTCTTTATGAAAAGGCACAGAAGACATCCTGAGCTCCCATATGAATCTTGAAGTGGGGCCAGGATTCGGAGGCACGGACAATTTTGAACAGTTCATGTTCACAAAGCTCTGTTTCTAAAGCCTCGCAAATACACGCGAACAACAAGAGGGGATTCCTTTTGGTACATCAGCGGACATGCTGACTGTAATACATTGTCATCCCGTCGGCATCTGTCTTCATCAAAAGGTAGAAGGGAAATGGCAAAAGTCTCTTGTTCGGAGCGGCGGATCAATGGGCCACCAGCTGCTCCCACCTCCCTCCCGTCTCATCATGACTTATAGCCAGACCCGGGGTTTAATGGACTTGACCTTTATTTCTCAATAACTCTTCAGCCACCTATCATCTCCCCTCGTGATGGAACTGAGGCGTGGAGGCAGGTTTGGGTACTTGTGTGTGTGTACGTAGGAGCAGGGCGGTGTTGGAGGTGTGTGTGAGCGAAGAAGGGAGATGAGGATGCGGAGGGGGGGAGAGGATGAGTCACGATGTCCCAGCTGGAGCTGCGGTTCAGGTCAAACGCACTATTCCACCTGGAAAGAGCGGCTACACCTGCCTCTGACATCTGATCTGGAATACGGAGCACCTTGGCCGTTGGTTCGCAGTCTCTCCTTGAGCTGTTAAGATGGGCTGTGAGATGTTTATTTATTAGCTTATCTTCTACAGTGTGGCAGCCATAAAGCCGCTCCTTTCATTCTGAAATAATTTCACTTCTCTAAGAGCCTTAGTGGGATTACTGCTATGTTGAGGAACAGGCTTTAGCTTCATACAAGAAGACCTGCCCATGAAGGTTTACGCTGAAGATTACACTGCGAGAGGGTTGACTGGCTGGATTACACTGTGGTATTAGCCCTAATAAAAGTGTCAGCTTCATTTAATTCACTCAACAGTAATTCAGTTAAAATGCGAATTGTGCAGTGTGTTCGGATCTTTCTGTTGTTGCGCATTCAAATGTGAATCGGGGCGACGTTTAATTCGCACATAATCACAGTTTAAAATTGAATTTTCACATCAGCGAAAGCCTCGCAGCTCTTCTTTTTGAAGTTCTTCTGAACTGCAGTACACTTTCGGCTGATGCCCAGCGGTCACATTCGCAGTGTGTCCAGTAACGGCACTCGGACCATTGACTCATTGACACATGGAGCAGCTCTGCTCCTGACACGAAAGGTCAAGAGAAAATAAGTTGGTTCTTTATTTGTGAGTCCCCTTGACTTCAGTCATTGATAAGACGGGGAAGTATGGATAGATATTTTATACTGTGATAGGTGCCTTCTGACATCTTTGCCTATAGTGGATTATTGATGCAAATCAGGTACCGGATTGAAGCATTTGAAATATTTTGTATATGAATGTAAAGTGCATCCATGCTGTGTTGGAGGTATTTTCATTTCTCAATGAGCCAAAAAGACGACCAGTGTTCTTCAGGTACTGTATCAGGTGTAAGAGCTAACAGAGTCCAGGCCAAATGGGGCCTTTCTGGGTGGCGTTTGCACGTCCTCTCAGTCTCTGCGTGGGTTTTTGACGGGTACTCTGGCTTCCCTCCAACTCCCACCCACCAAAGACATACTTGTTAGGTTAACTGGTGACTCTAAATTGGCCGTAGGTGTGAGTGTGAATGGTTGTTTGTTCCTCTGCGTTAGCCCCCGCGATAGCCTGGAGACCTGTCCAGGGTGGACCCCGCCTCCCGTCTGATGACAGCCGAGATAGACTCCAGCCCCCCCCACCCTCTAGAGGACAAGCAGTTATAGACGATGACTAAGAGAATGAGTGAATATTTATTGAGAACATAATGATCAGGCGTGGAAGACGAGAGAACACAGCGCAGTTTCCTTTACTCTTTTAACCTTCAGACATTTGTATTTTCCCCACCGTCACTTTAGTGGTTGTTTCAGACTGTGGGCGCTGGATAAATAAAACCGAATAAATGAATCACCTTGTCATGATAGACTTGACTTTCTGGAAAATCTAAGGGTGAAATTAACAGCAATGACTAGTCTTGACTACCCAGCAATACTAAATAATCAAACGCATATTATATAAAACTGAATGTTGTCACTCAACTGTTGTGGTTATTGAGCGGCAGTGTAGCCTGTTGTCATTTAAGGAAGTCAGATGTAATAACAGCTACTACTGTTGAAGTGGTTTGGCAAAATCTGTGACACCTGACAATTGGGACCAGTATACACTGGTCAGCCACAACATTAAAACCACCAGGCACCCCTATAGCAATGATGGCAGCAGCCATCCCCAACAGCATTCAGCATGACGCAGACACACACACACACACGGCATCCTAATTTACTAGATCCCTAACTGATGAAATATCTGTGGGACCCAAAGCTCCCCCACATTCTGTTTCCAGACACCACAGGACACCCTCAGAAGACCCATCCCCATTCTCTGATGAGTCACAACTGTTTTGGAGGCACAAGGGAGGCCTACACAATATTAAGAAAGTGGTCATAATGTTATGCCTGATCTGTGTATGTCAGTCCCACAAACCCAGGCTTAGTCAGAGGGGATGCACAATTATATTGTGAATACTCGCTAACCAACACAGCACAAAGCCTGACTGGAGATAGTGAGCTTTGTTGACAAAATCCTAACACAGGAAAATTAGATTTATAGAAAGTAATCACACTGCGATTGATTTAAACGTGGCAGCTAGGGAGTGCAGGCATGCTCGGGTTTGGTTCAGTTCTGTATTAATCAAGATTAATAGCTGCAGTGTAAACCTGAGCTCAGCGTTCCACGCTGCAGAAAAACAATAGTGGCAGAAATGGAAAAAAAAACATAAAAAAAAACACATATATCTACAGGTTTCAGGAAATACACAGCGCTGAGCATAAAGGGAGGAAAGAAGGGCAGAGAAGGGGCTTTATGTGGAGCGGGGAAATGTAGAAAGGCAGGAAGCACATTTAAGTGACGCTGAAGATTCAATAAAAATAGGCACAAAGTCACTGTGTAGCCCGCCTCACCCCACCACATCACAAACGGCAGCAATTTCAGGCCGGGTGCTGGAACACAGCCGCACAAACTCATGCACCTCCCATACCCGTCTGCTTTTCAATGCAGTAACACAAGAGGATTTGTTTTTAAAGAAGAGGAAGAAAAAAAAAAGGTCTCTTACTCTCTCCCTCACACACACACACTCGTACACACACTCTGCCCTACACTCACTTAATTAATTTTAGAGCCAAGAGATAATCGGGTTCCACTAATGGATTCCCGTGTGCTTGCTGTTCTCCTCTATAGCCATGTGCCAGTGGGCATAAAACGTAGCATTTTATCGTATCACATGCTTTTTTCCCCAGTTCTCTGTATCCAGCTTCCTTTCCAAGTTTTTTTAAGTGCAGCGCGCACACACACGCACGCGGGACCTGGATTAGATCTTGCAGAGTCATTGCGAAATAAGAACTCGACTGTACCGCAGGAAAGCAGTGTTGTGAACGTGCCTCAGTGATTGAGCTGTTACCCGAGGTGACAAACTAATGAACGTCACTAATTCGGTATTTGAACCACTGTCGCAGTCGATAAATCGGAAACGAGGGCCTCGCATCGCTCGGTTTCCGAGCGCCGATTTGAGAGTTTCATCTTTATTCTCGCTGCCAGTTGTTTAGAGAGCCCGGGGAGGAAATTAAGAAAGTGTACATTTGGGTTTGTGTCCTCAAGCGCAGAGTTCATCCAGCTCTTCTGCACTGAAATAAAATTGGCATTAATTGCACATTGGCGCAGAACGCGTCCCCGTAGATCGGGGGAGCTTCTGCCAAATCTCCGTTAAGAGAGTTCATTCATCTCCTGGCCCTTCGGAAATATTTTAAATTATGAGTCTCAAGTCGAAAAGGGAGCATTTCCCAATTTAGAGTTCAGTAATATCTGGAAACTCATCCGCTCCATTTGTCGAGTCAATCTCTCCGGGTTTTCTCAGGCTTCGTGGCTCTTTCTAGGTTACATGTAATCAAAGGACAACATTTAGAAAGTGGAGCTGCTTCCAGTTTTTCCAAAGATTGCTTTACCTTTCATCATCCTCTCGCTGCATGTCAAATAAAACATATATTTCAATCTCGGGGCCAATCCCATTTGATTGCTTGCACCTGTGTCTGTTGAACTGCCGAATCCCAGATGGGAGACGTGCGCACGGAAAAGCTGTGTGCTTGCACATCAGGAGTTCATCCGGTGTCACCCAGATGGATTGGCAGCCCCCGATGACATCGGGCTCTGGCTCCTCTCTCCGGAGTCTTGTGGGGCAGAGATATCGCCGCGGCCCAAGGCCTTCACAGCCGGCATAGCCGCCTCGGTAAGCCTAATGGGTTGTACGTCTGCGCAAAAGTTTAATTCCAGGACGGAGTGAGCTGTTTAGTCCTGCCGCAGCCAGTGGGAGGCTTCATCTGAGCCCCCCTCCCCTCAAAAACATCTGCAGTGTGGTGATAACACTTGTCCTCCATGTTCAGGAGGAAAAATGAGAGCGCAGTGAAAGAGATTGAGGGCTGCGAGAGAGAGAGAGAGAGAGAGACAGAGAGAGAGAGAGAGAGAGAGTGGAGGGATTGCCCTGGCACAGCTGACGCTATGAGAAACAGAGAAGGAGAGAGTGCAAGTGATGTAGAACGCAGAATGTTATTATGGGTTTCAGGGTGGAGTGCATGCTCGTGTAGAGGTCCAGCTGTATTCCTGCTTATTGGCAAGAAAAAAAAAACAACCCTTTGGCCGGCACACATAAGTTGTATGAAAGCAGAACTGCAAAATCTAATTTCCTAACAGCCCTGGCTGCTTGGGTTTAAGTGCGTGTGTGTGGTGGTGGTGTTGGGGGGGAGGGGGTTGTTTGGTCCACTGAGACTGACCAGGCCAGTCTGAATATTCTACAGAAGAAGATTGGAAACAGTTTCGGAAGAAAACCGATGCTCTTTTTGGCAAGTCATCCTAGCCCTGCTGCACAGCTCCATCAGAAGGACAAAAAGCTAATTTCTAGCACATCCAATGCGACGGAGATGGGTAGAAGTCGCTCACACACAATTAGGTTACACTGACAGCGGAAGCAACAGCAACGGACACGTTCACGCTTTACAAAGATGGCACGCTGCAGAAGACGCATCAATTATTGAAGGCCATGGAAGGGTCTGGGCTCTCGCTTGTCGACAGAGCTTTGGCACTTGTCACGCAGCTTCTCAGCGCCCAGAGGCCGGTCGATCTCTCTTCACGCCACCTGGGTCCCCCCCCCCCTTCTCAGTCAACCAAACACTCCCCACCCCTCACACTACAAAACACAAAAGAAAAGCCCCACGCCCGTCTCCTCCTCGGCTCAACCCCCCTGATCCGTCCTCCCCCGTCTCCGTCCCAGCCTCCTCTGTTCTCCGCCGCCACATCCCAAAAGGCGGTCCTCACCCCTCCCCTAGTCGCACACCGCTTCTCCATCTGCCTCAGAAGCACTCAGTGGATGGTGACATCTTTTCACCTTCCTTGTTTATTCTGTGATTGTTCTTGAATAATTCATGCTCCAAACGCAACCCTTGTTTTATTATGTATTTCTGCCCTAGCTACAGTTGCCTTTTTTCTTTATTCCTGTGGTTTCACAACTCTGTCCTCTGTTCTCCATATGATCTATCTATATAGTTTAATACAGTCAGTGCTCAAAGATGTGATTTTTTTTCCATCTACACGAACTCAAGACAAAACATGATTCAAAATAGTTTTCTTTTTTTTCTTTTTTTAAATATGACACATGTAGCTGTCATCATTAATGAATGTGAAGAACAAAATGGCAGCACTTACAAGGCAGTGGATACAATAGAACAACGTCACATCGTAGGCATGCAAAACCATTATTTGTCCCCATATGAAATAATAATAGATATATTTATCGTCGATGTACAAGTACAGTGAAGTGCAGATGGAGCAAACCCATCAGATGCCTAGCGACAAGGTACCTAAAATAGAAATACTTAGATAAAATTAAAACTTATAATAGACTTAAAAAGACTTAAAGTAATATTTACAAAATGTACACTCTCCAGTTGTGACCTGAGAGAGCGATAATTATAAGCAAGGAGATAATAATACTAATGCTTCTTTCAGTACCCTGTCTTGCCGTATGATGTGAAACTTGAAACTGAGGCATCCAAAGTTTGCTGCTTTTTCGTTTTTGAGCTCAGTTACACTATGACAAGATAAACAGTGTTTCACTCTAGCCAACTGAGCTGGCTCAGATTGAGCCATCTCACCTTTCCCAACTCGCTGAAGCACCAACAGAACACCGGTGACCGAGAACAGTAGAAGAAGCAGCAACATATAGGCGGCTGAAGCGGCGATAACGCAAAAACAAAAGGTCCGAAGTTTGGGAACATTTCACACACGGAACAACCAAGAAAACTGTCATATGCACGATTTGTAAACTGACCTTTGCACACTTTGGTGCCGCCTTAGCAATCCATGAACATTTAAACAGGAAACACGTTTTGGGAGATTCAGGCGCACCTCGGTAAAGTAGTTAGCTCCCACGCTGGAAGTCGTCTTGACAGTTTAAAGAGTAATGCTGTAATTTTGTCTAATGGTTCCTCTTGTTAAAGGAAGGAACGTTTATTTTACACTTGACACCGAACAGTGGTCTGTTCTCCGTCAAATGCTGCAACCGTGGCCCATTTCCATAAGGCTGAATGCTTGTTGAGGATTTCCGAAACTCAAACATGGGTCATTGCATCATCACTCTGGCTCCCTGTTCATTTCGTGATACGCTTCAAAATTCTTCCAGTTGTTTATAAATCCTTCCATGGTCTCGGCCCTTCATATCATCTGAGCTCCTCGCCCTTTACACCACCACCACCACCAGAACCCTGAGATCCTCAGACCGTGGTATGAAAAGGTTGGAGGCTGGGCCTTTTCTGTTACAGCCCCTCAGCTCTGGAACAGCCTGCCAGAAGCTGTTAGAAGCTCTGACTGTGTTGAGGCTTTTAAGAAGCACCTTAAGGCTCATCTTTATTCCTTGGCTTTCAATAGCATTTGATCTGTTTTTATTTATTTATTTATTTTTCATCTGATCACCCTGGGTGTTACTAGCTTTTTATTTCCTGATACATTGATGTTGATCTGTGATGTTGCACGTGAAGCACTTTAGTGCAAATGCTCTTTGCTTTTAAGGTGCTTTATAAATGAAACAAACAAACAAACAAACATGCCAGGAAGGAAACTGTGTCAGCCTACACTACATCACTACACAGAAATGGCCAGTGTTTGGATAGCAGGAGACTTAGTTTATTTTATATTTATATCATTCAGAAACATGATCTGGAATTCATTAGGTTTTTCAGTACATTTAATAGGATCTGGTCTAAAATCATCATCAGGAACTGTTTGTTTATCAGTGTTGATGTGTCTTAGGACCATATTTGTTGCTGTGGAAGACACACTTCCAACAAACTCAAACATTCCCTCCCGTCCCTTGAGACAAAATGTTCCCACAGCATTTCGACTCTTTTATTTTATGCAGTGTGCCAGCTTTCCGGAGCTGGTCTGGTGGCGCACGCATCTACAGAAGATAAAGAGAATCAGGTGCTGCTGTTAACAATCAACAATAACACTCGGCCGGTAATGGTACCAACGAGGCTGACAAATTAGATACTTCACAGGAGTCCGGCTACGGCTCTGAAAAATAGCATAATGAATGGAAAAAGCAGAAATGGATGTTCCACACCCTGGTTTTACAGATCGTCTCAATGATTAAACCATTTTCCCTTCAGTTGGACAGTCTGCGGAGACTTTATATCCAGAGGAAATGAGATAACACTAATATTTAATCTACTGCAGACTGCACAGCCAGCACACATTATCTCACCAGAGTTGCCCCGGTCTAAAATAACAGAGAGAGAGGGAGTAAAAGCAAGACTGGACATGTCAGCCTGACCTGATCTTGGTTATTATTATTTTGTCCGTGGATTTGCCGTGATTTACAGTCTCGCTGGACAGTGTCTAGAGCAGGACAATAACGAGGAACTATAGAAGTATCGTTACCTCGCTATTCACCCAATAATGAGGTGATTCAAATTTCAACTCCTCTCTTTTGTCGTAGTATGTGGGTGCTCAGTAGAAGGAGGTTTTTGGATGGACAGACGGGGAGACGGACAGAGCAGCAGCTATGTTAGGAACATGGGGAATCAGAGAATTCAAGGGGACGTGTCGGACATTACGAAGTCATCTAGTGATTCGTGACATGGAGATTGACCAAGCAGGCAGCTAGCGAGCTAATCTGGGATTATTAAAAATAAAACAATAGAGTTTATTAATAAATAGGCTTTATTTCTTATTGGTGATTCATTTCTTCTCAGTATACGTTTGCCAATTGAGTGAATAATTAATTGGACTAGATTTATATTCATATTTAGTTTGTTTTATTTGTCAGCTTTGCCAGTATATAATAATGCGTCTTTGTTGCCAGTGGTCAGGCATACTCTGTAGAAAGTCTGACCCACCATTCGAGTTTTCACATTACTTAAACAGTCAACAACAGTTTAGTATATAATAAGTAATACAGTTCACTTTGACCCAGTATTGGAGAGAGATGGCGTGAAAACAACCAAAAAGACGGAAAGGTAGCCAACGGTTAAATTGGACTAAGTCGAACCAAACATATGCTGAGCCTGTCACGCGAGAGAGAGGTAGACCCTTAACGAGCAGGAGAAAGAGAGAGACAGAGTAAGAGCGAAAGCACGAGAGTGACATGCTTGAAATTCTGTGGGGAACCAGTTGCTACGGTAACGTGGAAGGTAGCCGGCTCCTGTGGGTGGTGTTACCAAGGCAACCACCCTCTGTGGCCAAGTGATGCTGAGAGGGAGAACATCCAGGCTAAAAAAAAAAAAAAAGGAAAGAGAGAGAGAAAGAAAAATGAAAAGTGTGTTTACGCGTTTTGATGGGACCAAGCGAGACAGACGATGGGGACGGCGAGCGAGCGGGAGCTGATGTAGAATGTGGGAGGGTGACACCAGCTGTGCCCTCTCGTCGGCTTTCTCGTTTTCGCTGAGCCCCTTGTGCTCGTCGCTCCGCACTAGTCGGGCGGCAAGCCGGTCCCAGCTGACCCAGCATCAGTCGCCTTCCCTGCTGTTCGCTAACAGAGCACCTCATTACTATGAGCTGTGGGGCCAAGGGTGCCGTGCAGGGCGTCGCACTCTCTGAGAGACCTGGGAAGAAGAGGTTATCCCCTCAATATGTTTTTGTGGCTCTCACACAGGCCATGCTGTGCTTTCTTTTCTTTTTTTCCCTTTTTTTTTTTTTCAACAACCGTGTACACTCTGACCTCTCGCTGGGAGTTAAAGACCAGCTTGTTCGCACTGCGGTGATACCACATGCCTCTAAATGAAACATGAAGTGGAAGAGACTGTCCTGTACGTACCATTATACGTGATGTGGTGTATAATGTATATGTTTATGGTGATGGGGTCTCCTATGGGGTCTGCGCCACTAATTAATACATTAATTGTTGGTTTTAGCTTTCTGGGCACGCTCCCACTTAAACAAATACACATCAATACACAAATACAGCACGGACGCATGCACACAATGCACTACTCTGCCCCTCTTCTTGGGGCTCACGCAACGTAGGGCAGATAACCTCAAAGCCTCATTTCCATCAGATGCATCTGCTTGATGGCCTCCCGGGGGAGCTGGCACAGTGTGATCAAAATTGTATATGTGCATAAATAAGAGACGGAAGGAAAGAGACGTATGAATGTTTTAACCTCCATTCCCTCTCTACCCCCACCCCTCGTCCTGCTCCTGCCTCTTCTGATGAAAGCCTCGGCTGGTTTTATTGCTTTGCCACTATATATGTACATACATTCAGCTGAGCACACCTTTATTTATCGGGCCCGCTTCAGTGTATCATTTCCTGACATGAATTATAACCTGATGAATATATATATATATATTTTAAATTGACTTAGATTCAACTTCCACAACAGTTGCACGCGTTTTCGTGTTATTTACCCAATTAAAAAAGCTGCTGCTGCTGCTGCTGCTGCTAGCGTCAGATTTCTTTTGTTGTTCTACATACCAACTGCCTGCATAATGGCGCTTGAAGTGACAGGAAAAGCAGCGCGAGATATGAGGATCCAAGGGAGAATGCACAAGAAGAAAGACTCCACTTCAGATCTGCTGCAAAGGCAAACGTAGTCAGAGAAAGAGTCAAGGGGCTTTGGAGGCATAAAAGGCGAGTACAAGATGAGAAGGAAAGCAAGAAGAGGAAGTATCATATCATATTGTTGCTTGCTGTTTGTCAGGGAACAACAGGACGACGGCCTGTCTTTAAGTGGATCAGTTATTACAGTGTTTTAACCTAAACATGGCCTCGCTTTAATCTAGTTAAGACCTACTCAAGGGCACGATGTTGCTTAAAGAGCAGCGGCCGTAAAACATCATCTGAATGTTGTATGTGCTTAGTCTGAAATTGAAAATCATGCTAAAGTCATGAGATGGTTGATCAGTTCCATTTACAACGTTTGCCATGAGGACTTAAACAGCTGTTTTCATCCTTGTGTGGCCCCAGCGTGGCATGAATTAAATTAAAATATGTTGTTTTATTCATCGGGGGAAGTTTTAAATTGTGTGGGAGCTAAAAGCAACAATAACCCGTGGCTTGCGGAAAATGAATACCTTAGCAAATGCAGTGTGTAATGCGGCTCTGGCAGTAAACAACAGTCACAGAAAACAGAGAGATGAACTGTCGAGTCTCAGACGTGGCTCAGGCCTTTTGAATGTATTTACAGCACAAATACTGATTTGGAGAGCTTGTTTGCTTTGTGCCGGTCTCAATCTGCCTACCGAAAATCCACAATTCAGTGTCAATTGTGTTGACATTAGGGCGATTCAGATAGACCTGCAGTGCTCAAATCTCCTCTAAGCCGTTGATTCCTTCAATCCCCTGAGGTAGCTCTTCAGCTTGAAATTGCATCTGCAGGCAAGCTCACAGCGTTTGGCATTAACATGCTGGCATTCCCGTGTTGTGTTGCTTAACAGTGAGGGAGCTTCAGCGGTGTTGCATAACAGCAGAAATTCATCAACAATGCTAACAGAAGATGAAATCATTTCGGCTTGGCTGCACTGGAGAAACTCAATGTTGCCGGCACTTGATGTTTCCGGACCCCCCGTCTTTCTGGCCAGATTTCTGAGACATTATCACGCGGTTGTCTCCCACATATCTGCAGGAGCTGTGTTTTTGTCTTTTGCTGGAGAGAAAACACGGCTCTGCGTGGCGTCATTATGGTGTGTGACTCAGAAGAGGCATTTGTTTAAATGTGGGTGGAACTGAGAGGCAGACATGTACAGCTACTCATCACAAGTTTCACAATCACTCGCCTCATTCTGAATATTGCTCAATACGTGCTGTTCCAAAGAACTGGAAACACTACACATGAAATGAAAGTTTTTTTTTCTTGCGTAGTGTTCTCCGTTCTCTGAAACAGTGGGTATTGAGCAATATTATCTGTGGGAGTTTTCGCTTTTGTTCTACTTATTGTAATGGACAATTGTGACGAGATTTACGGAAGCTGCTGAAAGGCAGGATGTGAAAAAGAAAAAAGGCTCACAGGAAACATAGCCTTAATGAAAACTTCAATTCAGGCGCTTGCATTATGAAACAGGACACGTGTGCACGTATTTGTCGTGAGTAATGTGACTCCCAGCTGGGAAAGGTGAAGTCTCTGCTCCTGTGGGTATGGCCCTTCGGCAGAGTCCCATCGTTCTGTTGCACACGTGGGAAGTCCGCATTCCAACCGAGGTCGTGTGATTCCAGGAGGAGACGTCGACCTTTACGGGAAGAGAGAAATCACTTCCTTTCTTATGGCCCAGCTGCAGCAGCCTGTAGAGCGCTGATTGGGAAGATGTCGGCTAAAGTCTGGGTGGAAGAATTTGCCGCTCGGGTGTTGCGTGAACAGACCCCAGTGGGCGCAACCGCCCTCCTAAATAACCCCAACGATAAAACGCTTTGCACTGCCGACCCGCGGAGCCTCTCGCGAGGCCATCTGACGTGTCCTGTATTTTAAGCTATACTTGAAATTAAATCAAATATTTGGATCTGATTTTGGCTGCTGTTCCAGACCTAGATGAACCCTAGTGATTATGGGGCCATCTGCTCCCAGTGTGCCCAGCTGGAGGCTGGACTGCTGTAATCTGAACTGATGGAGCCTGACTTAGCCTGTTATGTTTGCACATCCCTGCGACCAAAAGCCTCTGTCATAATGGCTGGCTATGAAGTTGTGAAATGAGGCATTCAGTTTAGTATTCAATTTGGCTGCGTGTGGTTTGCAGACGGAAGCTCCAGGAAAAAAAAAAAAAACGCTTAAAACACAATGCGATATTTTGCGCTCTGCCCATCAGTCTCTTCTGAATAGAAAATTAATGGCTTCAATTAGCCATTAGACAGATGTATAGTAATGAGTCAGTGTGCAGAGCTAACCTGCTTCATCCTCTATTGTCCCTTCTCCACCAGGAGAGTCTGGCAGACTAATGCTGCTCCTCTCTAATAACTACATGCCGCACCGAGAAGGGGCCTGATGGAGCCCATGAATAATTAAGCAACATGATTACAATGATGAATGCTCCTAAATCTATCTGACCATTTAGCACTAGCCCAGGGAGGTAGGCCAAGCGGCAGAGTGTCACGCATTGTGTGAAAGCTGTTAGGGAGGGAGAAGGAGACGAGATCGGGGATAGAGCTCGGCCAGAAGGAGAGGACAAGAGGGGCGAGTGGAGGGAGAGCGAAGGAGGGGCTCAGGAGCAGGAAGACACCCACTATTCTGCCATCTGTGCTGCAGAGAAGCACAAAGACAAGCCAAGGAAGGCCTGCGTGTGCTTCGTAAATGTTACAGTTATGAATCTATGAGGCCTGCTTGTGGGTGGGTCTGTTCTCTACACGAGTGATGGCAACTGGCCCGTCTACAGGGTTACACTAATCGTGAGCAGCCTTAGCCGTAACACCAGAAATGACAACGTCGCTATAGAGTTTACTGGACACACAGAGTTTTGTTTTGAATCTCATGCGTGCCCTACATATGTAAATAATGCACACTGCAGTTTCAGTGACCTTAAGAGATTTGAAACTGCGAGGCGTTGTTGTACTGGTATCTGCTGTAATTTCACAGATCTGTTAGTTGAGGCTTTCTCTGTGACGCACTATCTGGGTTTACATGGAGCCGTATATTCTGATTACAGTCGGTTTAGAAGCCCAAACCGTGTGAAAACGTTCCATATAAACGCCTCAATCGAAATAAACAGGCCTGTATGAAATTTCGTTCGGTTTCACAGGAATATTCCGTTTCCCAAACCGGCCGAAAGTGAAAAGAAGTCAGTCTCCGTTCTGTCTGCACGTCCTCTTTTTTGACATAAATGCGCCGTGATGTTCGAGTGACGTTTCCTCAACTGGTCTGCGGCTCCGCGGAGGCCTTGGTTTTAATAACAACTAGACATTAACGCACGCTTAGACGGCAGAAAAGAATAGAAATATTGAACCGTTTAAAATGGTCCATCAAAAAGTCACCGAAGCCGGGATAGACTGAAGTGCGGAACAAATTCTGAGCCCCTGGAAAACCTCGAAGACCAACTACTATAAGGCTAAGCAATAGCACAATTGGATATGACCCACAAGCTTTCCAAATCAAGCTGTTGCTTTAATAATAAAACTGTAAAAACTCCTCCTTTGATCAGCCACGTGATGTTTTCATTGATCTGCGCATGTCACACGCCTGTAAAACGGCCGTTCCCATTAAAGTAGAGGTACATGTAAACATCAGATCAGACAATTAATCAATAAAAATATCTCAGATGTCTCAGATTCCTGCAGAACACGAGAGAGTGAGTAGAGATGATCTCCTCTGGGTTAATCATTAGGTGTCAAGTGAGCTCTCTGTAACATATCTGCGACCTGAAAGTTTCTGTTTACGAAGGAGCTGCTGTATCTTCAAGTTTATTTATATACATGCTTATTTTAAGGCTTCGCTCAGGATATGTGTACATAGGTGTTACACAAAGGAACAAGCGATCTCAGATATGCTAAACTCGCAGACACAACAGCGGAATCAAAAGCAGAATTGGTCGCATTCATGTGCGAGGGAGCGCGTATGTGCTGTGATGTCGAGCGCCGTGTATTTCCGTGGCTCTTTGCAGAACATGACATGTTGCTCCCAACAGATCGGCGTTACAAAGGACTCTGCCGGCGCATGCATCTATTTGGCGTGGCTCTTCGCTGTACAGTCGGGCAGCAGCAGCTAGTGAAGGGTGACAAATGATGGGTGGGCTTTTCCCCTCTGCCTCTGCCGCTCAGGCTTGCCTGCCAGGGCCAAGAGATTGCATCATTACAGAGGATGAAGTCATCCTCCAACATAAGGGAGGAACAGGTGCTGAAAATTTAATTAGAAAAGGACGGAAGATGCTGGTGGAACATGTGAATGCGCTGCCTTGGCCGGAGCTCAGCTCTGACTGGCAGAAGTGTTTATAACAGATCATTTCTGTTATTTTGTGTGATCCACGCTGCAGCATAATTTCCTCCACACAAGGGATATCTGTGAAAATGTAATTATCCGTCTGAACCAGCTGTTCCTCAGCGCCCGTGCCAGTGCAGCGTGTTCTTGTCTCTGTGGGAGCATTTAGTTTCCTCGTGATGCTGCTTTGCTATGGAGACCGTGGAGGTACACACCTGACTGCAGCGTAGTCAGAATGCAATGGATATGGCGGAGCAGAGCGGGGAAATAAAAGATCATCAGGGGAGCTAACGGAGGCAAAGAATCTGGTGAAAAAGGTAGAAAGACAATCAATGTCTTTGGCTTTATATCACCGGGTTGTTATTTATGCCGCATTCGCTGCAGTGGGGAGCTGTCGGGCGTCTGGGCTGTCTGCCTGTTCAGCCTCATCAGCACTAGGACTTGATATGTGGAGCTCAGGGTGGGTGAACAGCACTGCCTTACCAGCTCCTGAACCTAATGCCCCCTCCATGATTGCAGGCTGTACTGTGGAGAGATGCCTCACTACACTACGGTATTTTCTTGCTGAGACAGGCACAGCAGCTCTGCAGCCTGTCTGTCTTTTACAGGGGGAGGAATCACTGTTGGCATATTGTGAAGCCAACTGGATCAGTGTGTCCAGGGTTTGGGGAGAGACTTACACTGCAACAGTCTCAGCAATCTAATCTCTAAAGTCTAATTGGCTTCTAAATGGAAATTTCCTACCACCAAAACACTGAAAACCTTGTACTCAGTGTTCCCTAGGGAGGTACAGCTGTAATTTGTAAGTACAAAAAAGGCACAAGAATATGATTCATTGACTGTAGCAAAAAAAAACTATTTTTAGCTGTTGATGACAGCTTGATAGTTTATAATTGGGGTCTGTTTTCTGTCCTCCCCAAAGCGGTCTGACATAAGCTCTTTACTTTTTTTGTAAAACAGGACTTATTTGGCTACATTAAGAGGAATTTTAAAAAGAAATCCCAGCAGACCAATCTGATGAAAGTTTTTTTTTTTCTTGTTAATCAAATTACTGAATAAATGTTGTAATTTCGACCTGACGCTGGCTTTATATAGCGTGGCATAGTCAAACTCAGTTTTTATTAGAATATGAGTCTAGAAAAACAGCACTGGGGTTTCATTATGGGTCATGTTTCAACCAATACTGAGAACAAAAAAAAATGCCCCCAATGCGCAATCGGACAACAAATCAGAGCGATTGTTACACTCATTTAATTTCACAACTCTCAGATGACATGGATGCCTTTCTATTACTGCATAAAGCCTACCGAAA
The DNA here is from genome assembly GCF_022458985.1 of Mugil cephalus. Taxonomy (NCBI): domain Eukaryota; kingdom Metazoa; phylum Chordata; class Actinopteri; order Mugiliformes; family Mugilidae; genus Mugil; species Mugil cephalus. The sequence goes on from NC_061780.1 coordinate 11,923,297, forward strand.
CAACTTGATTGGCACGCTGTTCTTTGCTGGAGAATAAGCAGTTCCCAACAGAGGGACTCCAGACCAGCTGTGGGCGGGGCAGGTCAAGCTGGCTTCCAGGCCAGAGGTGGTCTGCAAACAATACCCCTTATCCTGCTGTTTTCCTCTTAAACAGACTTTGTTCCTCTGTTGACCGTCTCTATCAGATAGATTTTACACCTGGTTAACTGACCAGTCTGCCGAATTAGTGACTTGGCAAAACATTTCCTCTGTTTTGTTGCACAGGCAACAGCACCTTGGCTCAATGCAATTCCATCCTGGCTGCGCTTCAGGTTAAAACAAACAACAAAAAAAATTGCTGCATTGTTATACAATTGCCAGGTTTAACTGTGAAAGCTACATAGTAGTTGAGTACGGTGATTAAGGTCAAGTGTGACTAAACAAGGTCAACTAAATTAAGTCATGTTATTTTACAGGCGACAATAACAACATTTTCCACAAAATAAATATATTTAACTAATACGTCCTTAAAGCCCCATTTTAATAAGAATAAAGATATGTTGGAGATGGTTTCTGTTGTTACAGGCTGGATATAATGGTACAGATTACAACAATGAAAGTATGTGACCAACGCGTCCAGAAGGCGAGCAGGGTCCAAATCAAGCAGGGTTTCTTGTGGAGTAACAGACCAAACAGTATTTGTTTTTAGTGGTTATCATCCGGGTGGATCTAATCTGGTCCCAGATCTGGCTGGAGATTGGGAGTGCAGCCTTGCCGGGCTGGAGGTCAGGGCCTCAGGCTCCTGATGGACTGCTATTGATTGGGGGGAACGTGGCGATACAGTTGCAGTCGCTCACCATTGATTTTCTGCAAGTGCAGTAGTGGAGAGCAGGCAGAATGAGAGAGCAGGACCAGGGGGAGCTGCCAGGTTATCTTCTCAAATATCCGGAAGTTGTTTTTTTTTTTTTTTCCCTCTCTTCTTCGTGGCACTGACCTTCTCTGGCTCAAAGAGATGTATCTATTTAGATATTAGCTCAGCAGCCACTCTAGACGGACTGTTTCAGCAGCTTCAGCTGTGTTTCCTCGTGCTTATCTTACAATACACTTAGCCAATTAAAAGATCCTATTCAGCTTCATCAATAACAACCGCAGCCAGTCAGCTGCCTAGAAGGATACTAGTAATTCAGGTTTTGAAATTAGGAATAAAGGCGTTTCAGATTTACCATGTGGTTTTCATTTCATTATTAACCCGCATTGGCTTGTATGTACACGAAACTGACTTGCCTGCTTTGAAGCATTAAAAAAAAAAAAAAAAAAAAAAAAAGCAATGTCTTCACTATATGACACGACAGACTTTGAGCTACAACTACAGCTTAACAATAACCTAAAGAATGTTTACAGCATTTCACTTTAAAAGTTTTATGGTAATAAAAGAGGAATTATATTGGTTACGGTGGCTTTCCTGTCTGCAGCGTAGCATCAGCTAACTGATATTCAAACTGAATATGAATGAGACGCAGTTTCCAATGAGGTCCTTAAAAGCCTTCATCAATCTTAAAAAAAAAAAAAAAAAAAAAGCTTTGGGAAATGGTCAGCAGTAATGAAAAGTAGATTCGTAATTTGTAAGAAATCTGCAAAGACACGCAGAAACACAAACTCCTCTTAGCATAATTATAACGCACAGACTGCTCAGGGCCTATTATATTTATTGTACGTCGACTCTGAGGCTTTTTATATATTTATTTTATTCAGTATGAATTTTAATTAAGACTTCAAACACTTTGAGCTCCGTTCGGCCAAAGCAGGGCTTCCCTTTGATCAGGCGTCACTCTCCCAGATTTTTTTCTGGTCCGTTTCTCCCCTTCGGGCAACTTCCTTCTAATTGGCGCAGCGTCGCTGGTCTTGTCTGTCGTCAGAAGGTCTATCTCTCTGTCTGTCAGCGCGGATGAAAGGATATGAGCTGTACACAGGCTCCAGGGAGCGGCATGCCTTTTTGTGAAGTTTCAAGGGTTAGCAAGCAAACGTAATTGTGTGTGTGTGTTTTTCCTAAAGGTTGGGTGTGCAAAGAAATTCTTTTTTTTTTTTTTTTTTTCATGATCTGTAGTACCAGAGAGGACACCCGGTGGAACATAAAACACTTTTTTTCCACAATTGTTAAGGACTCAGTGCTTGGAAAAAGAATGCGTTACGGTAGAAGAAGTCCTTGTTTGTTGTGTTTGTGGAGCTTCTTCCTCCGTACCTAACCCCTCCCTTCCTTTATTCCTCCCTCGGCTCTCTCTGTCTCTGCCCTGTGTGTTAATGTAGTGAAGTGGCCCATCGGTCAATGAGCTTGTATTAACACCTGACTCCCAGCCGTAGCTGCTGTTTGTTCCTCCATGTGGCGTCCCCTGGGCCCTCCCCGGGCAGAGGCAACATATCCCCGCGATCAATAACAGCATCCTAGAAGGCCGGCGGAGGAAGGGGAAGGAGTGGGGAGGGAGACGGAGCAGTCTTTTACATGCTCTTGAATATTATCTGCTGTGCGCCATCCCCTTCATTCTTGTTTTCTCAGATGTCAGTGCTGTCAGAAAACCGAGCGCGGGTCACTAGTCGACAGGCCCCGTCTCTGTGTTGCTGGCGTTGCTTTGGGATTTATCAACGGGGAATCTTCTGTGGACTGTCTTCTGAATTTTTGCTTTGCCGTAGCTCTCTCGAAAGCTAACAGTGTGCGCTGCAGTCGATTCTCCGGCGCATTAGCCTCCTCTCCCCCTCCTCTACAATCTCGCTCCTCTGTTTCGATCTTTCACTCAGTCTCAATCTTGCACTCAGAGTTACACTCTTGGTCTAATGTTGGATAGTGCTAGAGTGCATTTAGGAATTATCTGTGGTCTGATCTCCTCTGGATCGGCCTCAGACACAATGTACTTGGATACTGTTTGTATTGACTCTCCCTCCTCTCCTCTCTCTTCACTCCCTAGGCTATGGCCATGGCCGAGGTGAACGGGCCGGGCCTCCAGGTGGCGGAGCCGCAGATCGCCATGTTCTGCGGCCTTCAGCTCCTGCACATGAACATACAGACTGGCCAGTGGGAGCGGGATCCTCAGGGCCGCCAGGGCTGCTTCAAAGAGCCCAGTGAAATCCTGTCCTACTGTCAGGAGGTATGAATCTTGAATTTTGAGGGAGAATGAACAGCTCTAACGAAGATCAGCTTTTATCAGTACTAGCTAACATGACCCTCATTCACAGTAGAATACTGTTTAAAAAAAACGTTGCAAGAAATCAGTAGAAAATCGGTAGAAAATGGAGCCAAATGTAATATTCCTTCCCTCTAATTTGGCTTGGCTAACACCTGTCTGTCCTCATCAAATCTATATATTTAACTATATATAGTGGACCGATGGTGGTCTGTTGGAATATTACAATATTTCATTTGAGCCACCATCCACCTTTTTTCCCCTTGTTGCCTCTTATTACTGTACGTGTGCTCTTCAACATCTGCTGTAAAGCTGCCAGTGGTACACATACCCTCCACGCACACACCCCCGTCAGAAGTACATGTTTGAAGTACAGCGGTAAAGGCAGCCAAGCGCCATCTGGAGGCCAAAGCACTCCTAGCCGCCACAGAGAACGGCAGCCGTGAGCCTGAATGGCCGTTAATGCGATTAGCTGAGACATTATGCATCTGTGATGGCTTTTACGCAAAGCCCTGCTTTTTCTTCCCCTCGATATTTGTGATGAAAGCATTTTAGCGTCTGTCCAGACTGTGCGTGCACTTCCTCCGCTATTAAATCTCATTATGAGTTCGCGAATCAAATCTTTCAGTGGAAATAGACGCACAATTAGAAATACCAAAAGACAAGGGTGCTCACTGAGATGTCTTCTGTGCGTCGTGTCCAGCGCGGCTTCAGACAACTGCTTTGCAAGTGGTTAGAAATTGTGCCGCATGACTATTTCCCTGGTTTGCCCTCTCCCTGCTGATCGTGCCCTTTCTCCTCTCCTTCCCTCATCCCGCTACCCCTTCGAACCAAACCCCTCCAACCATTGTTTCCCTGTCCACCGCTCTCCCCCGTCTCCAACCCCTCTGTTCTGCTCCGTCCACCTATCTGTTTCTCTGTGTCTCTGTCATCTCTGCATGTTCCTGTACGTCCAGATGTACCCAGCTCTTCCAATCTCCCACATAGAGGAGTCAAAAAGTCCTGTCACCATCCCTTCCTGGTGTAAGAAGGGTTGGGGCCACTGCCAGACACACTCCTTCATAGTCCTGCCCTACCGCTGCCTGGGTAAGAACAACGCTGCCGCTGACTATGACGAGAATGCAGTGATTTAGATGTCTAGGCTTTCACATTGTTTTTTAGTATCAATCTTTGCTTCAAGCTCGTTTGGAAAAGTTACATGGTTATGTTTTTGAGTTGAGTGCTGTGTGTCGAAAAAAGAAATGTTAATGCCACTAACATATAAGCTAACAATACGAGCCTAGTCTTACTTTTATGTATATTTTTACTAAAGATCCAGTGTTTATGATTTAGAGGGACCTATTAGTGTGTAATCACCTGTAAAAACCAATGAATTGTTCTTCCCCCTCATGGTGACCACCACAACAATGTAAAAATTCAAAAGGCCCCCTTTAGAGCCAGTGTCTGGTTTGTCCATTCCAGGCTACTGTAGAAACATGGTGGCACGACAGGAGGCACATACTGAAGTAGCTGAGCGTGTCTATACTTATCTGTTGTTTGGCAAACGAAAGAAAGATCCAGTACATACATACACTGCAGTATATTTTTACATTGAAGAGATATATGATAATAATATAAGTGATAAATCACAAGCACTTTAACAATAAATAGAGATTCAAAATAATAATGGGATACTCATTTGTAAAAATGTGCATCCTCCAATAAATGAAACGACTCAAATCATTTCACACCGAACAAAGTCAACACATCTCAACAAATAAATACCCGAACACCTCCTACTCTATTTTTTTCCCTCTGACGTCGCGCTGCCCCCTTTTTCCCGCGCGGTGAGAGAAGTAAGCTTCGCTTTTGCTTTTCTGTCTCTCGCTCGCTTACTTGCCCACAGATTTAATTGTAGCATTTCGTGAAATCATTTACAGCGCATCCAGATGCTCTTTAAGGTTTCTGCTCAGCTAAACCAGCAGCCAAGTAAAAGCTAGGAAAGCTGTGCTGTTTAAAATAGAAACGCTCCATCACAATGGAGCAATTCTCAATCATTTATGGGCCCAGCTCTGGATAGAACAGAGTGATTCAGTGATTCAGTTCAGCTGCTAAATGTCTCTAAATCCTCGACACTGGTTCATTTACCACCACCTGGGGGATTTCATTGATTTCCTTTTTGGTGTTTGTTTATTAAATATTCCTTTTTTTTTTTTTACCGCTCTTAAAACAGTACACAGGAAGTGATTTTTATAAATAAGAGATGTGCAGTTCAATCCAGAGAACGCGCCATGTTCAGCTCAGAACTGTAGAGAGGCCATGCCTAGCAAAAGCCACTAGGGGGCAGATGTTGTGTTAACAGTGGATGAGTGAATGAATGAGTAATGGACAGTGAGTCACTCTGGGTTCATGAAGCACTTGCGCACAGCACCGTTTGATTTAGTACGGGTGTGCACTTTCCATTATGCACAAGCCTCAAACAACAGCACGTAATATTAGTCATGTATGAAGAAGACCTTTTAAAAGATCCATTTCAACGTAGTCTTCTGCATGTGTGACATCTGCAATAAATATTTCACACTTTGAGTAGGTTTTCTTTCTCCATGTCCCTGAATTTCAATTGTGGCTGCGATTTAGAGTATCCAAAGTATTGCACATTACACATTTATGGTCTCCGTCAGCTCTAATTTATGCACCCTATTCAGGTCGTTATCATTCACAGATTCCAAACCTTGCTCATTTTTAGTTTTAGTTATTCAAATATTCTTCATTCAGCTCACTCACTTACCCGCACGCGGTCTATATTTTAAGACCCTCGTTCAAATGTTAATTAAAAGGAGGTCTAGTTAGGTGTAACTCGTATAATGCTGCTTCTCTGATTCTCTTGCCCTGACCTTACCTTTTCCTCAATCCCACTGCAGAGGGGGAGTATGTGAGCGAGGCCCTGCTGGTGCCCGACCGATGCCGCTTCCTTCACCGGGAGCAGATGGATGCCTGCGAGAGCTACGTCTTCTGGCACAACATCGCTAAGGAGGTGGGAACTGGAAAAATGCCACCCCCAGTTTTTTTTTTTTTTTTCACTTTTTTTTTTTTTTTTATTAGGCCACAAGAAACAAAAGTCAAAGGCATGTTAAGTGAGAAGGGTGATTATTTATCAGACTTTCCACCGGTGCATTTTGGTAATGTGTAGAGTGGGTATAAAACCCACAATGTAACACTTGACCAATGTGTCATTCACATGGTTCATGTTCTCCCACCTAAGGTGAGAGGAAAGGCAGCAGTGTTCAACACTCTGCAACGAGTGCAGTGAGACGTCAGCGTAAACTTTCGTTTGAATGGCGCCTCTTTTTTCTTCACTTCTTTCCCTTGACGTTGACAGGAATGCTCTGCAGACAATCTGGAGCTCCACAGCTACGGGATGCTGCTTCCATGTGGGGATAGGTTTCGGGGCGTTGAATACGTCTGCTGCCCAGGCCGAGGGAGCTCTAGCGGTAAAGGGGAGACGGAGGAAAGAGACATCCCCGCTGGTCCGCAGATACTTCCATCCCAGACGAGTGGAAAAATCAACTCAATGTAAGATGATTCAGCTTGACCTCACAGATATGTTGTAGGATGAATGCGTTAACAGTCATCAGAGTGACGACCACGGACTTTTCCACAGCACCAAAGTGACAGCTCCCACCCCAAGCCCCTCTCCTGATCCAGACGTGGACGAGGCCGACATGGAAGAGGAGGATGACGAGGTGGTGGAAGAGGAGGAGGAGGAGGAGGAGGAAGAGGAGGAGGAAGTTGATGAGGAGGAGGCGGCAGAAGAGGAAGAAGAAGACGCAATAGTCCTGAAAGATCCAGAGGACTATGAATACCCCATTGAATCAGGTCCCTACCAGACATCAGACTATCTGGACTCCTTGCACTACGAGAAAAGCCATAAACCAACCACCTCGCCATCTCTGATGAAGGGAGACAGCTGTGAGTCTTCCTCACTTTTTTCTCTTCATCTTTACGTTGTTATCACGCTGGTAATCGTGGCCCATGGAAACAGAACAACCCCCGTTATCTCATTTTTCTTTGCTTGAGAATAGCTTTGTTTTTACCAACACATATGCAGTGACTGTTTCTAAACATATACAGGGGCTGTGTTTGGTTTATTTCTAGTTCAGCCTCCTGTCCATCTATACTGATCACCCCGTGTGTGTCTGATCTGGCTCATAACACACTTTCATACACGAAGGCCTCAGGGGGGTTCAAGCTGTGGTGGTGTGCACACTAAATGGAGCAGTTGACCACTCTGCATGAGAACTTGAATAAAAACATATTCAGGAGGGTAAATGATTATAGTACTCGGTATCTGTAGGGGAAACCGAGTAAGCAATTATAGGAAAAGCTGCTTTTCAGTCAGATGTGGTTTTCGTTCGAGTGTGCGATGGTTTTGTCAGAAGTTCATCCTGTCTGAAAGCATGATTAATTTCAAAAAAACAAACAAACAAAAAAAACGAGTAAAGACTCTTATGCTTGTTCACAAAACAATCCACAGTGAAGTGAAGCTCCTCGATCAACTTTTAAAATGAACATTGTTAATAGCATCATTTGTGACGTAAATAGTTAAAGTCTAACGGTGACGCATATTCGGTCTGGGACTCCCGGTGTTTTTCCAATTTGTGCTGTGCAAGTTTCAGAGAAAACAAAAGCTAACCTCGCCTTCATTGCAAAAGCATCCAGCCAGTTCTCAAACATATAGCACTCAAGCCATTTTGAGTTTATTTTCAAAACCGACAAGTATCTGTACTTGTCATCTTGAATTTCACTACTTCTCAGTAACCAATATGGCAGCATTTAATCTTGTGTGCGACATAAATCAATTTCAATTTCATATTCAAAGTTAACTGTTCCTACTCCTCTAAAGGTCATATAAAGATGTCATCCCTCCCTTTTTCCTGTTTCCTCAATGCAAGTCTTGTCACTTTAATCACGGGGTAATTGCTATCTGGCCCTTACAGCCAATGTGACAGCAGCAACCTGTTTCCTGTCCTTCCCTTTCAGTGACGACTCGTCCCACAGATGGCGTCGATGTTTATTTCGAGAAGCCGGTGGACGACACTGAGCATGCCAACTTCTTGCGTGCCAAGACAGACCTGGAGGAGCGCAGGATGAAGCGCATCAATGAGGTAATTTTCCCAGGGCTAGGAGCGGGCTAATAGCGCGTTAGCTGGCAGATCACACTGTTGACAGGTGATTTGAATGAAACTGAAATGAGGTATGTTCCGTGTCTTTCACCTGCATTCAGAGGAAGTGATAACGAGAAAACCCCAGAAGGGCGGTACGGCTTTAAATTCACATCGTAGGCTGGGAATCCCCTTTTAAATTCGATAGACTGCATCGAGATATTAATATGATGTCTGGTAATAAGCTAATATTTTTTAACTGTTGGGCACATAATGCAAGACATCAACGCCTTGCTATGGACTCAAAAATTATTTGATTAAAAAAAAAACATTTTAAGATGCAGTCTAAGATCAGATTGTGTTTGTGCATGTTTGGGTGCATATCTTTACTCGCAATCTGAAAACAGCTGCTGTACAGCTGCAAAGATTCTCTCTTTGATTTGAGTTATGATAGCGTTACAATGTCTAGCTCAACTGTTTTGCCGGGCTCCATGTCTGTACGGATGCACAAATGTGTTTAACCTTCCACTGAAACTGGCTTTGAAATGTGAAGAGGAGAACAGTTTGAACAGTTGAAGATAATGAAACCCTTCTATTTTTAAGGGACCAGGGCAATATTTTTGGGTCCACATGAGAAAATTGCTACCGCTGTACCTGTAACTATTAAATAACGTGAATATGAGACGTAGTGTGATACTAGATCAGTAAACTGATTTTGTACCTTTCGCTCCCTCAGATCATGAAGGAATGGGCAGAGGCCGACAATCAATCAAAAAATCTTCCAAAGTCAGAGCGACAGGCCTTGAATGAGGTAAGCATCCATTTACTGTTAGTTCGGTAGTTACGAACTCATACTCATTATATCACCGTTTTTTGCACAATGTACTGTCTCTGTCTTTATCCACATACGTGCACACTTCATCAGGCATAACATTTCGACCGCTGACAGGAGAAGTAAATTACATTGACCGTCTTCTGACATGTTCCGCTGGGAAACATTTGGACCTGGCATTCATGTGGATGTTCCTTAGACATGTACAACCAACCTAGACCAGACCAGGGACCCCCACCCCATAGCAATGAAGCTCCTTGATGACAGAAGCCATCCCCAGCAGGATGCAGCCTGACACAGACCTGGCCTCCAAATTCCTTAGATCCCAAACTGATCAAGTATCTGTGGGATGCACTGGAACCAGTTTGATTGACAGAGGCCCCTCCCCTCAACCCACAGAACCCAAAGCCCCCCACTAACAACATCCTGTTACCAGACACCACAAGACACCCTCAGAAGACCCATGTCCATTCTCTGATGAGTCACAACTGTTTTGGAGGCACAAGGGAGACCTACACAATATTAGGAAGGTGGTCATAATGTTATGCCTGATCGGTGTGTGTTTTATTGTATTTTTCACCGAATCAATAAAGTCTACCCGTCTATCGATTTATCTGCGTTTTTGAATGAAATGTTTAGCTCTTAACATCCTTTCTCTACCAGCACTTCCAGTCTGTGCTGCAGACGTTGGAGGAGCAGGTCGCTGGGGAGAGGCAGAGGCTGGTAGAGACCCATCTCGAAAGAGTCGAGGCCATACTCAACAACAACCGCCGCCTGGCCCTGGAGAACTATCTGACTGCTGTACAATCCGACCCCCCTCAGGTTAGTTTCTCTCAGCAGATGAGAATGTAACAGATTTTGTGGTGACGGGTAGTGAATGTCACCTGTCTCGCCTGTCTTCCAGCCTGAACGCGTGCTGCAGGCTCTGAAGCGGTACATGTCTGCAGAGCAGAAGGACCGCAGACACACGCTGAGGCATTACCAGCACATTGTCGCTGTTGACCCCCAGAAGGCTGAGCAGATGAAATTCCAGGTGCGTCTCTGAGAGTCTCTGAGGCATTTGCTTCAGAGGCTCTTTTCTGCTGATGGTAAAACATACGGAACATTGTGTGCTGAAGTACTTTCTACAGATAACTAAATAATTATTTAACTCAATATGTGAAGCAGCTACCAGTCTTCAGTTCATTAAAATTGGATCAAAGTGAGTCGTTCTTAACTTCAAAAGCAGCTTTATAAACATGACTTGATGAAAATCGATCTTAGCTTCATTTTTTTTGTGAATTTACTTAAAGAACCAGGTGACTTCTCACAGCTAAGTTCAACATAGATTTTTTTTTCATATTTTTCAGGTGTACACACATCTCCATGTGATTGAGGAGAGAATGAACCAGAGTCTTGCACTACTGTACAAGGACCCTACATTAGCCGAGGAACTACACAGCGATATCCGTAAGGACAACTGCCAGATGTCAAACCTGGAGGCCACTCTGTTTGTACTCAGTCAGGTATCGGTGTTAACGACTGTCTTCAATGTATCATTCACAGAGGAGCTGGTCAAGGCGGAACGAGGAGACATCAGCGAGCTCATGACCACCTCATTCTCCGAGACTCGCACTACTGAGGAGCTTCTGCCAGCCGAGAGCGAGGAGGAGAAGGACGATGAAGAGGAAGAGGAAAGGGCCTTCCAGAACAGGCCTTATCCCCCCCGCATTGGTACACATCCACCTATTACTCACATACATACATGCATACACACATCCTTGAGTCTGTCCCAATTGTGTAAGTGACATGTAAAACAATGAATGACTCCTCTCATGTCGCTCTTGTTAATGATCCGTTTTTTCCTTCCTTTTCTCCGTAGAGCTGCAGTCAAATAAGAGAGGTGAGATAGGAATCAGTATCATTAAAACAGGGTGTTTCCAATGTTTAATACTCCTTACTTTCCCTCAGTGCTAATGTTTGTCTCCTTCCTGATGTCTGCAGAGGATGAATACGATTATACCACGTCTGAGAGAGGCCCTACTGACGAATATGAGGAAAAGGTACGATGATGAGCAATGTATCAGTCTAATAGGCTGGAAGTGGTTCAGATAAACTCCATCCGAGTTTGGTAATGCGCTTGGTTACAGAAATATACCCTTATTGTACCTTGTCCCTCTTAGATCAACACCTCTGCAGAGCTCAAGCAGGCTGCCAAGCCCAATGAAATTGCAAGAGATGAACTGGTAAAAGCGTAATTATATTATATTCATAATATTATTTTAATAAGGTTGGTTTTGTGAAGGAATGTGTATGGTGTAGCATTTATTTTCATAATTTTTTTTTGTTTATGTGTTTTTCTTTATTATGTTTATTGTCCTCAACAGCAACCCGACGCCTTGGAGACGTTTAACCGCGGCGCCATGGTGGGGTTGCTGGTGGTAGCTGTTGCTATTGCCATGGTGATGGTAATCAGTCTGCTGCTGGTGCGCAGGAAGCCATACGGCACCATCAGCCACGGCATTGTAGAGGTACGAACCCAACTATACCATTCATTTGAGTGCAGTTTTCCAAGACCACACCTTGCGTTACCATATATGTTACAGTAACATAATTAGGACATCCCAACAATTCTTTTCCTGCCTTCACTGACCTCTGCTAACTGTCGTATAGCAGTATTCTTACATTACCCCTTATTATCATCATCAGACCTTATCATATTATTCCTTTTGCTTCACAAAACATGTGCCTAAATGCAACATGAGAGTTTAACAAATTGTTGGATTTTATTGCAGTGTAACAATGTTAAACAACAAGGGAACCATTTGTGCTTTCATGGTGTGAAACCGGCGGTAACACAAGCAAAGATGAGGAAACCAGTAGTATGTTGCGAAGATGTCAAATGTATTAACTTTATGTCTGCTATAAAGAAGTTAGCAGCCCACTGGTGCCATCCTTTAGTATAAAGGAATAGGTTTTCTGTCTTGCAAAAAGTGAAATGAGAATATTGACAATGCTCTTACATCTGCACATTAAGCTACTAGCTCACTGCAGTATAGTGTAAAGACAGGAAAACAGCAGGCACAGCTTCGTTTAACACCTACAGTGGTGTGAAAAGGTGTTGATCCCCTAACTGATCATCAAGTAAAACGCAGTTTTTAAATGAAGGTTTTCATTATTAAGGGAAAACAAACCAAACCTACTTGACCCTGTGTGAAAAAGTAATGCCCCCTAACCTAAATAAATGGCTGTGCCATCCTCAGCAGCAACAACTGCAATGAAGCGTTGGCGATAAGTTGTAATGAGTCTTTTGCAGCAGTGTGGAGGAGTTTTGACCCACTCATCTTTGCAGAATTGTTGCAATTCAGCCACGTTAGCGAGTCTACAAGCATGAACCGCCTTTTGAAGTTCATGCCACAGCATCTCAATAGGATTCAGGTCAGGACTTTGACAAGGCCATTACAAAGTCCTCATTTAGATTTTCTTCTTCCATTCAGAGGTGGACTTGCTGCAGAAGGCAGCAGAAGTCATGGTTCCGTTTATCACAGCAAGTCTTCCAGGTCCTGAAGCAGCAAAACAGCCCCAGACCATCACACTACCACCACCAGATTTACTGTTGGGATGATGTTCTTTTTCTGAAATGTGGTGTTACTTTTACAGAAGATGTAAGGGGACACACACCTTCCAAAAAGTTTAACTTTTCTCTTGTCAGTCTTTGGGATCATCAAGATGCTCTCTTGCTAAACTGAGATGAACCTTTATGTTCTTTTTGTTCACCAGTGGTTTTCATCTTGGAACTCTGCCATGCAGGCCATTTTTGTCCAGTCTCTTTCTTTTGGTGGAGTCGTGAACACTGACATTAACTGAGGCAAGTGAGGCCTGCAGTTCTTTGGATGTAGTCGTGGGGTCTTTTGTGATCTCTTAGATGAGTTATTTCAGTGCGTTTACATGCACATGAAAAAAACAAATTATTGCCTTAATCGGACTCTAGCTGGACAACATGCATGTAAACACGTTACTGCTTTACTGCGTTACTGCGAGTTTTTTATCCAATTAAGAAACCCAGATAATGCGACTGGAATTCGGTTTTGTCTGCCATGTATACGCCTTAATTGGACTACAATTGGATAACGTGATAACGCACTGGCGTGTGACCCTAGAACAAAAAGATCGAAGAAAGCCAGTCGCAGAAGAAGAAGGTAAACAGAGCCAGTAGAAGAACCGTCCGAGCGATAGCACATACGTTACCTGTACCAAAAGTAGCGCGCACGTTACGTAGGAGATTAAAAGAGCTGTGCAATTATCCATCAGGTTGTTGTTTGAAATGCCGGTCTGCCATATGAACAACTCTTGTTTATTATGTGATGCAATGGATCAACCGGAAAATTACCATATTGATGTGGTATAATCCCACTGAAAAGACACATATCCACACCTAGTGTGGAGGAGGAGGACATGTTCCCATCAGTTATTTGATTTTCTTCCGTTCCATGTAAACTGGGACAAGGGCTATAGTCAGATAGTCGAATTTTGAGCATAGCTCAAGTAAGCTCTGCATGTAAACGCACTGTTGCTACAGGGGTAATTTTGGTCGACTGGCCACTCCTGGGAAGGTTCACTACTGTTCCGTGTTTTCGTCATTTGTGGATAGTGGCTCTCACTGTGGTTCACAGTCCCAAAGTTTTAGAAATGGTTTTATAACCTTGTCCAGACTGATGGATCTCAATGACTTTCTTTATCATTCATTTGTAAAATTAGTTTGATGATCTGAAACATTTACAGACATTTAACAGACATGCAAAAAAATTTGAAATCAAGAAGAGGGCCAACACGTTTTTCACACCACTGTATAGACCTGCGTATAATCAAATGCTTTTTTTTTCTACACTTTTGCTTTAGAGCTGATTAAACGAAGGAGGCACAGAATTCTTAGAAATACATGTTTAGAGGCTTTCATTTTTGACACATGGCTGGTTCTAGCTACAGATTTGAGAGTGAATCTGTCTTTTCAACATTTCAGCCTAGAAATCATTTGCAGTATACCAACATTTCAAAATGTTACATAGAGATATAGATCGCCATAGTATACCGTGATTAGAAATTATCTGAAATTCTCGATCTCAACCACACCTCAGACAACCCTCTTCCTGTCATATGTCTTCCTCCCCTTGTTTTCCAAACACATTTGCAAATTTGCAAATTTTCCAAGTAAATTTGACACATTCTGCAATGTGTCAAAATGTAAACTTGCTTCCTGTCACTTACTAACATATCTGTGACCTGTGCAGTGCTCTCTGCATTCTCAAAGCAGCTTCTGGAGAAGCTGTCTTGGACCTCCAAATGTTCTGATCTCACAGGCTCCATTTGATTGATTGTCACATTTTTCATATTCCGCTAACAATCTATTCTCTGCTGGTGATGTGGTTCTTTCTTCATCTTATGTGTGTAATAATTCAAGCCCTTGTGTGTCTCGCAGCAGGTCGACCCCATGCTAACGCCCGAAGAGCGACAGCTGAACAAAATGCAAAACCATGGCTATGAAAACCCTACCTACAAATTCTTTGAACAGATGAACTGAAGCACTGGGGCTGCCAGCAAGTCATGCCTGACCACTCGTTTTTGTTCCCCTGCCCTTTCCTCTCCCCCACTATTCCTTCCAGTGGTGTCCCAGCTACACCCCCTTTGGTGGGTTTATGATTTGTTGCAAATATAACTGAAAAAGTCAGGGGAAATCCCAAACCCATTGTAAATGACCAACAACAGCCTGTCATCATTGCCAGAATGTGAATAATGAGATATAATATGTCACCTATCGTAATCTAAGTTAGAGTCTGAGAATTGTTCTCTGCATTACAGCAACATTTCATGACCCTGAGATCGTTCACTTCATCCCTGTGGCATGACTTGACCTATTGCTCCTCACTAGAAACTGAATTTGAACGGTGCATAATGCTTTATAGTATTTATTTTTCAGTAGTTGTCTCTTTGTTTGAATCGTACCACAGTTAGATATAATGTATCTCTGTAGATGCGTATGAGTGAGATAAATCAAGGTGTAATTCTCGATTTTAAAAGACACTTAGTGATAAAACTTAAGCTAAACTTACCTCCACGAGCTTCTGTAACATTGGAGGGTACCTCTAATGTTAAGATATGGACATAAAGCCAGGATGTGGACTCAGAGCATTTTGATATATTTCATTAAAAACAAGAAAATTCAAAAAGACAACACTAATTGATCATGAATCATGTGCTGATGGTACAAAATGCTCCATGTTTTTGACCTCTGATGATCTGCCCAAATTATTGATCAAAATATAGCAATTATGAAATTTAGTCGGTGATTTGTTTTGTTTTATTTGTCCTGCTAAACTAAAGAACTGCAAGACAGGATAGTCTGGAGTCCGTTATTTTACCGAAAGCATGACAACTTGGTGTATGATGCTGCTGTATTTATTTGTGTTGTTCCCGTCATTGCTTTCGAAAAGTCGGAAATGTCACCGTTCAAAAACGACAAAAGACACTGTAAATAACGTAAGAAATACATACTACTAGATGTAGACATTTCTATGATTAATTTGCATTGATGTAACGGAATAATACGTAAAAATAGTACATTGTGCTGTTACGAGAAGGAGAAACATTTTTCCTAACATGGCTGATTGAAAACGGACTGTTGTAAAAACCAGCACAAGACAACGACACAGCAACTACTTTCTGAATGTATTTAAGATAGACGTTGAGATTCCATCTTCTTTTCGGTAATGCATCATTCCCCTTGTAAACCTCAGTAGGAGTAGTGGAGTTAAACCCCTCCAGCAGATTACATGCCTGATGCCCTTCTCATCACTTTGTGTAGCAGACTATTGAACTTCACATTTGGCAGGTGTGTGTTACAGTTAATACTGTGGAAGGCAGTAGAGTGTAAAGAGGGCAGGGTAATGTGTAGTGCCAGAGTGTGTAGCGGCTTCTAAAGACAGACCACACTCGTAGTACTGTTGGTCTTCTGGTCTGCCAGATTGGCATCCCTGAACAACATTCAATGCTAGTTCTCCTCAGATGCTATATTTAAGCTACTCTCTTCACGAGAAGCTGTTCACAGAATGACTCATTGTAGTTTGTCATATTTATGATCAACTTGAGTACCCCGTATAGGTAAGCAAAAAAAGGGAATCCCCCTTTTTTTTCTGGCTAATTCTTAACAGCTTAGTATGGCTGTTTGATTTCCTTTAGCCACGTTTATTCTATGTCGGACCACCTTGATTAAGAAAGGTCACGTTGTGGGATGTTGCTTTTGGTTCATCGGTCTTTAACTGTTTGCTGCAATACAGATAATCCAAGCCAAAATAAGGCCACGTTTTGATTATTGAAGTCTGGTGGACATTTTCTGTAAAGGAAAAAAGAAAAACGCACTTGTTCATTAGGAGGAAAAGAAAATGACTTTTTTTGTTTGTTTGTTTTTGTTTTTTTTATGTGAAGTTTGCTTTGGCATTAGCCGAGAGCTTTTGAGTATCTTGCCAATGTGAGTTTTCATTCAGCATTAATTTCCTGTTTTTCACCTTAAGCAAGTTAATTGGAGGTTGCGGTTGAGTTATGACAGGTGACGAGAAGCCCTTGTATAATTTGTACAGCTACGTTAGTGAATGAAAACATTGTATGTTCACAGTTTAAGTCAGTTGATCTTGTAATGATACTACTGAAACCATAGATGAGAATAAGCTTGCCTGTGTTTCCCAAACCACTGAAGGTTTCCTACCAGCATTTAGCAGACTTAGAATGGTGTATACTGTAGTTACTCAAATCACATTTGTACTTATGTCCTCTGTCGAAATTCTAGACTTCTTTGTTGGTCTGTCCTCTTACTCCCCGATGAAATATAAACAATGTTATTGAGATTTTAATTGCTGCATTATTGCCTTTTACAATGCTGTGTTTTGGATGTAATTATTCCGTATTTTTTATTTCTATGTAACAATCAGTTGGATTAAGGGTCATGCTTTTCACGTGTAATTTTAGGAGCTCGTATGAGAAAACACTGACGAGTTTATAACGTTGAGAAATGTGAATTATAGACAGATATATGGCCTCTGCCTAATTGACAAGGAGTGGCACCAAGCACAAGTTGAACCAAATTCCTCCATTTGTGTACAGGTTGCTTAATGTTAGACATTTATTCTGTCTGTCGGATTTCAATTATACTGCTTAATTCTAGGGATGCTGACGGGATTATTGAGGGAGCTGTTCTTCATTTTCATTCAGACCCCGAACCAAAGACATGCTCCATGAGTGATCAGACAGATAATCCAATTTGGCAAAAAAATTTAAAAAAATATATAGTTAATAAATGAATAATAATGTTTTCTGTGTAATTGTATTGCAAGCAGTCTGACAAATTAAAACTGGTCAAGCTAATTAATAGTGTAATAAAAATGAATGACCCATACGACGGTGTCCGTGTGGTATTTCAAGTCTTCTTGTTAACATGCAGAGTTCTTTCTGTTCGCATGGGCAGTCTCAGAGAGGCCACGCGCAGGAGAATGAAATTTGACTGTGATGTAACTAAAGCCTGTGGTGTAAAAGCCACAGCCAAAAAGGGGAAACCTTTTGGGTTACTCACACTGGAAAGTAGCTTTTTTTTTCTTATGCATCTCCTCAGTTGAATTTCTTTGGAAAAGGAAACCTAAAGTACAACTAAAAACCTTTGCTGTACTATTTTACACCATAACTTTGCAATGATTTTGCCAGTCACGCTGCCTGATATTCTAATCCTGGTCTTTAGAGCGTCATACACTGACGTAATGCATTTGGAAGTAAAACGTTTCTGTAAGATAAAAATCTTAACCAAGATAAAGGTACGGTTTTCACAACAGAGTTTCGCTGACTCCTTGTGCCACGCGTCATCTGTGCACTTAACTTTAGGAGAAGCTAATGACATCACTTCATTCACTTTATCGAGCTGAAGAAATACTATGTTTTAATGAGTAACAGAAATAATAGAATAGAAATGTCCCTATTAGTATTAGGCTAAAATATTTTTTATTAGCATTTAAGAACCGAGACAGAGAAAAGCAACCAATACCAGAATACTGTATATCTTATTACAATCTCCATCTCATTATAATATTCTTAGAATATGATGAGTATTTTCCTGAACTTAATGTACCGCATTGAGTAATGTCTCACTGTATCTGTGTACGCAAGTTTCCGTTCATATCTGAGCCTCGCTACTCACAAGTCGCAACCCTGTCCTGGTGTGCTGCGATAAGCACCAATAAACATCGGGACCGCCGTAAAACCGACTAATAGGCAGCTGTGACACAGTTCTCAAGCGCTAATTCACCTGACAGTCACTAGCGTGGGTTGGCCTCACACTTCCTTCACCCACAAATTGCAGAGAAGTGTCAAGCCCCAGCCCCTAGCCCTGCACAAATTCAATTCTTCCAAACCACAACACTGACGGGTAGTCCTGCTCACCCAGATTACTGTGAAAAGGCTCCGTGGCTGTACAGTGACAGTTTGTCATTGATGCCTCCAGAGCACATCAGTCATCTTGGTAGTGGTTCCTCTGAAGTGAACTGCTCACATACCGCCACTGTGGTAATGCAGAGCAAGTCATATTAAACCAGACTTTAATCGCGTCGCAGATTGAGTCGGCTTTTTGTTTAGTTCAGTAACACTTTGATTCATTCAACAAAACAACAACATGAAACCCCTTAGCATGCGGAGATTAAAAGCCTTCGTAGGTAGATCAAAGATGCTGTCGCATGACATGGCCGTTTGATCAGATGAAGGCTGGATTTCATTATCATCATATGACACGTGGGCGGTGAAGAGCACACTGTGGAATGTGCATAGATGAGCCATTTACCTCAAATACCCCACACAGTTAGACACCCCCAGTGAGTCAGCATTGATGCTGGGTCTGCCGGCATCTGATGGTGATTGTTTTAACTGACAGTGAGGGGATAGCAGGTGCTCGGGAGTGTGGTGTGGGGGGGCTGACAGTCTTGATATTACTGGTAGGTGAAGCCCTATGCATCAGTTCAGTATGTCTCCTTCACATACTAAGCAAGATGACATTTAAGTGTTGGTATAATGTTAATTTCACTGAGAGGAACCGATGAGATCAGACTGTCCAGTGGTTTGAGCAGACGGCTGCACCGACGAAGGTTTGCACAAAGGTCATCATGTACCTGTGCTTGTAGACACGCATGCACCCACACACAGATACACATCTAATGCAACAACTTGTGATCGATTCCGTTTCCAGGGAACTAGCTTGTGGTTAAGACTAAATCTATCTTCCATTATCATGCATGTTGAGACATTTAATTCAGTGCTCACTTTTGTTTTCCTCCATGCCTCCGTGCATCTCAAAAATTGGTTTGAGAAACCCCAACGCTTCTTATGGCTGCCGGAAGCAAGTCTTTACAGATGTCTAAGTGACAAACAAGCATAGCTAGATCACATGTTGTTCCCTTTTAATATGTCACAGGTTCCCTTCGGTTTGGACATGTCTGCTAAACTGCTTTTGGCTGTTTTATATTGAGAAATGTGCAGCATAATCTGATAATAAAACTAGGCTTTCTATTTTTAGGGTGAGTTGGACAAGTGGCCTCGTCTTTAAATAACACTGGTCTTAACCATCAACCACAACCACAGTAATGTGCAAGTCCTTCCTACGCTCCCAGAAGAGAGTTGACCCATCATAGGACATGGACACAGAACCTGTGGCTCTTTGGGTCTTGTAGTCTGACTTGTACTGGCAGATCCTGCAGACTTCTTTTTTTTTTTTTTTTTTAATGCTGCACAAGAAAAAGTAGACAGATTAGACTAATATATATGAACAACCACTAACTGGTCAATTGCAATGGCCATTAAACATGCATAAACATGCATATGCTTGAAAGTGTTGTTGCTATCATGCTATGTAATGTCTGTGCACAGTTGTCTGTCATGGCGTCAAGCTGCGATACTGGACAGTGGTGACTTCAGAATTAAAGGTCGGTGGAACCCATGGTGGAAAGAGTCTTTCCAAGTCCACCTTACTGTAGAGTTTTGGAGATAGGGTGTTGCCACCCCCAGAAGAATACCAGGGTGACACATCTGCAAAATTAGCGCCAATAGAAATAAGATGTACATACTTGCTAGTTCAGTCTAACTGCCCCCTTTTAGCAGCACAGCAGGAACATGTACAGACATTGCAATCGCATGGGTCATGGGTACGGTCCATAACACTCTAATAGTCTTTTCTCCTTTCTTCTCACATGTGCACATCAGTGACAAATTAGATATTTCTGCCAATGGTTTATCACTCTGCCAGTGATAACCAGGTGTTTATAACATGTTGATTTATGCAGCAATGTGTGAACAACAGCTGGCAAAAAGAAGACCACAGGGTGACAAACAAGAAAGTTGGATTTTAAATGCTTAAAATGACTTTGAAGTATTTCACAAGTAGGTAATGCATAATGTAGAAGTCAGGCTCCATGGAAGAGGGCACAGTGGCACCTTCTCCAGGTGCTGCCTCTATGTAGTTGTGGACTTTCTTGGTAAGAAATTACAAATGACAGCACAGAGGCTGGTGTTGACCATTTTCTCACAGATCTAACTTTTTCACTTACTAAAAACAGAAGTACGTTATGCACAATTATCTCAAAAGCTGAGGAGCATGTGCATGTAACAGGGACTGTATATCTTTCCCTTCTACCTTAGGCCAAAATCACCTCCCTCGTGTATACGTGTATTCTAACTTCTGTTTATCCTGTTCCTACCATGACCCTTGCACTGTGCTTTTTGGTGGACAGTGAGCTTTAATTTGTTTACAAGAAAGACCCACAATTAGTGGATCCACTTTCTTTCTACTCATGCATGACCATGACCTTTAAGACTTTGAATCTGCACAGATATGAAAGAAGTGAAAAAAAATCTTGTTCCCAGACTAATATGATAACGCTCAGCATTAATCATCACAGGCATTATTAAAACGGAACTTTTTAATGTTCACAGTTTCAGTAAGCATTGAGTGAACTTTGTATGACTTAAAGTAATAATATATAATATTATCATAAGAGTTAAGAATTTTGATCATGAACATCAACATTTTACTGTAACACCGTCCTGTTATGTCAGTGTGCTTTTACCCTGTAAATTTACGTGATCCTACACACTTTCATTTAATCAAAAGCACACAGCCATTTGTTGTCTGCATGCAGGTTACGTGCTACCTTCCCAGCAACTGACACAAATACTGCAGAGAGCATGCCTGACAAGCCGTGTTTGGTGTGTAGTTTTTGTTTCAGTTTGTAATGAACATTGTTTTCTTTGTTCACTTGCAGCAGGCCTGGTTGTGCTAGAAGCTGCTTGTCCCTCCTGTAACGTCTCGCTCCTTATTTGCCCAATGCTCCGCCGTGTTCACGGTTAGTTTTTGGATTATTCACAAATGGTTGCATATGTATGCAAGGTACGCACTGCATGGCAAGTTTTCTTAAAGAAGACAGTGCAACTATTTTTCTGGGCCACAGAGGCAAATGTGCCCACCACTAGACTAAACTCCCAGCCTATCAGAGTCATAGATATTTTCTCTATGGTGCCGCAGTCAACGGCAGACCATGTTTGAAGGGGAAAGCCCGTGAGGAGAGTTCTGCCATGTGTCACCGGTACAACATGCGTGTCTGCTCCAAACTGCCACACGCAACTGAGGATTAAGAAAATGCTTCTAAATTAAAGCCACTGGATTTGCAGTAATTTAACGGCAAAATAAGGCTGGGAAAGGAAAGCAACACGATAAACTAAACCATCAGGTTGTCACAAACTGACCTCACCTCTCTACAGTTGGTCTATTTTTGCAGGTTGTCATATCGACATTTGACATATCAAAAGGGCAATGCAGATATTTCTATTTCAAGCGTGCAGGTTTCAGTGAGGCCTAGCCCTACATATCAGTACCACTGGGCTTTGGTATGTATGTTTCCTGTCACAGATCAGTGTCTTTGAAGTGGTTTTTGTTTCAGCGCTGAACGGTCTATTAATGTAGTGACCAGCAAATGATGCTGGAGGGCAGGAAATCATGTACAGCATGTACATGTGTACAGCATCATTAAGACACGCAAATGTCCATCTAACCGCTGCCCTCGTTTTTCTGCCTCTGCCTATTTTCACACTTTATTTTTATTCTTTAATCTTCCTCACGTATATTATGTGCTTTGCATGCAGCAGCAATATCCTGTATTTTGTTTAGAAGACAACACAGAAAACAAACCTCTTCCTACACACTTCAAGCAAGATAAAACAAAATATGGGAAAGGACTGGTTTATTTAGGCAAAAATCTCTATCTTTTATTACAAAGAGAAAGCCATGTAGCACTGTAATCAATGCACCAATGAGAGAGAGTTGAGTTGAAGAGGAGGGACTGTAAAGACAAAGAGGAAACCACCGTGGCCCACAGCATAACCTGTGCCCCGACAGACATGTCACTTTACAAGTCTCTTCACAGTCATGACACAAGGTAGCTCATCGTTCTCCAGGGAGAATATTCACTAAACACCTGGTAAGTGTCTCATTCATGCAGCTCGCTGCTTCTTAAGTTTCCTCGGCTTGAAACCACAAGCAGATACACTTTTACCTTTCTCATCTTTGGTCTTTTGAGCTGTGTTTCTCTGTGATCTGGTGTAAGCACAGCCTAGCACTCTGCTAGTGATCTTCTGTAGCCCACACAGTCTTTTAAATCAAGCTTCTCTCCTGTGACTCCGGTCCTTTACATGTGAGATGTGGGGAGTATGAGTGCAAGTTCATGTCCTGTCAGAGGATGTGTAAATCTGACATATGCATGCATGGTTTTCCCCTGTGTAAGCATTGAGATTCTGCTGTGACTGAGAGGAGCTGCTAACTATGTCATAATCTCGAAAGAGTGCACTGCAGGTTTGAGCTTCAGCAGAGGGAATCGATAATTGCATAAACTGGTTTATTACGAAATCAAATGTGTTTTAAAAGTATCAGTTATTTAGGCAATATTCGCAAACCCCAAAGCATTAGAAATCAAAATACAGCACAGGCCAGCTGCGCCACGAGAGCGTAACTACCCACATTGCTCCACAGCGCAATTTAAAAAAAATCTGATGGCACTGGGTGAGTTGCTTCAATTTGAAAAGAAAGAAAATCTGAAAATACAATGCAACAAATGGATCAAACTTGAGTTCAAAAATCTGCACTTAGCTCGCTCTGGAGGGCAGCGACGCTTCTCAAATGTCTCTCCAAATGACAACAGAACATCTTAGAACGTCACTTATAATAAATAATAATAATAAAAATTCACATAAAATAAAGTAGTTCATAAAAACAAAGTCAAAGAAAGGAAGGGCGTACGGATCTACCCGCTTAATTACGATCTTCATAGTGTTGCCACCAAAACATTATTGATGCTGTCATTGTTTTGAATTTAAATGACTACGGAACAAAATGCTGAGGATCTACACAACCACGGGGCTTATTATTGTTCAATAAAAATAAATTGCTAGATAAATTAAAACCGTTCGTAGAATACATTTTGGTCAAGCTGTGCATTGTTGACAATGGCCGTAAATGGCGCAGCAACAAAGACAGGTGCTTTATACTTATATACGCAGATGACAGACTGATACATGGTTGACTTGCAGGATAATTTTCTTGGGCGTCTTACTTTACAATGTTCACTCTACAAGACATATTTAATGGTTGTGGTGACGTTAAATTTATAATAAACCATCTGACCCCATCTGACATTGTACTTTTTAGTTGCTCAACTGTCACTTTCGTTCGCAGTGCTATTTACTGTACTTTCTGCATTTAATAGACAAGTAAACACACAACCAGAAGTAACAGAATTGAAACTAAAATACCTCTGCAAATGTTGCTGTTTTAAAATTGAACTGCTAAAAATAATAATAAAAAAAAAATTAAAAAATACAGCGTTCGACTTTTATAAATCACTTCATTAATTTAACCGTAGATTTTAAAAGCGCACAAACGATATATATGCACGCGATCACGGGCATTGTAGCAATTAGAAAACGAAATGGCGTTTTGTTCCGTATCTACTTTCCATAAGCAGTCACCTTCAGCGAACTAAGTGCAACTGCACCACAGAAAAAAAAAAAAACAGACAACAAGAAACCCCGTGTAATAGCGCACAGTACTGTGACCTCCGCTTCAGAAACCGACCACACACTGTATAATCATAAAAGTTCATTATACACTGAGACAGTGTGAAGATGACAGCCTCGCAAGCATCCGGTAGTTCCAACGTACAGCCACAGCATATTCATCCGCGTATTCTCATTTTTAGATGTAAAATTCCAAATATTTCTGGAACATACTTACATTATTTACATATTCCACCCCTGCACCCTTTTGCATATCATGTTTATTGTACCCAAATACAGACTTATTGTTGTTGACGTTCTAACTTTACTCATGTGTACAGTCATTAGTCATGGTTTCATATACTGTTCGGGCTTTGTGGCTTTAGAGTGTGTATGTGAGCTCCGAATATCAAAGCTTTCACATAACAGAGTACATTTCCACACATCGGCGAGACTTTGAACCATGATAACAGATACAGCTGTGATTGAGGAAAATTCTCCTGCAGACACAAGTGTATTATGAGGACATTTTCTGTGGTTGAAAATAGTGGCGAAAGACAATGAAGCAGATAGCACTGAAAAGTAACTGAAGCTCAAGTTCCCTAGAGAAACTCTTCGTGGTATAAACAAATCATGACATCACCCCGTGCGCATTTTGCCCCCTCGACTCTCGGCAGAGATAATGGTCTGTGGAAGGACTGGGGGAAAAAAAGCAGCACACTATATTAATCAAAAACTCAATCCTGACTGATGATTTGCAAGCTGATTTTCCTACTTTAACATTAGCATTTGTGGAACCGTTGCATTACTCTTTTTAACAGTGTAGGAATGATCAGATTGAATGTGACATTTCGGCTTTCTCTTTACAGACCTCTGATAAACTTACTACAAACGTCAGATATGATCCGAATCATCAATACTCAATACTTCCACTTCCTGCAGCAGGCAGATACCTTCCGGCGCTCAGGGCTGCTCTGTGATGCCATCATCTCAGTAAAGAATCAAACTTTCAGGGCTCATCGTCTTGTATTAGCCTGTGCTAGTAGAACTTTAGCACAGCAGCTAGCCCAGGGAGACACAGACAGCCCGGTCCACTGCACCCTGGAGTATTTTTCACCGCACACGTTCCAGCAAATTCTGGACTTCACCTATGCTCAAGCTCTTGAGGTGTCTGTCGATGATCTGGGCCTGCTGCTGAGGGCTGCTCAGCTGCTGGAGATGCAGCCGCTGGAGGACCAGTGCCGCAAGCAGCTGGACACGCTCGTCTGCGAAGTCAGAGAGGAGGATCAAAGTGAAGAGACCCTAGACATCAAAGCAGAAAAGGAATGCGCGGAGGAGAAAGATCAGAAGCAAAAACGAAGTCCTGTGCATGATGAAAAACTCCAAAAGGCCGCTTCCCCGGAGGAGAAAGGAAGAGTTAGCGTTGCCGCTGAAATACTTTCACCCTCTGATCCACCTAAGAACCACAACAGTCCACCATCCCCAAGAAGGAAGCCCCGATTGTCCCCTGTGTCTGCAGCTTTCTACAACCGAGACAGTGTTATTACCAAACCTAGCACCAGCACTTCCTCTTTCTCTTCCCCTTGGACTTTCTCTACAAACATGTGGGACTCTGTGAGCACCCTTAGGCGAATAGCAGAAAACTATTCAAATTTAATTGCGACTCACCCCCTTCAGTCCGCAAACCAGTCTGCTGTAGCCTACCCATTCTCCCTCTCCACTTCCCCCCACATGATCCCCATACTGGGTCCCCATTTTCAAACTCCAGTTCAGAGCTCTGTCATCGGCTGCTCGGGCTTCCAACCCCGTTATACGCAGAACATTTACAGTGGCAGTACACGGATGGGCAGCATAATTAAACAAGGCCTGTTAAAAAGAAAGAAACCCAGCCAGAGAGCATTCGCCGGGACTGTTCAAGCCGGTGAAACAAGGTATGTCAGAACTCGAGATTTTGGAAAGTTTTATATTTTCAGTCATTGTCTCCATGTTTTTCTTCTCACAGTCATTTAGAATCTGCTATTGTGCTCAATTGTTCCTTTGCGACAGCTACCGTACCTGACTCACTGCTGCTTGGGTAGATGTGTGTGATCAAACCTCCTGCACTTTCCAGCTACATCAGTTTCAACTGTTAACCCTTCCCTGGCAGTCAAAAGCCCGTATGACTCTTTTTAAAAGTGCTTAAGTCCTGATTTTTACAGAACAACATAGCAAATGACGTACAAATTAATTTTCCTATAAATCTAGAACTATTATTATTATTTAATATATATATATATATTTATACAATAAAATCATATTCTGGTTTCACACAGTGAAATAACCATGGTCCTTGATGGTACAAAATAGTGTGAAAACCTGCTTTATTTATGTGACCTACCTACCTACATTTTTTTTAATTCTCTGCATATTATATTATGTTCCACCCAGTAACCTAACTGCACGTAAGTAAAGGGGATACCCCTAAATTTCTCCCCTCCTTAGCAAAATTCAAGATTTTCCACCCACTGAAACATGCTTTCGGTGATTAGACGGGTTTAGTGTGTCTACCACAAGAAAATGTTCAAAACAGCTGCGTGTTTGTGGAAAAAAATAATAGATTTTCTTTAGTATCCTGTTCCCTCTACTGTAACAGATTATGAAAGTCCCACGCGCTGTAGAACCATACAAGCATTATAAATATCTTGTGGTTGGGATTGAAGGGGGATGAAAGGGTGTTTATGGGTGAATTGTACAATATTTTAGGTATTAGATATTAGATAAAATATAAAATAAATAAAAAGTATATATGGCAACCCAAGTATAAAAATATGCTTCATAAGAAGTTTTGCTTTCTTTATATTTCTGCAGTGACGTAAGTCTTCATCTAAGGCAGATAAATGAGTCTTCTTTACAGTTAATACATATCAACGCAACAGTTATATCACAAAACCTATTTTTTCGCAGTTACCCTGAAGTTCCCAAAGCCAGCACGACGAGAGCTAAAGACTGCCAGCACTGCAGTGGAAGTCTCCTTGACGATCCAGTGCTGCGGGAGTCAGCCTCCACACAAATAGGTAACGATATGAGACAGACAAAGCGTGCCCTTTTTTAATAATCGAAAACACACTGAACATACTACTATTACTCCACAGTGAGATGGGTGTCGTGTTGTTGTATTCCGTGTAGAAGTGGTTATTCTGTGTAGAAGTGATCCATTTAACAAGGCAGTGCAACAGTTCTTGACATGACCCCTAACCTCGACAGACTCCAGCTACGAAGCTACGCAATGGAAAGTGATAAAGAGAGTTGTGGTTTTGAAAGCATGGTGCAGCAGGAGCAGTAGTGTGGTTACTAGATACAGCTACGTACAAGCAGTACAGTATGTGCTGCATCGCAACAGCGGTTTGTCCTATGCCAAAAAAGTAAAACCTAATGATTTAGCACTTGTCTTAGAACTTGTCTTAACACGGACATAAGCCTCACAAATAAATGAGCCTGAGCAAACGTTTGCATACGTGCATGTGCATGTATACAAGTGGGTGCAATCAGACTGATAAACATCTGATGATGAATATCTCTACTTAATGGAACACCATGTTCATACTAATGTTGATTAGGTAAAACTGCGCTTTACAGTGCAGTGAGTTACACAGGAAAACTTTTACTTTTGAAAATCTTCGTTAACTAATGCAATTTTTTTTAATGAATTTTCTGCACTACACACAGTATACACACGGTTGGCCGACATTTTAGTGTAGCAGTGAATCTAATTGTCAGTGAGTTCGTATTATTTATTATAAATCAAATAACCTACAAAAGATTTATTATGTTCTGTAGGCATTGTAATGTCAGGTGTAGAGCCGAAGTTATATATTGGACAGGAAACACGCTAATGACAACGGGTCTCACTGGGTTGCGTTTAGAGTGGTAAGTGTTCAATTGTTGTGGTTTATTCTCTCTATTTCCCCTACTACAGTACACCCTCTTCTTATTTCAGCATCCTGTCTATACTATGAGGCCCATATCTGAGAGACCCTGAAAAAAAAAAATAAGGCACAAGAGCCACAGAAAGCTACAGAGTTGCTACCTAAACCTCAGAATCACACCTTTGTAATTTTTAGAGGAGACATGCGTGTAGCGTGACAGGAAAGAAAGCTTCGTGAATTTATTGTCTTGCAACAGGATGCTGACCAAAAATACACTTAGGCTTCAGAAATGCATTTAAAATGCTATATATCTGTAATAAAGATGTTGCAGGTTAACTGATAGCGTGACTGCTACTGTGAACATAGCTGTAGAGCCAGCAGCGATATCACTTCATCTGTCAAAAAATATGTGTTCTACATCATGTCAAGTGAAAAATTTCTATTTCACAGAGCCCACAGAGAGGGCGTCAGATGCTCAATTTACGAGTGAAATGATTAATCATGAAATCTTTTTTTTTTATTTCATAGGTTCATATATTAATTCATAGTTTAATCAACTAATAATTGTAGTACTACAACGGATTCAGTTGTCTTTGTGCAATAAGCTGGCAGCCTGTAGATCTCCATCCTCCTTTGCTGTGAATGTAGGACAGCAACCACTACAAATAAGTCACACCTATAACAGCCGTTAATGGTAGAACCGCAGTTTAAATTGTGCCGTGGTGTCTTTTTGAACATCCATGCAACTTTGACCACCGCAAAATTCACACCTTAACTTGTTTTTGCTGTTTTTCACAGGTAAAACTTGTGCAGGATGTCGATTCTGTGGAAGAGGAGATGGGGCACAGCATGAGCCTGACATGCGAGGAGACCACAGAGGAGAAAAACCTTACCAGTGCCAACACTGTCCCAAGAAGTTTAGTCTGAAACATCAGCTAGACACACACCACCGAGTCCACACCGGTAAACGCACAGTTTGATCCGCAGTGCGGAACAAAAGCACATTCACTCAGATAGTCTACAATTTCTGTCATACGTCTGCAAAAATACCACACAGTATTTTACTAATAAATAAAATAAAAGTTAAAAAACATAAGACATTTTTAAAAGCCAGGGAGGAAGTATGACTTAAGGCTCAATCAGCAAACAAACAGATCGTAGATGCGTTTTTAGCACGCCGTGGAAAGTTACAGGTGAAAGCAGATTTATTGGTTCTGTGTCTTTAACTTTTTATCATGTAATTACTTGCCTATAGGTATGTGTGACTAGTGTCACAGCTTATCTCCGCATGTTCAACATTTGAGTAAAAGTAGTTGAGACCAGCGACCACAGACTGCAGTGTACGTTCTGAAATGACCAGTTTACAACAATGAGAACAACACAAGACATTTTTTGTTGTAGCACGCCAAACCACAGAAATGGTGTGAAACATGCCTCTTCAAAATAGGCCAAGGTTTTTGAGATTCTTACCACAAAACTAATTCTGGTTGTTCTGTCTAATATCTTCCTGCAACTAAAACTATTAACCTGAAATGGTTAGACGCGTAGACTGGCCGTGTCTAACGTAAATTTTCCCGCACGCAGTTCACGGCATGCACTCTTTATTCTTGAGTACTGTGGGTGCAGTTTTCTTGTTCATGATGATAACGTGCACCAGTAAAACTGCACAGTGGAACAGACAGTAGATGATTTGGATAAATGTGACCCTGTTTGTTTGATTTCACTCACTTTTGCGATTCATCCGCGAAGAGGGGAAAAATTGACAGCCGCGGTCTAGTCGTGTTATCGAGTTAACAAGCCTAGATTCAGGTTTTCCAGTTTGAGATACAACAATAATTAATATTAATTATATATGTATATATATACATAGTAATGTCCAAAATGAGCACTGCTATGCTTTTAGTGCCTGAAAGTATGAGGCCGTCTCTCTCTCAAGTGATAAAACATCTCTCCACCCCATTGTCTTCCTTCCTGTGGCACCCTCCCCTCCCCAATTCTGTCTAATCTCTACTTTAAGGAGAGAAGCCCTTTGAGTGTCGTCTGTGCGGCCAGCGCTCGCGAGACTACTCTGCCATGATCAAGCACCTGCGGACACACGGCGGGGCAGCGCCTTACCAGTGTACCGTGTGCCTGGAGTTCTGCAGCAGCCTGGTGGCCATGCAGAGGCACGTCAAGACCCACGCAGTGCAGGACTTCCCCCCTGACTGGAGCATCAGCAGCACCTACTTGTACATCTCCCATATCTGAGCCGCTCCTCAAGGCACAGATGCCTACTGTCCAAAGTTCTCCTTAGGCGTAGCTTTAGTTTTTTCTTCTCATGTATGATTATCATCATACTCGTTTGAAGTACCAATAATACATGAGCACAAACTGGGCCTGTTGTGGGTGTAGCAATAACGTCTTACTGAAACTGTTCCACATTCACGACAAACTGGGGGAGAAAAAAAGCATCACTAATTTGCGATGGCATGTCAGAAAAAGTATTGAAAGTGATTACCGGGCATTAAAACCACATCTCACACTCATGAATGACGCAGGCTTCTTCCCTCTGACTTTCATAATTATTGGAGTGGTTGTGTAAGCCTTGCAAGTTTGACCCAGGTTTATAGCACCCTCAGGAGGACAAACACTGTAACTTTATTTCCCTTCTCTCTCGCTCCGTCTCCCCCTCCACCAGTGTTCATATATGCATTACTCTGCCTAAATAGGACCAGAGGCTCAGATGTTATATTTACAGACAGACTTTAGGAAAGTTTTTATTAACTGCCGAAACATTTAAACAGTTTACATTCACTGATCCAGTTTTGTGTTGGTGTGTTATGATGTGTTATTTAATGCGATGATGTGTGTTTAATTAAAGTTTTATTATATTATTTTGTCCCTTCAAACAGTGACTTTTTTTCAGGTCCTGTGTTATTTTCCTTTAAGCAGAAGTATTTCAGCCAAAGTTTGTGCAGTAAAATAAAGATGGTGAAAGTGAACTCTAATGAATTAAGAGAATAAAGGCACTTGACATCTCATTAATGTGCTGCAGTTCAACGTGTGGGTCAGGTAGTAATAAATAAATCAATGTTTGACTCCTCTTTTCTTTTATTTGTTTTAATGGATCAACATGCCACGTCACTGATTACTTAAGTATCACATAAACAAGATAGCAGATCTATCCCAGCATTTCTTATTGCACTGATTATAAAATATATGTAGATGTAAAGCTTGAAATAGTGGAAGAATCTGAAGCAGGTTATTATGAAAGCTTGTATTAAATTTTAAATTGACACAAGTAGTGTACTGGGCTGCCTGACGAATCCAGGACTATTTGCAAATGCTACAGATTCTCTTATATGCTGTCCAATATGTCTAAAAACGACACCAATATTTGTTTTTTTTGCAACACAGGCAAACAAGTCAAAGATTTCATTACATTCATTGTGACGGTGTGTGTTTTGTGTTAGGGTACGCTACAAACTCAGGCATCTGCCACTAGGCGTTTCCTATTCACTGGCCTAACAGCAAATGGATTGTTGTGATCGGTACTTGCATTGCTCATGTTACAGGGGAAAAATAAATTTTCACAGCCGCCCTGTGTGCAAACAGCAAATCCCCTTAATGTGAATCATTGCATTTTGAGAAATGAGTGATTCACTTTCTGCTTTTGTACATTTACACAACATAACATCTCACAATGACTGAAACAGAGTAGACACGCTGACATGCCAAGGAAAGCACAAATGTCTTTAATAGCAGTGGCTTTGACAGCATGCATGAATGGAATGATCTTGAAAGTGATGTCCATTAGCTAAATATTTTCCAATTGAAGCCTGGCACCCGTAAAGACAGACCTGTCAATCAACAGTACAAAATGAGCCATTTAAGGAGCACGTCTTTACTTAACTACAATGGTTTAGTGGGTTACATTAATGAATAAACCATTAAAAATGAAAGTCTATTGGTATGTAGGGCAAGCAGATATGCAAGGTTCTTACTTAGATAATATAGGCAGTAACAGTCTCTAGATTCATCGAATACAAGTACAAAAATTATGCCATTTGTTTATTTAGCAAAATGTCTTCAGCAAAAAGCTGTGTGGGGTACATTTTTATATAATTCACATGATTAAATTAAGGCTTTTCATTGCGCAGATTTTGTGTGGCTTGGCATGTGTTCCACCTATTGACTGTATATACAAACCCATTATGACGTCACCCATTGGATTCTGAACCTTGAAAAAGAAACCCGAACGCCCGGCGCCTTGGGGTCAGAGCCTGAGGGTGCGGGGGGCTTCCTGAATACCACCCTGGGCGTGTCCGGTCGCTCTGTCGCGCTGGGGCTGGGGGAGCTGCGGGGGGTAGGGTCTCTGTCCGCCTTGGGGGCACCCCTGCCACCCCAGGGGGTGGATGGGGGGGTAGGCGATGCCATTTCTTGGCTGGTCGGTGTTGGTTCTTCAGGGTTTCCTGGGGGTCTGTCGCATCCTGGTTGCTGTGCTGGGCTGGGGGCGGGGTTTGGTCGGGGGACTTCCTGAGTCCAGGGGGCCCTCGCCCCGTCTGTGGGTCCCATGGGCTGCTGTTGCACCTCGGCCCTGCTGCCAGGGACTTGGCCCTCACTTGCCTGCCTCCTAAATTGCACTCACCTCACACTCTACCATACACTATGTCGCCCATTACAACCAAGGCTAGGTACACCACATACACCCATCCCAAGTTTTTAGTGCACCTCACCTTAGGGGTCCACCCAGGATCGGTCAGGGTCAGGGCAGGCTGCAGGACAGTAGTGTCCTGTTTGCCCCCTGTCTTAATGCACCACACCACATCCAGGGTCACAGGGTCACGGTGTACGGGCTTGCTTCCTCATCAGGGACTGAGGAAGCACAGTAATAGGGACACTGTCACTTTTCATTATCCCTTGGCACGGCTTGGGGGGCCTGGTCCTCCGCTAGCAGGGGCATCTTGGGCTGGCGGTCAGTGGCCCCACGGCGGTTGGTAGGGGTACCTACCTAGGTTCTCTGGTGTCCTCTTGGCCGATCTTTGTCTCCTGGTGCTGCGTGGCGACGGGTTCGTGGCGGCTCCCTTGGGTACCCGGTTGTTCCGGTATCGACTGGTTCGGATGGTGGCTTGGTGCTTCCCCTCTCCCTTTGATGGGGGGCTGGGGTCTCTCCCTGGCGGGTGGGGGTTCCCTCTTGCTCGGATGGCCCGTCCCTGGTTGGGCGCTGGGCCAGTGCCCGTCTGCGGGGGCTTTGCTGGGCTCCTGGGGGGGTCCCCTCGGCTGGAGAGGTGTCCATGGCTGCCCTGCGGGCACTTGGATACTCCAAATATGGGCATGGGGTGGAGCTAAAGCAGTTTGAACGCTGAAACCCATCCACCCAACTCTCTGGTACCAGGTTAGCTTAGGCTACTGAGCTAGGCTACACTATCCAAGTTAACCAGCCAGCTAACACGGTAGCCTATAATTAAATCCAGTCATGATTAAAGAGATTAATGTCTTTAATTTAAAAAAATAATAATCATAAATGATAATAAATAATAAATAAATCTTCTGTTACAAGTGAGGTCACATTTCAATAAATTCTATAGCAGGCAAATACTTTAATAATACATACAAATAAATCATTAACCATGATAACTTTGATCGCAAAAATTACTAATTAAAGTCAAAATCATCAAAACATCAACACTACAGTTAACACATCTGGGCTATAATAGAAACTAGAAAATTCCCTCTGCCAAATTTTGAAAGGGCCACATCTCTGTCAACATGGGAATTAGCACACTTTTAGCACAGTTAGCCTACATTTAGCACAGTTTGCACAGTTAACCCACATTTAGAACAGTTAGCCTACAATTAGCACAGTTAACCCACATTTCGAACAGTTAGCCTACATTTAGCACAGTTAGCCTACATTTAGTACAGTTTAGATAAAATAAAACTTGGAAACACAGAAGGGTAGAAGTAGGGTGGTGTTGGAGTTGGAGGGTGGAGTGAGTAATCGATTCTGAACAGATGGGCTTTCAGTCTGGTTTTGAAAACAGGGAGAGAGTCGATATTTTACGGATGTCGGAGAGTAAAGAGTTCCAGAGCTTGGGAGCAGAGTGGCTGACAGCACTACTCCCCACGGTGCTGAGGTGGACAGAGGGGGCAATGAGGTGGAGAGGGGAGGAGGATCTGAGGGAGCGTGCTCAGGAAAAGGGCCCGCTATTGGAGGAACTCTCAGGCAAGTTTCTGCTTGTAGGAGGCTGTAGGTCCACTCACAGCCTGCAGGAACACACTCGATGGATATGAGGTAGCAGCACCAAACACCTGCAGCAGGTGAAGGCCAAGTTGAGGTCCAGGATTCAGTGACAAGCGCTAACGTTAGCTAGCGACTGAACGGCTAACGTTAGCTAGCAACTGGACGACTAACGCTAGCTAGCGACGGGAGTCTCACGTGAGTTAGCGATGGGGGCAGCGAGTGTTTACAAACAAATAAGTACATAGATAAACAAAAATAACCCAAAAAAGAGAAAACACAAGCAAATCGTCTCAATAAGGCCAGAATATAGGAGAAAAGCTGTCAAAAATAAGTCTAAATGAGAGAGTGCAGCAGCACATTTCCATCACACAGATGCTATGGTGGAATTTATTGTGCCTGAATAATGTTCAGTTTGGCAAGTGCCTGCCAATCTCTCTCTCTTTCTCTCTCTAATGTTTTTTCAATGCAGTAGCAAACGCTGCATTAAACTGACCAATGAGATGAGAGAATAATACTGCAACTTGCTAGCATGGCGGAGGCTCCAAGAAAAAAAGTTGAAAGCATTCAATTTCCATCCAGAATGGGAAGAGGAATTTCTTTTTACAATATTGAAAGACATGTGTGTGTGCCTGTTATGCTAGCAAACTCAAGCGCTGTCCAAAAGAGTGTTGGGTTTTAAAGGGGTTCATAAGGCATTCAGCCTGTGTATAACCTTGGGAAGAATCAGGAAGAGTGTTACTTCTGTTAACTCACCATATAAAGAGTTGTCTTTCGCTTTGCTACAGCTTGCTCACAGATTAGGACACATCACACCCTAATATCTCACACGCTGGAAACCAGATAAAGCCAACTGGCTACACATAGAAACTCACCGACACATGAGAGGCAGTACTCAGCCCCATTGTCTTACTAAGGTGAACTGACCGAAGCCTCAGCGCTGAAATCAATATCTATTCTCATGTACCAAATAAATATCCAAAACGTATGAAATTGTCACGTGATTTGTGCGTAGGTGAACTACCCTTTCCAAACGGTACAAAGATCTTGGGCTGAAGGAGAGGAAAATATCCTCCTTCGACAAGAGGAAATCTGGAGCGGCACCACAACACCAACCACGGATACTTCAATGACGGTTTCCCCTTTCAAAGAGTGCAATCCGTGGAAGGAAAGTTGTTGAGATGAAATCAGTGTTGGAGGCCCAGTAATTTTTCACAAAACCTGCTGCTCAAAACAAGTCTGCGACTGAGGCGTTGTTTCATGTAAGTCCCCTATGGCTAAACACAAGAAGCCCTTTACAGATGGCGATTTATTCAAGGAAGCAATGGCCATTACAGCAGAGATTGTTTACACACATTTCCATCTTGGAGAAAATGTCACAGGCCATCAGAGATAAAGATGCTTGTGGCAACAACAGAGTTCAGTCGGCGTTTTGGTGAGTTAGACATCATGGAAGATAATCCTGCTTTTGCCATTGATATAAATAAGGTTTGCAGTGGTTTTTGTGTGTGCCTACTATGAACAAAATTTTTACCTCATAAAAACATGCCTTTATTTTTTTGTGTTGGAAATTAAACTAATGTAAGCGTTGTGGGTGTAGTAGAGGGTATTCTGAAATAAGATGCAGACACTGGAGGACAGAGTTTGACGTTCAAATCCTAGCGTCACAGCAATGTCACACATTATTGCAATGTGCACTCAGAAGAGAATACAAATACACGAGATGCAGACTCACTTCTGTGGTGGGAAATCAATGAGCCAACATTTCTCTCTGAGCAATGTTTCTATTTATTATTAGATTGTTGCTTTTGTTTACTTATTTGTTCGAATGACCTACTTACTTACTGACTTTATATTCGATTGTTGTTGTTGTGTTGTTTACATTGTTATAGTTATGTTATGTTATAGAAGGGGGATTACTTAATTTTGACACTGCTAAACGCAGTGGAGAGAGACACCCCTAATTAGAACTATTAAGATTTAAGTGCTAACTACAGAAGCAGTGTCTCATATTTGCCAGGAGGCGGCAGTATAGTCTATTGATCCTGCTGTCAACCAGAGCTGACATTGTTTTCAATAACACAGACAGAGTACCAAAAATGAAAAATATCAATTATCTGACCTACAATCTGGGGCCAGTGGTCTGGAGCTTCATTTCATTTCAATGCACTGGTCATTTTCTTAGCAAAAGGACAAAATGTTGTTCTTATTTTTTGCTCTTGAAATGGAAAACAACTCATTGTTGGATGCAGATGTGGTTCTCATTTGCTAAGCCCCCACCACCACCACCACCACCACCAGTATAAATTTTTAACTATAGGTACTAATCAGTTGTGTCATGGCATGTTTTTTTCCGCGCTTGCTTCACTTTCATTCCCTTCAGACATCCTCTCCTCCTGAATGTTTTCAATAGTAAATCCTCCATAGGCCGGTTGCTTCTCTTTGTCCTCTTCAGCCATTCCCTCCATCCAGTTTTCCCAGTCTTGGCTAGCTTTACTGTGACTTTGTAGAGTCATTAACTGGTGTGCCTGCCTGGCACTGCAGTCAGGCAGAGGTACCTTGTAGGTGGTGTGGAACCGACGCAGGTCCACTCTGAATGAGCCCTTCTCCAGCGTCATGCACGGCTCAAAGCGAGCGCCCCACTCAATCTCTGTTTCAATATAAGATGTTTTGGCTTGGCACATCATCCCTGTGGTAAAAAAAAAAAAAAAAAAAAATGGGATGGAAGCAAGAAACTGCACACACCCTTTGAATGTCTGGCTGTACTCCACCCATCATTGCAACTCAGTAGACGTGGGAACTCTTTTCCACTCTTCTTCTTCTCTTGAGCTTCTTTTTCAAATATTATACCTTTATTTGAGAAATTGGTATGCCAATAGTACACATCTCTGATAAAAAAGTAAAATTAAGTGCATCTCTACGATTACATGCTTATTTCAATCAATGTAATGGAAATCAGGGGTCATTCAAAGCCCAGATTTGTTTTTCATTTTTAAAAAAAAGGCAGGTCAAAAAAAAAAAAAAAAAAAAAAGCAGTCACGTCTTCACAACACATGTTGTGGAAAAGATTGCAGTGGTTACAAAACCATCCCTCCACAGGAGTGGTCACTCAACAAAGTTCACTCCAAAGCAAAACGGATATAGTCAGGTCACACATGAAGCCAGGGTAACTTATAAGAAACTAATGATCTCTCTCACATTGGCTGATGTTCATGTTCATTAATCCCCCATCTGGAGAACATTGAACAACCATGATGTGCCTGGCAGAGTGGCAAAAACAAAGCCACTGCTTTCTTAGAAGAATATTTCTGCCTGTCTGAAGTTTGCTGAATCTCATGTGGACAAGCCAGAGGAGTGCTGCGAAAATGTTTTATGGACCGTCTGGCACTGTTTAACATTCTAAAGAAGTATATGGGAGGACACAAAAGGAATGCTTTGGAAAGTGCAGACTAAATCTCAATATAAAAGGACCTAATGCAAACAGTGAGGAAACCCACTGTTGATATTGCTCCACAAAGGCGTCACACCACATCCTGGAGTATTATTTCTGGAATAAACAAATGCTGAGAGCAGCATAGCTGCTTGGTTAGCACTGATGCCTTCCAGCAAGAATTGTATCCCTGTGTGAGTTTTCTCCAGATACTCTGGTTTCCTCCCACCTCCAAAGACATGCTCCTTAGGCTAACTGGTGACTAAAGCTGGATTTCCATACACGGCCTACATCTAAAGCACTCCGCAACGAATCGCATTTTTTTAACTACCTTTTCCATTGCTTACGAGTGTACATTTGTACATTACAATGTACATTGAACATTTTTGCACAAAAATATAAAAGGTGTGTTTCACACAAAAAAAACAACATAGCAACGCTGTATTTACGGTAAAGGGGCATAATCACCCCAGCTATTACTGGTTGGTCTAATCATTTGGCTGTAGCACATCTGGCAAAAATATGAACTAGCTTCAGCTTGCCTGACAGCCATATTTTTAGACATATTTTTGTCCTTACAATAGGTTAAGGATAAACTGTGGATAGAGGCAGAAATCAGCACTTTAAATAATTTAATAGCACTTTTCAGTACTGAAAATAAACTTGAAACGTTTTCCTTTGATCATGTCTACACTCTGGCATGACATTATGACATCATTTGGTTACCAAATGAAATGAGTAATGAAATTATTTACTTTGCGGAGGTTTTTTATTAGTTTGGGGCACACCTGTGAAAACTGTTCTCATGAGGATACTATTTCCATGGAACAGTACAGAAAACTTTTTATGCTTCTCCCTTTCTCCTTGATGCCCTTCCTTGGGGTA
Source organism: Mugil cephalus (assembly GCF_022458985.1). Classification (NCBI taxonomy): domain Eukaryota; kingdom Metazoa; phylum Chordata; class Actinopteri; order Mugiliformes; family Mugilidae; genus Mugil; species Mugil cephalus. The sequence goes on from NC_061780.1 coordinate 11,961,961, forward strand.
TGTTGAACAGAAAACGAGTTGTTCACATGGCCTAAAATGTGTTTAGAAGGAAAAGGGAAAAGCATTTGATGAAAAAACTTGGTCATGGGCCTGGTGAAATGCAGAATGTTTTGGTACGCAGCTCAGGAAACATGCACAGAGAGAGGAGAAAACTTGTGTTAACGGTACAGTTTGTTTGGAGTGAGATTTTAAGTGAGGCAACATGAATATATCTCAGAAATATTTCCAGAGTTGCAGTTGAGAAATAAAAAAGTGTAGTGATAATCTGATATATATTTTGCTTTGATAACTGTATTACATCACAGGGAAAATTACTTTTTTATCAGTGCTGTTAACACTTGTTACTTCTAATCTCTCACTGCTTCTCTTGCATCACACAAGGACAGTTGCAGTGTGCATTTACTGTCATCGAAGACTGGACTAAACAGTGAGTTAAATCTGGATGTTTTGTTTTAATCAATGAAAAGGACTTTGGATCGCTCTCTCGCATGCATTCCGCATGAGAGATATTCCGCAGAGGCAACAACAAGCTTTCGGAGTTAGAGCCAGCAAATGAAGAAACGTAGAGATGGTAACCGATGAATATTACTCATTTTCCTTAGTGTTGCAAAAAAAAAAAAAAAAAAAAAAAATGTAGGAGGAAGTAGTAACTTAACAGTCTTCTTAACAGTGATTACTCACCTGTGGCCTCAACGATGCCTTCCAAGATTACGATGATCTCGAACTGTTGCCGCCTAAGCTGCTCTGAGCCCAGATCCCAAAGTGGACTATTGGAGTCTATATTATGCTGAATAACTTGAGGTTCCACGAGGAAGAGTCGGTCGGATCCAGTTTCATAACCAAGGTCTATCTCAGTCTGCTCAAGTGGCAAGAACTCGCCCTCTGCTGTTTGTCTTGACTTGATTAATTTTGCACGGACCTTTGCGTCCACCATGTGGCTTTCTCTCAGGTCTCCTAAACGGAACATCAAACACAGCTGATCATCCCGGTTCGATATGACACATGTGCGACTGAAAAGAAGCGTCTCCGCCCTCTTCTTTGGACGGGATATTTTAACAAACATGCAGCCCACCATGAGAGCATCTATCATAGACCCAACGATACACTGCATCATGACCAACAGCACACCCTCGTGGCATGTGGGAGAAACCGTGCGAGATCCGTAACCAATTGTGCGCTGTGTCTCTACCGAGAAGAGCAGAGCTGAAATGAAGTCGTCTACGCCCAAGTAGCAGGGGCTATGGTCGAGAGGTCTCTCTGGTCCTAGGTCACCTCGGAAAGTGGCACTGAAGAAGAAGAGCCCAGCAAACAAGAACCATGTGGTGATATAGCACATCATAAAAACAAATAGGAACCAGCGGTACTGGAGATCTACAAAAGAGGTAAAGATATCAGATAGGAAACGCCCCCTCTCAGAAATGTGACACAAGTTAACGCGACATTTTCCATCTTTAGAGACATAGCGGAGTTGTTGTCTAGTTTCTGGCGGAAGTGTGGGCGTTTGGTTACTTTCGCTCTCCAGGAGTTTGCTGCGGGCCTTTGCAAGCTTCTCCAGCTCTCTGGCAGGGCTGGATATGCTGCTTCGTGCTGGTGAGATTGGAATGTTGTGGAGAGGGCTGCTGTTAATGATACAGAGCGGACTGGGGCTCCCCATGTTGGGCACGCTGAGAGCGTGGCGAGGGCTGCGTGTCACATTGTTGGTGTCTCTCAGTGAGCAGCGACGCAAGTGAGGTATATCTGTTGTACTTTTGTGGTGCCGTTTGGCTGTTGCAAGGTCAGATAAAATCCCTGTAGCGATGTTCGGTAGAGGAAGGCATTTGTCTGTGTCTGTCTGAAAAAAGGGAAAAATCACATTGGTATTTCCGCCTTTCCTCCTCCCACAGCTTTGCTTATTCCTAAAGGTTATGTGAGGACATCAGACTTCCTCAGTTTTTATATTCTTATCCTCCTTTCACATGATTGCACTTTCCAGAATCATAAAACTAATGTACTTCATCTAGTAGTGTCAAAGAAACATCTCAAACCACAATTTTTTTTTGTGTCAAGCGCCTAGTGTCTGGCCTCAATCAAACCTTGGGATTCAAGCCACAGAAAACTCCCTATGCGGACTCACTATCTGGAGCACAGACCATGGTGAAAGATTTCTTTGTCCTCGCATTTTGCATTGGTAAAGACAACCTTCGACAAATTAATTGTGCTGTATTCACAATTGTTCGTTTGCAGTTAGCAAAAGAAAATAATGCAGCTCAATGACTTACATTTATTGAAAAGCTCTCACACTGAATTTTCTCTCCTGAAGGCGTGGAATGGACAATCATGATGGATTTTGGTTGACAAGGCATGGACGTTCGTCGTCCTCCTGTCTTGTCCTGGGTGGAACCGGGAGGCCCCATGTTCCTTGTAAATCCAGGGCACCTTGTAGTCTCTATTTGCACCCAGATACACTACAGAAATGCAAAGGCAATAAGCACTAGAGAGTGTACATGGTTCTGACTTTGAGTTGCGGTTCTTTCAGTCATGACCTGAGGAAATTGAGAGGAGATCGTGAGGCAGGATTCGCATATGGGAACAATCATCATGTAATTACATTCCGGGTCCACTTCTGAGGTCGTTTAGAAAAAATAGTTTCTCACTGCACTATAAATGTCACTCTCTTGTTGAACCTTTCTTTTCTGTTTACTCTGTTTTGCCATAGTTTACATTTTTAAGTGTGACATCAACTGACCTGTAAGTGGTGCAGTCGTCCTATCGCAGACCAAACACTGGGTATTTCCTTACATAGAGATCTTTGTTTCACTACTGCAGCAGTGAGTAACCAATACTAATGCAAAAGATTAGATCGAAAGGATATCCTCTACAGATGGAGCTAAGCTCCAGTATAATGCTGTCTCAGCTGTCCTTCCAAAGCATCCGGAGACGACTCAGCTGGTCATCTACAGGACAACATGCTCAAGGTAAGGTAAGGCTAAACCTATTAACTTGCACATGGGAATCAACACCCTTGTCGCAACTTTGTAGCTACTGTGAATATATGGGAATATATTTATTGGAAGGAAACAAACGTTTGGAAATGCACCAGCAAATGTAATAAGTTATTTTATTGACTTATTAACTGATTTTATTAAAATCTATTTATGCATTATCATTCAAAACACTCTTCAACACTCCTGATGGTGGTGGCACAAAGTCTACAAATGACATGAGGGTAGTCTTGATTTTAAGAAAGCCTGCCTTACAAAAGGTAGTATGAATATAAATGGATTATAAATGAAGTGTGCAGTTATAGTTGCAGGCATGGGTCAGAGCTATAGAATAAAACAGAGTTATGACACTTCCATTGACTCCCGTTGAACAAACAAGGGACGGAGCTCCGTTGATCTCAATTGCTTGTCAAGAACAATTACTGGTAAGTTGATGAAGTTGATGGCATTTTAAAACTTTTGTTGTCAGGTGACATTATGTAAAGTTGTTTTGATTGTTAGGTTTTAAAACATCACCAAAATACTACCACTACTGCTAATACTAAAATGCTACAGCTATTATTGCTACTATTACTTAAATGCTAGCTGTTCTACTTCTGCTATAACTACTACTACAGTAATAATAACTTATAATAAGGTTTTGTATGCTGTTGTGCCTGCTGTAAATCGAATTTGAATATCCTTTTTAATGGTGTCATTGCCCCACCGAATCACCCCTTTTTTCTTTTGGCTGAGTGCATGAATCTGGTCCTGATTGAAAATTGAAGTAAACATTTGTTGAAGGTTGTTGTTTCTCCTCCTAAGTGCCAATTGATTCTTTTTTGTCGTGCTAGAGCCCTGTCTGCTTTTATCCTCAGATTTCTTTCCTTTTTTAATTCTCTCAGCAGGTCCTCCACACTGGCCCTGTCATGACTGGTTCCTGGCAGGCTGGTTCCTGTCCCTGTTAATGTGGCCACTTCAACACCAGCCCTGGACTGACTGGCTCCTGGCTGTCTGCTGACCTCTGCTTCATTGTCACCTGGTACATCCCTCTCACTCTACTCTAACTGCACCTCAGTTTCTCCCTCATTATCTGTAATAACAACGTATTCTTGGTGTTATATGTATTTATGCCACCTACACTACATCCCTAGAAGAAATGAACCTGACAAGTGTGTTAACAATAGCTAACAATAGTGTTTGAAATACATGAAATGGGAAAAACTGTGGAAACTGTTTGAAAATGTATCCTAAAACCTCTGTAGCCATTACTTACTTCACAAAGTTTTCTGTTGTTGTTGTCACCTTTAACCGGAAAGTTTTGCCCGCTGACCATCGACCAACCACCTTTTCCGGTTGTCAGTGTCCTTGGGGAAGCCATACATCTGGACTACTTTCTCGGATCGATTGCTGCATCCAAAGGCTGCACAGCCAACCATGGTAAAACCACTAACCATAGCTGTCTTGAACTTGGTCTGTTTAGCTAGTAGTCTATCTCCCCCTACTGATATGAAGTGAACGAACTGTATCGAATCACTTTATGAACTGATGCATTCCAGTCTCAGTTCAGTTGAACGGAACTCAGCCACGAGGGTCCACCGGGTCCGTCTGCGTTGCGTACTGGAAGCGTTGTGTCATTGTGAGCAATACGCGCCCATTAAAGTCAATGTATCAACCTCCCCCTGCTCCGTAGTGCTCCGTTTCAGAAGCGTCCCAGAAGCGTCCCAGAATCGTCCCAGAAGCACCTTGACGCTCGGCCACACGATGAGACACCTATTCTCTATTTGACGCTCGATGCGTCAAGCTGGACAGAGAGCGGATTGTTCGGACAGGAATTCAGACAGAAATTGCAGAGCGAATCTGGTCGTTTTTCAAAAAAACACCACGAACAGACTCCGGGTCGTATTTCCTGGCCCTAGATCAACATTACGCTATCATTCAATCGCAGTTCTACTTTTGACGGAGCCATTGCTAAACCGTGCCAAGCTCAAAAGAGCAGATTGCATCAGGACAGGAAATCCGACACAGAATATGGCCGGCTCGCAAGCCAGCGCTACGCTGCTGTTCCACGCTCGTGTTGCGCCCGGTGAGTGTTGACGCTGAGTGGAGGCCGGACCAAATACGCGACGCTTGCGCAGCGCGACGCAGACGGACCTGGTGGATTTTCGGGGTGACTCGCGACTCTTCGTGAATTTTCGGCCAATGATGCAGTTAGCCGGCAGATAGCGCAGGGGGACGGTGCGTGTTTGTGGTGTGAAGGCTTCACTAGAATCACTCCAAATCATTCCTTTGTTTGACATTTGTTGTGTTTGTTTAGAAAGTTATTTAGATATTTGTTTTTATATTTTTAAGCTATTTATTTATTTATTTATTTTGTTGCATGTTTAAGCCTATTTAAGTTTATGTTGTCCTCTTATATTTTTAATGCAGGTTCCATATCTTTAATTTTTTATGGCATTTTCTTGTAATTGATATATTTGTTTTTTGCACTAAACTGAACAAGGCCTATTTTTATTTTTGACTGTTAAAATGTGTTAATATGTTAAAATATACAATACTGTTTGTTTATCATTTTGCTTTATATTTATTTCCCACTTTCATAATTTTTTGCATTGATTTCAGTGGAATAAAGCATGGACAGTCACAAAGGCTATACTTTGTTTATTTGAAAGGCTGTAAACGCATCTCTTAGTGTTGGGTCTTAAGCCTATGTTGCAGCAAATGGAGGAATATAGTCAGTGATCGAGGAGAGTGATCCGGTCAGTGAATGCTACGGATCTACTGATTTGCGTTGCGTCACTGACTCGAGTCAGTTCGCGAACGGATCACTTACTGATTCGTTCGAACGACGAATCATTTTAATGAACTGATTCGAGTGATTCGGTACAGTAAAAAGAACGATGGTTCCCATCACTAACAGCTTGCGGTTTCTTTGGAACTATTGAGGCTTACGTGAACTACGTGACAGCCCTAGCGGCGACAACAAAGAGTGTGGCCACTCTGTTTCACTCTATAACTCTGGCATGGGTTAAATAAAAGACGCTGTTATTTGGAAGGTTAAGGAAACGCACTTTTGTTGTTGTTTTCATTATCTATACACAACTACTCCCGTTTTCATCCAAGACTGGAACATCCGCACATTCATCCACAGTCATTGGGTGTGAATGAGGGTGACTGTGCCGGTGTTCCCATGATTTTTTACTCATCGCTGCAGTGGGGTTTTCTGAGAGCTGTCACAAACGTCTCTGATAAAAGATGTGATTCATCGTTGTGTTCCAATTTCCTCTCAATGTAGTTTGTAGAAATAAATACCATATTCGGCAACAATACATGTCTGCGAAGTCCTAAACGTTAAATGGCTTTTTATTCTTCTCATAACTGAAGAGTAACTCCGGCAATTGTAGAAGCAAATAAGAAAAATACAATAATTGGAAGAAGAAGAAGAAAAAGAAATTAATTTAAAATAAATTTGTCAAGACATTGTGTTGCCGCACGCATCTCAGTAGTTGACATATATTTTATTTGCTTCTTTCGGATGAACACAACATTTAGTCGTTGACCAAGACATGCCGAAAGTTAACTGGTCTACACTGATCCGTGTGTAGAAGGAGGTGGCGCCAGAAGGTTATAGGAGCTGGAGTACAACTATTGTGCGGAGTTTTTTGAGGATGGTGCACTCTGACAGTTGCTCAGATCCACTAACCCACTGGGACGGGAGAAAATGTATATCTTGCCGTCGAGAGCGAGGTAGGTCAAATATTATATTATATTATATTATATTATATTATATTATATTATATTATATTATATTATATTATATTATATTATAACCATACAGGCCACTATGTTACGACTAACTGCGGGTATGATGACGATGGTGGAAGGCACGAGCCTGCTTTACAACCATGCGAGCCCGACACATTCAACGACGATGACAGAAGCGCGCACTGTCGGCCGTGTGCGTCCTGTCCTCCTGGGCAATATACTACCAGAAAATGCAACACAACTACTGACACTATTTGCAGCGACGCAAGGTGAGAGAGACGCATTTCAGTCTCGGGAACACACATCTTGCTCGATTTGTCCGTCGTTTTTCATTCGAGCAAACCTTTTCACCAGACCAGTCACCATCGGAACTAGCGGCGTGTTTAGTAATAGTTTGCGTTTTGTCTGATCAAGTGCCAAGGAATCATTTTCTTAATTATTATTATTTTATTTTTTTCTACGTTTCCATAGAACCACGACGATCACAGTCCCTGTCACGGTGAGTGGGCGACTTGGTTGAGCTCATCCTGTACATGGTGCAGTCTGAACGTACTCAAACGATTTTATCGCATCCCTGTTCGCAGGAACCAGCGACCTCATCTGAAGCAACGCACGTTTTCAGCATCGCATCAACGGTACTTTGCAACAGTCTGGTTTGTGTGGTGATGGCAGGAAACGATTTGATCTTATTTTAGAAAAGAGGAGGAAACCAACCTGAAACCCCCTTAATGTCAGGGTTTGAGTAAATGGTACTGGTTAACTAGCAGACAGTGTAGTTGTGTTGCTGTGAAAGGAGAACAAGTTAATTAGGAGATTGTTTAGATCATAGGTGTCAAACATAAATCAGTGTGCCGGAAATGGCCCACCAGAGGGCCTAATCTGGCGTGCAACATGAATTTGCTAAGTGGTAAATTTCTTTCTTTTTTGAAGGTTAGTTTATTAAATGTAAACATCCTGATAATTTACATGTTCTTGGGGGTTCTTGGGCTGAATGTGGCTTGTGAAGTTGGACACATTGCTGTTTAGTCCTGAGTCTTAGTGATGTGTTCTGTCCATTTCTCGTGGGGAAAGAGTGGACAAATTAGGACCAGCAGTTCATTGAACAATTGCAGTGTTCTGTGTAATTTTTACAAATTGATGCTGCGGGCCAAATTAGATCCTCTGGTGGGTCACTTTCGGGCCGTATGTTTGACACGTGTTCCATCTTTTCTTTTTTTTAATATATTTTTTGTGACATTGTAGCCTTTATGATTCAAACTGGGCCGCCTGCATTGGGCTATAGCCAGTCAAAATACAAATCCTGTTTTCTTTGTTAGGTTGAGTGAGAATATGATTTTCCATACCCCACCCACAAAAAAATAGCTTTCGTTTTAACAGGACTGACAGTTTAAGAAAATGTGCTCATCCTGTTGTCTTTTCAGGCCCAGACGTACTTCAGTACATCAGTATCAGTCAAAGCAGCTTCAGAACTACCCAGTGCAGCAGTATGTAAGTTAAACACGCACTTGAACGCACAACAATTAGGACTTCGATTTCTTCTTGACCTTAATTGGATTTTTTTTTGTTATCTTCACAGGGGCAGCACCCTTAACCACTGCAGTCTTCTTCGTGCTTATCTCCTTATTCGCTTACATAGTGGTGGTGAAACGGAAAAGAGGCATGTGAATACTAGGGAATAGTTCACAAGCTTACAAAATGTCCTCTGTGTCTGACTAAGGCACTGGCAGTGTCTTTGTTTGGGGAGGAAACATAATGAATCTGGCTTGGCATTTTAGACAACAATATGCTAAGTGCAAACATGTCTTCCATCTGCTTTTAATACAGGCCATTACAACTCGTCCTATACCAATCCAAGCTTCTCCTCCCTCTCTACTTCACCAGGTAACAGTGATCTGGAGGATGTTCTTGGTGAGTTTTCATGTCCTCAGTAATGATTAGGATCATTTGTCTGTTGTTTCGTTTTTCATTCTAATCTGCCCTCCCCAATAGATGCCAAAATCCTCGCAGCACCTTTACACACAGTGCTGGACAATCTGGATGTTTTGGAAGAGCTGGTGATTTTGCTGGATCCAGAGTGCGTTGGAACGAAGAACACCAAACACCTTGCTTCACGCTGCTCCTTCCCCTCCAGCTGGATTACTTACACCTACTCCATGAAGGAGAGTAAGAGTCCCCTGAGAGCTGTGCTGGAAGGGGTCACCAGCAAACACCCAGACTGGACCGTGGGGCATCTGGCAAAGCATCTGCAACAGATGGATCGTAATGACGCCGTCGCCGTTCTTTCCAAACTCAGCCTGAATGTGGTGGAAGTGTAGTGTTTTGCGCCAGGAAACTTGTGTTTATGCAGACAATAGCTGACTAATGTTGCTGTTTTTTTTTCTCTCTATATTTTTAGACATGCAGACAAATCGTCTTAGTATTCTCACCTTCAAAGGTCAAACTGTGTTCCAGGAAACAGAACTGATGTACTGATTCAGTTGATTGCAGTTCATTGCCCAGTCGTTTCCTTTAGTTAATTCTTTGTGGGCTCACATAATTGTGTGGTCTTTGTCTCTTTCCAAGTACTGACTAGATTGTTTCCAGATTACCTGAGATTCTGACCAATTCCTTTGTTGTGGTTGTGTCATACTTTTGTCCATGCACTAATTGTAGGTGCCTTAATTCCTGCCACTTCTTGGGTGGCAACCCGTGCCCTGTGGCGGGTCGCCTACAGTAGCCATGTCCTACAGCCTCGCTTTAAACTAAAGAGTTTTTGTTCCGCCCTGTACATGTCATGCATGAGGTAATTGACACTGAGACAAAGAAATACTTAGGTCAGCTGTGGAGTCCTAAACATGGAGGCCTATGGGAACATGTGGTTTTTGGAGCCTCAAGTGGTCATTGGGGGAACGTCAGCACTTTGGCATGATTATTCTAACTTGGCTCCTGTATCATTCCAGTTGACTTATTTTTTTTCTTTCTGCACAATGAAATAAACAAAGTTTGTTCAAACATCTTAACATCTTTATTAAGCAAATAACATTATAAATAAAAAAAGTGCATAGAAAAATTAACAGGTTTAGAAATATGTATACAAATATTTACAAACTTAGGGTTTATTTGTACATGGTAACAAAGACGTAAATTTAAACACATAAATTTTCATTTTTATGTCTTTTACACTTTAAAATAACCCTATATATATTTATATATATATATATATGTGTGTGTATATATAACATACAGCTTTCTCAACAGATTCTGGGAGAGATGGTCACGATAACTTCGGGTTTTTACTAGTGCTTTGCATCCTTCATTACACACACACACGCACGCACACGCACACACACATACACCAGGATATTAAAACCAAGCTATTCTTAAATCATCATCCTCTCTTTTTGCATCAGTATTCCCAAACATCTGTCTAAACAGCTGAGGTAGAATCCTTGCAAGGAGTTGGGAGTGACTCTGCTCTTGTTGCCAGCTAGGTGATTGACACAAGCTAATCTGGGCTCCATCCCAGTGATTGGACATGCAAGAGGGAAAAGCGGGATTAAGATAACGACAAAATACGATGTAAATATGCCCTACTAAGCTTAAAGAACAACAGGCGAAAGAAAAGATGATCATGGGCTTGAGTAGGCAAACAGTGCTCACTTTACTCCTGTGGCTGATTCTAAGACCGTCAGAAATCTATCGTAACGAAAAGCTAAATAATAATAAAAAACAAAAACAAAAAAAAAAAACATCTCTTTAAAAATACCTGCTTTAGACCTATTTCTGTCATGAAGGCTTAAATGCAAGACACGACTGCCTCGAACGAGAAAAGAATTCAAGTAAATTAGTGAAACAAAGGACATGACTTGTAAACAAAATAAAAGTGAAAAAAAAAAAAATAATATGTAATTACAAATGGGGGAAATCTCCTCATACGCTAGACCGCCACCAGTTATACACAGCACAACCTCTTACTATTAAAAATAGAAATCAAAACATGAATAAATATAACTACTGATTGGAACAGTGTGTGGATTCAATTAGCTTCATCAATGACGGCACTGAACATCAACTCACAACGACATTAAACATTATTTTAAAGGTGCTGAATGCTTTCCGTCAGCTCCACGTCCGGACAAACCGTTTTCTGCAACACCCAGAAAGTCTGTGCACCACAAGCCAGGTGCAGGCAGCCGGAGCTGAATGTACACACTCAGTAGCAATGCTTTATATACCAGTGCTCTCCCTGATTACGAGAAACTGTAGCAGGTTTCACAAAGATAATTTGTATGTTTGTTTTTTTTTTTGTCTGTTTGTTTTTTTTTTTTACACGGTTATTTATGTGCAACTGCAGGGCAGCGAAGTCTTATTGCAATAGGTAATGAAAATCTGCCATGAGAGTAATAAAATATACATTTAAAAAAAAAAAAAAAAACTGATATTCACCACAAATCTTCACTTTTGGCTTGGGTAGTGTTTGCTACATACACTGTACATCAAAAACGAAAACATGCCTTCAAGACACGCTTCTATTTTTACAACTATGACACTATGTGACTCACAGGAACTATCGATCCATTTTAAACTTGACACAGGAAGAGAGTAGGTGATCAACAGCAGACCTATGACATTAAATATGAAACATAAAAGCCACTTAATATTCCGACGTTGTCAAAGAGTACTGCTTCGAGTGCATAAATTTAAGGTACATGTTCTCAGCAGGGTGAATAAACAGCTGAACGATTCCTGATTCGCGAGACATTTTAGTCAAAACAAAGTCAAAGCTTTCAAAGCTTAGCACCATGGCTGTTCTGTTATCCACAACAAGGAAGTCCAAAAAGAAAAAAGAAAAGAAAAAAAAAATTGAAAAAGTGATAAGAGTTGCACGCAAGATAAAACACACAAATAAATGTTAAGGGGTGAATGTATGGCTCAAGGACTGACTTCACCACAGCACAGATGGGGTTACAATGTTCCCGTCACTAGAGGATGGAGCGATCATGATTACAAGTGTACTACAGAGACATACCCCCCCCTCCCAGAAACACATAATAAAACATATAAGGAATCTCTCAAAGTTTAGCTATAGGTTTTCAGCAATGACTCAAACAGGTAAGGCTTGATGTGTGTTTCAGAAATTCCGTTGGCGTCATCCAAATAGATCCAGGAACTCGCCCTCTTGAACATTCGGTTGAATGGGCCCTGTTGTCGTGAGCACCAAAACCACTTCCTCAGCGAAGACTGCTGTGGTGACATTGCTGCGCCAGGTGTACTTCTGAACTAAGCAAGCCGAAGTAAATAGCGGACATATATGAGGCGAGAAACTTTCCAATGGTTTTTCTGTGCTGGTTCTCCTCCAAAAAAAATGTCCAAATATCACTTCTTCCAGTCTATTGTTTCTGGCCAGTCTCATAGTGGCTAATTCCCCCTGCAGCCTCCCCCAGCCCAATCCAGTGCCACCTTAAATTAAGGCTTACTAGTAAACAGGATCCTCTGCTTTTCATCTCAGTTGAGGAAGCGACGGCATCGGCGGGCCCCACAGTTACAGTTGAGTTTGTTGCTGGCGTCTTCGATGGGGAACTTGTAATCGTAGGTGAGCTCCTCCCCCCTGTAGATCTTTCTCAGAGCAAAGATGACAATATGCTTCCGACCTTCCACGTTGATCACCCGGGAGTAGCAGTTAGGCTCACAGGAGTGGTTGATGAACCTCGCCGCGTTGCCGTGCATAGTTGCATCCACCACGTCGAAGTCATCGATGCGGAACATGTAGCAGCCGATACCCTGGACAGAGAAAAATTAAATCGATTGGTGCGTTGCGTACACTTTTACTTGAACCGTGTTTGCGTTTGGGAGGCTAGCAAACCTTGCTGTCGTAGTACTTCTCCCTTTTGTCTGTGAGCACTGATCGAATGACGATGCCCGCGTATTCGATAACCATCTCTCCCGCCTCGATGTTCCTCTTGCAGAAAAGGCCACGTCCGTGGATAGCAGACCTAAAAACCCACGCACAAAGAGAAGTGGTTAAGTTAGTCCCATAACCAAAAACTCCAGATGTCAATGACCTTCTGAACACGAACCGCTCACACGCTTGTTTCAAACTGGTTGTCGAGTGCTGTTCACTCTTGCGTCACCATCGAGACAAGACCTGTGTTGCATGACTGTTCAGCAATAACGTGACTACTTCAGTCAGCAGTACTGGGCCAGATAGGCAAAAGCTGCACTGTCTCTGCTTTCTCAACAGTAAGCAGTAAAAAAAATCCCATTTCTTGCAATCTTCCTTTGTACTCTTGTCAGCTTAGGTCATTCCTTATGACTAAGTATCACACTGAGGTGGGATGACTACAGGAAAGAGAGTTGCTGTTTTTTTCAGGCCATGGTAGATACATTACACTGTTGCCTTAGGTAGTGCTGCTCTGAACCTTTCCAGAGAATCACCCGGAGCAGAAGTATACAAGTACACCTTAGTGTTTAGGATGCGGTTTACAAACAATTCTTATTCTTTTAAGTATCAAAAAAAGGTATATAGAATGACAAAACTTTGAAAACGGTTAAAAAAAAATGCACCCATCATCAAATTAGTGTTCAATCAGTAAATGTTGGCATGCTAACACACTAACCTAATCTTTGATGAAAATAGCCAACGATGGCTTAACATCAGTATGTTAAAATGACTAAGCACAGTCGGACACACGGCTGCTAGCGTGACTATAGTTTTTTGCTTGAGTATGTATTATTTCGACTGCGAGGTCCTAACGTCTTGCAACACCTCAACACACTAGCGTCAAAGCCGGAAATGTGGCGACACCCACGTACTTATATTAGGTGTCAACACTTCTGCGCCAAATGTCTCATCATGACTTTTGTAACGTCCGGTTCCAAAGGTTATGATTCGACTGTGCGATCATTTCGGAGGATGCAGTTTGTGGATAAAACACTGAATTAAACACAAAACTGTTCTTGGTATTTAGACAAAAACTGACTAAAACATCCATAAAGATGAGTTAAGATAAAACCATATAACTTCTCATTTGAACAGATGCACCTTAGATGTTTTGATCTGTTACTGGCAACAAGAATTTAAATGTCATGTTTCCTCTAAAAATGACGTTTAAGTTATTTTTGATTTGGTCTGATACAGTTGTTCCATGATACTGCAGCTGCTGCTGCGCTGGAAATTTACTATAAATAATAGCACTGAATGGAAAAAATCCGATACGGACTACTGGTGATTCTTACACAACTTAACAACTTAACATTTTCACGGCTCACGCAGAATTCTGATTATTTCATAAACTGACCTGTACACTCCTACCGCCTCCTTGGATGTCCTTTCCAGATGTCTGAAGCGCATGGCCATGGGCAGTTCCAAACTAGTTGCCCGCCTAAGTGAAAGAACAGAAACTAAATCTTAGAAATGGCACTTTGTAGTAAAAACAAATGGCGTTAACAGCAAACGGAGGGAGTTTTTGATGAGAGAAAGCCTGACCTTGTTGACTTCAACAGCACCTCATCTTCCTCGTCATCATACAGCCCAATGTCAGGGAGCTGTCTGTGCTGAGAGGCCAGGAAGTTGAAGATGTCAAATGTGGACTTCCTGTTAGGACAGAGATAAAGACATCAGGTCTGGATGAGTATTGTCTTCTTCGAATTCACAGTTGCCAGTAAGAGCGGCTAGCAAACATACTGTACCTGATGTAGAGCTCAGACCGGGCGCAGCCACTCGGATTCACAGGCAGATCATCCTCCTGGCTGAACTGCTTGAAGAAACGAAAAGTATGCCGTTGGCAGCGGTGAGCTCCTTCGAGCTGCTCAAGCAAGAACGCCACAGAGTCATGGACCAGACCCACCATGCGGGCTCCAGTGACTCGCTGAAACGTCAACGGCCTCAACCTTGCAATTGCTCGTGCCTCCTGCACCCCGTCTATGACTGCTTTCCAAGCAACTGAAGAGAGAGGTGGAAATTCTGTGTCATGTGGACGATTCTCATACGAAGGAACTTTTTTTTCTCCTACACTTTCAGGCTTCTGAAGGGAAATCTACCCTTACCCTCAATGCTGTCTGCTTCTACACTGAAACCATCGTCACTGGTTATCTCAAATTTCAAGTGTGGCTGGTCTCTGTTGGCAGGACATCCCTCGTCTTCATCGGGCGTTGTTGGTTCATCGTCCGAGTTAGGAGCAACACCTAGAAAAACACAAGACCCACCTTTCACACTATTCCTAAACGTCATGACCGCAACGTTGGCAATCTCAAAGAGCTCAGAAGCACAGAGCTGGGAATTAGTTAACGTCAGAGATTGTTGGACTCAAATCATTTCAAGTATCAGAAGCGATTAAAGTATGCTGTTTTAACTTAAGATTACCAGAGTATTTCTTCCAGTCGGTCAAGGTGTTGTGTCCCACTGGTTCCCAATGCTGTTTGCCTTGTTCACCCTGAGACATCAAATTCCAAAGCTCCGACCTGGAAAGATTAGAGTACAATAGCTTTTTAAATACATATTGTAAACATCAACGAATTTATTTCACACGTGGAAATATTTGTTTCTCAACTTAATTGATTAATCTATATATGGCGATAGGTGTAAAACAGACAATTATACAACTCTACAGAGGGGCTGATGTAAACAGTCTAAAAAATCCAAAAAATATGTCATTCAATAGATAAATTATGTCAATATGGAAGTTTAGCAGTAATTACTGTGAGAAACACACAACTGACCAATGGTGCAGAAAAGTATTTTGAATATTGGTTATTGTTTCCCCGGCAGAACATCATTACTACTAACAATAGGACGACAGAAGAAGAATTTTCTATAGTTTTTTTTTTTTCTTTAAAGAAGTCACTCAAGGAAGAAGTTGCTGTCTTGGACATTTGATTGCTACAATAATCAGCAGATAACGACAACATGTTTTCTTTATAGTAATAATAATAATTGTTTTCTGTCTTATTTAAGACACTTACCCCGAGCTGTCCGAATCACTTAGGTGTTCCTCCTTTAACTCGTCCAGGTTCAATACTCCTTTTACCGTTGGGGTCTTGATGCGAACTCCTGAGGCCCTGCTGGAGATGCTTGGAAAGGCTGGTTTGCGACACTCCTCCTTCTCACTGATGGGCTCTGGCTGCAGGAAGTCAACTTTAGACTTCTTTGTGACGATGCGGTCTGACAGGGAAGACACTCTTTTCATGCGGACATGGGTGCGAGGGCGGGACGCAGGGGCTGGCGTCAATGCTGGTGATGGAGAGGGAGGCGACACTGGGGCCTCTGGTTCGATTAACAGGCCAGGTGGCAAAACTAGCGAGGAAGGGCTCATTGTCCGAAGTCCACCCCACTTGGGAGTGTAGTTACTTGCCATTGCCTGATTGATAATTGCTTGGGCACTTTCAGCAGGAGTCATGGGATGTTTCTCAGTAGATAGGGCAGGCTGACCCGAGGACTTGGATGTTTTGGACTTTTTGGATCCACCGGACTCTTTCTTCTTCTTTGGTTTTCTCGTGTCTGGGCCAGTTTCCTCTTTTGATGATTTGGGGTTTTTCCTTGATTTTTTGACATTAACCGAAGCCACTGCCCCGTTGCTGTTGTGAGTGAGCAGCTGTGTAACCGTGGTTGCATTCTGAACTGCGGGAGTGACCGATGGAGGAACAGCTGTTGCAATGTTGCCCCCAGGTGGCGGAGCTGTCATATTACCAGCAGCTGCCAGAGTGGCTGAGAGAGCATTGCTCTGCAAAAGGCTGGCAATCTGAGTGACACAGTTATAGGAAGCAGAGTTGGGAGTGGGCAGCTGGAACGTGTTGCTTTCGGGGTTTTTTACAAAGATCTGTCCAAGGCGGTTCACCAGTAGGACGTGTGGTGTAGGATCTACGTTTGGACCTCCAACCTCCTTCACAGTAAGAATGGCATGACCAGGTAATGCCTGGGGCACCACTGGCTGAGGTTCTATAGCTGGTCTGGGTGTGGAGAAGTTGATGGAGATTGTGTGGCCAGATGTAGCTTCCTTCTGCACAGATGAAGAACTGAAACCATTTAAGATAACAGGGGTCGAGGTGGTTTGCACTGGTGCTGAAACGGCCGAACAGTGTGTTGATAGTCCAGTAAGACACGATATCGAAGCTGAAGAAGAAACAATGCTGACGGCTGTGGAACCCAAAGGCTGTGTTTGTGTGGAGTACATAGGTACAGAAATAGTACCACTAGTTGCTGCCGTCCCTAACGTACCTGATAGCACTGGGTCATTTTGAGGGGTTACACTGAGCAGTGGTTGTGTAACATCTCCAACAGGGCTTAGAGTTGTTAGTTTAGTAGACAAAGGCTCCACGGACGGGAAGGTTGATGACTCTTGCGTGGCTGTCACTGGTTGAAGCGTAATACTTGCTAGAGCAGGCTGACTGAACCCCGGCAAACAAGAATACATGTGCAGGGAGTCCAGGCCTTGAGAGGGGTTTTGTACATCTGTAGACGTTAAAGGGGAGGGCTGCAGCAGACCCAGCAAGGAGCCCTGACTGTTGTCAGCACTATCTGCTAATGAGGGCTGCACCGTGTTAGATGTTACGTGGTTCATCGTCAGATTTGAGACCTCAGATGATGACTTAACGTGGCTGCTGTCAGGGTCTGAGGTCGAGGATCCATCGGCTTCTGGCTGCTGGGTGTCAAGTGGCGGGTCTTGTAGCAGAGGAACTAGAGGGCTTGTGTCACATCTCTCAAGAATAAGGGGTGTTTCAGAGGTCTGTCCTAAACTGGAACCCACCAATAACCCCTCTGAACAGGACGGCTCTGGTACCTTTGTGAGCAAGTTGGTGCCATCAACTGGAGAAGAAAGCACCGTCTCCTGATCCACTGAAGTGTCAGTAGCTTTTCCAGCATCTGATATAGAGTTTGTTTGCTTATCAATGGTTGACGGTTTGGGGGCCTGTGCAGCAACTGTGGTTTCGGGGTCAGGGACATTTTTATTATTTAGGTTTTTGGCTTGTATCCGAGTTTGACTGGCACCATCAGTCTTCTGAGCCTCATCGTTGGTTGCTATACTTGCATCACTCTCTGTGCCATCATCAACTCCATCAAGCTGAGCCATAGTTCGGGAGGAAGGGGAGGACGGAGACCTGGAATGATCTTTAGCTCCAGGGCAGCTGACTATTGTCCTTGAAAAGTCAAAATAGTGCTCCATATCATCATCAGAGGACGTGCTTTCCAAGTCATCCCTGGCTGAGGCTGCAGGCCGTGGCAGATTGGCAACAAGGGTCTTCCTCTTGTGTACCTCTTGGGCTCTTCCCCAAAATTCATCCTGATCATCACCTTCCACCACTATCTGACTCCCACAGTTCATTTCCTCCCCTTCATTCAGGAGAGTTTCTTCAATCTCAAGCTCTGTCCGCATTTCTTGCCCCAGGCTTATGCCGGCATCCCTGTGGAACGAACTGTAAGGAAACACTTCTTCATCCTTCTGTTGGTCTAAATCTTCCTGAGGTGAAGTACCATTTGGTGGAGAGACATCTTCAGGCTCCGGTGAAGCTAGGAAGTTGTGCGGCACCTCGACTGAGTCTGGCTGGCTCAGGTCAAATGACAATCGAGTTCTGGGCAAATTTTGTATGGATGAAGGAAATGGCAGATTCACAGGATTCTCTTGCCAGGGAGACTGAGGGAAGAACGATGAGGCACAGTGGGTTCCCGTATTCCCAGGGCATCGGACTGAGGAAGCACTTCTACCTCCAACTGGGCGGGATGACGGAGAATTTATCAGGTCTGTTGCACCAAGTGGAAACACTGGGGAGGTAGGAAGGGAGGATTTTCCAGCACGGAGGGTAATCGGTGCCGTCAGAGGTGCCAGAGGAGGGGGGGACATGTGACTGCGCAGTCCTGTTGTCTGTGAGTGTGGGCTGTGGCGGCGAACTCTACGGGTCTCTTCCAGATCACTTACAGTCAGTATGTGATGGGGTTTCACCTGGATTACGCCTATGACGAAACATTAATCAGCAACTAGTGCAAACGTGTGCTTTTCAATGGATTTGCATTTAGTTTGTTAGTGCATTGAAATAATTAGTTACAAAAAATGTCGTGGTTTATGTTACCTGGAGATGGCAGAGGGCGGGACATTCCTCCAGCTGGTCTCCTGGGTTGGGGATAGGGGGGGACCTTTGGCCTTGCGCTGTGATCTGACTTCGGGGGTGGACCTGGAACGAAGGTTTCTTCAGTAGGGGGTTGGGTTTCCATCATGTCAGCCTCCGGGGCTTCACATTCTGAAGATTCATACAAATGTTTTATTACAATATAATGTCCTGATTTGTTAATGGAGCGTAAATAACAATCTGAGGTAGTGTTGTTTTTCTGTGAGTACAAGACGCACCAGGTAACGGACATGGGCTGTGAGCAATGGTATGGTTGTCCCCTTGGTCAGGCATCTCCTCAACAGGCTTCTCTGGGACAATGGGCCGGACCTCCCGGATTGTACATGTGTATTTGCACCGTCGCAATGGGTTAACGGTACTCCAGTACCAACGAGAACACCTTAGGAAAGAAAAGCAATTTTTGTTCTCAGTGCCCTTTCCATGTTCAATAAATGATTTACTTAAAGAGTTAAAAATGTAATTACTTACTGAAATCCCACAGGAAACAGCTTTCCTTTGCTAGCTGAAAGTTCTGTCAACACACCCAGCTTGTCAATCTGTAAGGAACCTGTGTAGTGACAAAGTGGATGTCAATTATTAGTTTAACAGAAACACATCCTAGTTTATGTATAGTAATGAGATAGATATGCAACCAAGAAAAAATAATAAAACGGACATACCAATCATCACATTGATCAGTTCTGGTTCCAGCCCAGTCAAGAACTTTCTGCGGAGGCTGATGCCCTCAAAATCCACATATACCCTGCGGTTTACTTCAAATTCTTGACCAGTTATCATCTGTTAAGCAAAGGAAACAAAGAAAAAGTTTTGTTTCGATTCACTTCATAAACCTTTTAACGGTTACAGCATTTGGTAAGAGACATTTCAGAAGAGCAAAATTTACCCTGCCACTGATGAGATGCTGGTGTTTGTAGCAATAGACTTTTTTATCGTCCTGGAACACACACTGGCGTGATCGAGCACACATGAAGTGGTAGTTGCTTTGACATGATGTCAGGCAGCAGCCCACTGTGGCACCCGTCTGGTTGCAGCGCTCACATCGCTAATGAGATTGGGAAGAGAAAAATGTAAAGTTTGAGTTAAATGTAACGAAGCTTATTATGTATTTGGAAAAAGAGTCAGACTGATCACTCAAATGTCAATATCAGTATATTAGTACTAACATACATAGCTAAGATTTCTAAACTAAGCAACATTTCATCAGATTGTTTAACAACTAACCATCAAGCGGCCTCTAGTGACAGCACTGTGCACATGTAGCAGAGAGCCATTGTCCTCTTCAAACACCTCCGCAGACCACAGACAGCAGTTGACGTGTGCCCATTCATTCTGACCCAAGTACAGTAACCTGCCTGCTTCCTGTGGAACAACACACACACAAAACAAATGTAATATAAGCCGTATGGTGCAGTATTTACAAGCAGTGAACCGAGTTCACAATATTAGAAGAGTAAAAATTTCTTTTTCATGTTTACTGGTTTACTTACATTCGGTTTGAGGTCTCCATATTTTTGGCACAGAGAGCACTGTCTCTCATCATCTTTAGACCATCCAGTGTCCAGATCAGCTTTCGAAAGCCGCCCCCTTTTCCCTATGTGAATTTAGAAACGTGAAAACTCGCAATCCGAAACACTACACACGATCAAAAAAATATATTGTGAATAACCTTATAATGATCGTTACCTTTGAATCTGACAGCCCTGCTAGTTTTGAAGTGGTTCCGGCTCATTGGTTCCCCGGACATCGGAGAAACCGCCTCTTCCTCTTTTATATCCAGGCTCTGTCCATTCTCCTCCTGCAGGAGCCTCAGTGGAGCCCTGGACGAGAGCTCCTCTCTCTCCTGCCACTGGGCGTAAACATGCTCTACTGTAGGAGGACGAACAGCATTGGACAACATCCCCCTGAAGAAGAAGAATGACAACGCTTAACACATGAACACAACAGTGCACTCATATATGTACACAAGCAGGTGCACAGTACAACAAATACATATATACATGTACATATGATGGAATATTTCATTACTTACGGGGGTAAGTCTTTGGTACACAGGTTCCACACCTTTGGATCTTGGCTGTTGAACCAATTGAAAACCTCCTCAAGGAGCTAAAGAGAAAAGGTTTTTCAGTCAATTATAAATGCCAACATCTGCATTACTAAGACAACTGCACAGCTTCATTTCACAACTTTTCACACTCCGTATGAAAATGTTCAGAGACAATTCTGAGTAACTTCCATGCAAACCCCTTCCCACCCTTCACTCATACTGCACCTTTAGGTAGTAAGAGCGGGCCAGGGCAGTGGGTCTGCGCTCCTCTGGAAGATCCTCCTCGAGCTCAAGCCTCTTTCGCACCACCTGAACCACATCCTCATGGAACATTTTCTGAAAAATAACAGTTTTCATGTCGTTTTCAAAGGCGACTGTACAAGCTTGATGCATTCCTAACAGCAAAAGACTGTAATACTACATGTTAAAGTGGAAGCAGGAGCATGTGCCTTTTGTAAAAACTCATGAGAATAAATAAGTCACTTTTTAAGTAATTTTGAAAGTCAGTGACAGTTTGGTCCATGCACATCAGACATTCTCTTAAATACACTCACCTCACAACATTTGTAAAACTAAAATGAAATGGTTCAAAATTTCAGTAAGTGAGTAGATGTGTGAAAGTTTTGTCCGTGTTTCCTACAGTACTTTGTGTCACTATGAATTTTCACTATATCTGCATTTTCTGTTGTCCTGCCTTAAAAGTATGCATACTCTTAGTGAAATTCAGAATGTCCAAGTGTTAACATTAAATGAGAGGCCATGCACTCACCAGTGTAGTATAAAGGCCTTTGTCAAACTTCTTGCCTACAGCTCGGAGGTCACAGGCCGGTCGACCCTCCACTCCGCTGTCACAGTCCACAGACTTTTCACACTGCAACAAAAACCCACACATACATATTATGCTCCATTTAATACATTTCAGTAATTACAAATTCCAGTAAACACTAAAAACACCTATCACAGGACAGCAACCTACAATGCCTTAACCTTTATTTACCACAAGCTACGTTTCATCCTCTTACCTGTGAACACGTAACAAGGTGCTGGGTGAGGGTGGAGGAAAGCAAGCAGGCCAGCACCTTCTCCACCCCAGCCCTTAGCTCTATGTAGAGCAACTCTCTCCAGGCGCTGGGCTGGGTCACGCTGCACGGTCGACACGAATACACTACGCTCTCTGGCAAGCTGGACAGGATCTCGTACAGCTCATCTGGGAAAAAAAAAAATTAAATTAAATTAGGATGGATTTAGTCTGTGAAGCAAGGCTTTATGTGCATGCTAACCAACTACTACTGGCTTTCAAAGAACAAAAATCACCTGTTAGATCCTCACACTTGGCATGAACCCAATGGTTACAGGTGCCACACTGCATCATCTGACTGTCATAGTCATTGTCCTCATAGCACTTGAAGCAGATTGGACAGTAGTTACCTGAAAGAAAGAGGTATTCAGAAAAGTTCAGCCTCAACATCAATAATGTTGGACGATTAAATAGCTGAAAGGTCATCAAGAGGCTTCCTCACCCTGTTCGTAGAGTTTTGAACAATCTGGACAGAGTCCTTTGTCATGGTTCCAATCAGTGTCCCAACTCTTCCCTGGTGTTACACCACAACTTTTACACCTGATGCATGTCATACAAACCTGCACAAAAAAACCAAGTCATATTAGCAGGAGACATCAGAGTGAGACAAACATCAGTTTGCATTTTCACACAAACCTACCCAGGCTTTCCTCTTCTTATTTTGTTTTGGATAGTTGGATCCCAAACAGGAAGCATGATAACAGTTCTGGCACCTTTCACACTCCAGTAAAGGCTGAGGGAGACAGGAAAGATATGATGCCGAAAGGTCAAACTGCATTACGGACGAGAAAATAAGCCAAAGTAGCTGCATGTACCTTTGAGAGTTTGTTTTTCCTGCCACATACGTGGCAAAACTTGCAGCGTCGACAGCACCAGTTCTCTTTATTCTCCTCAGTGGGCCGCTCTGCTGGTTCAAGGCAAAACTGGTGGAAGGGTTCACAGCATACTTGGCAATAGAGCATCTGTCAAAAGGATTTCACAAAAGCAAAAAAAAAAAAATGTTATTGTCTGTTTGGTACAATTTTACATGTTTAACTATTTAAATGTAGTAACAGGGAAAAGCAACAGATCGATTCTTTAAATGAATAAAACAGAGAGTAGTGAACGCTGACCTCATGTTGCCCTTTACTGGCACAAAGGAAGCAGACGTAGGGTGGCATCAGCGGTGCAGAGGTCAGTATACTTAAGCCACCCATATTCCAGACGTTCTCCAAAGTACAGTCCTCCTGAAAATGAGACACAATAAACAGATAAGAAATGACTAATCACAGTAGTTACCATCATAATCCTGTGTCTGTTAACCATCATCAAAACAAAGCTAAATTTCTGTGGGGTGGGTGAATGATTAATGAATTGCCTTATCAAATACAGCATGCATGACTACATGTTATTACATCTTCTGCGGATGTTTGTTTGTGTCTAATATTATATCACACAGCTGTATTTGTGACTATGGTACCTCTTACATGTACATAAAAAATATAAGACGTGTGCTTCTGTTAAAATGAATATCATAACCTGTATTGTAAAAGAAAAAAGACCAACCTTGAAGTCAACCCTGATTTTATGAGTAGGTTTAGAAGACTCAACCTCTCGCTGCTCAAATCCATGAGCCAGGGCAGCCAGGACACTGGGAGGAGTCTGCTCTGAAGAACCCTGAGATGGGAGAACCTAGGAAATAACCATAATTCAGATGTGGGCAGTAATGGACATGTTTAAATGGCAAACCTGGTTGGTTTTAACTT
This sequence comes from Mugil cephalus, assembly GCF_022458985.1. Lineage (NCBI taxonomy): Eukaryota > Metazoa > Chordata > Actinopteri > Mugiliformes > Mugilidae > Mugil > Mugil cephalus. The sequence continues at coordinate 11,985,652 of NC_061780.1, forward strand.
GTTACCATGGATACACAGGATTTGCATAAGGACATAACACAAATCAGTGCAATCAAGAACATGAAGGACGACTATATCACGACTACGATGAACATCAGCAGCTGACTATTGCAGAACTTTCTGCTCCTCCACAGTGATGCATGGTGTGCCACAGTGCGCCAAAACTGGACGGCACAAATTCTGCAAAGCGTTGTTGACTATATCTGCATACAGACTAAAGGCTCTGACAGTGTAAATCAAACACAAGTGGTGTGGCCAAGTTCATCAGGTCTAAAGACATTCAATTTGAATTTTATTACCCACCTTGTCGGGTTTACGCCGGGCCGACGGTACACGATGAGAACTGGACTTCCGATGCCGGACTTCATCGTCTGAAATGTCTCCAAGGAATCCATCCAGTGACACAAAATCTTTGGAGGACAGAGGGAGAGAACATTAAGAGGCATGTCACGAGTAAACGTACAAGCACTTAAGTTTAAAGTGTAAACTCTTCAGGTAAGCAAAGGGGATTGAACAGGATGATGTGGAGCCAGTGAAAGAGAGGCTGATGTAAAGTAACACTCCCACTACACTGAGCTGTGGCATCTTGGGAGCCATGGTACTCCGAGTGCCGAAGACTGTGACTCACAAACATTGCCAAAGTTACCACCTGGATTTAACTTAAAAAAAAAAAAAAAAGGTCTCCTATTGTCCTATTGGATAATAACTGCACGGGTGACTATCTTTCAGCTGGCACAATCATGTGGAAAGACACGTCCCGAGGTCGTGGTCGGTTAGTCTGTTTGAGTCGGGTCAATTCACTGGCACGTATCAAGCAGAGAAAACATCTAAGGGGACTGAAGCAGAGACTGAAGCGAGCCAGTGCATTATTAAAAACTGGAAGGACATTGGGGAACCATTGTCTTTGAGGAAGAAATGTAGTCGGAGAAGAATCCTGACGGTGATCGGGGATTGCTTAAAAGTTTGGTGAAATCAAAACGAAGAAAAACAACAGTAGAGCTCAGCACTGTGTCTAGTAGTGACAGTAAGTACGTACAATGTGAAGGGAGCTGAAGGGATTGAGACTGAACAGCAGTGTAGCCTTAAGAAAACCACTAATTAGTGAGACTAACCGGGGAAAATGGTCCAGCTTGCTAGGGAGCATAAAGATTAGACTTTGGAGCAATGGAAGAAGGTCGTGTGGTCTGATTAACCCTGATCCAGAGTGATGGGGCATCAGGGTAAGAAGAGAGGCACATGTCTAGTGTCTAGTGTACCAGCCTGTGGGGGCAGTGCTATCATCTGGGGTTGTTGCAGATTCTCAGGTCTAGGTTCAGAACTGTTATACCCAATGACATTATGGATTTTGGAATGGATGGAAATAAATCTTGTGACATTGCAAAAGCTCATCAAAACAACGCCACAGCGAATGGTGCTGTAATCAGAGCTAAAGGCGGTTCAACAAAATGTTATTACTAATTATCAGTGTAACAATAATAATTTACAACCCCCCATAAATTTTACTACTTTACATCTTTATTATGTTCCTTCTATAGTATTATTCCACGTGCTCTGTTTCTAATATTCCAATTCAGTCTATGAACTGTAGACAACATCTACGCTACATCGGGTGTAAAGGTTTAAGGAAATATCCCTGTTGATGTTAACTCTCCGTGATTCTGCTGTTTCAGTTTAAAAATCCCCTATGGGGAGTCAACAAAGGCACATCTTTCTGAAAACTGATGGTTATTATCTGTAAGTGTAGGATCTCTGAGCATTTATGTACCTTGATCAAAGCGAGGTCCAGCTCCCCTTCTCCTTGCTGGAGAGGCAGAGCTTGAGAGAGCTTTATCATCTACATCTGATTCGTAGTTCACCAGGTCAAAATAGACACGGGGTTTCACAACACGCTTTGGCTGCTTCCTGACAGACGGACTGTGGTCATCACCCGCGAGCCCAGATGGCGAGTCCCCAGCACCCTCGTTCCCTTCATCGTTACTTGAATGACCCCCGCTGAGAGAAGATCGCCGACGCTTAGAGGAACCTTGGAAGAAAACCGACAGAGGTAGCATTGTGATTCTAAGACTTAAGTAATATTACAGCAACGAGATGGCTTCATGCTGGAGTGAGAATTTACCTTTGGGTGCTGTTCTTCCACTTAGCCTGCGTGCTTTCCTCTCCTCAATCTGATCACACCTCTTGTATCTTTTCATAAAAAGGAAACAGAATGATTATTTCTGAACGACGCTCTGTGCTGCATTGCTAAAACCAGCAATTAAGTACACTTACACGCAACACTGCCGTTTGGTGTTTGGACCGCCGAACTTGGGTTTGTCGAGGCAGTTCATGCACTTGCCGCAATCTTCCTCGTGGTTGCAACCTTTGCACACTCCGCATCTACGTGAGCGGTATCCAAACGGCCCAAGTCCTTTCCGTTTCCCAAAACTTGGTGGCTTCTTGACCTTTGTGACCTTTAGATCAGACAGCCCGGGACTATCTGATTCAGACGGAGATCCAACATCTGCAATGATAGAGCAAGATTATGGAAAAGGTTCACATCGCACAAGAGTTTAGCTTATTTAAGTACCGCCTCCAAATGTATCCTCAGCCCCATAAGAATAGCTGTGGACTTGATACACACAGAAGTGACATAATTAATAATTAATTACAGTAATGCACTGATTGATCTTCCACAGTCAACACAAAACACTTTCAATCACAACAATCAAACTGCTTCAAAAACTACTCCATCCGCTGCCTGAAGCTCAAACCGTCACCAGCACCTTAATTCTGCTACCACCATGCAATCACTCAAGAGAGAACACTTCCAAGACAGCAAACGGAGATAGGTTTGTCAATCACGTTTTTATCTACCTTTAGCGACGGCCGTTGGGGAAATGCCAGACCTTTCATGAAGCGGCAAGGCGCTAAGTCTGGGGATGTCATCTGGCACCACGGCTCGAGGCTGCCCGAGCACCACAGATGCAGCACGGCACACGTGCTTGATGCGAGGACCTCCTGCTCTGCGAAACTCCTGGCACAGTGGGGAGATGAGCTGTGGCTGAGGACAAATAATCTATGTTAACTGGCTGGAATTGGCGGGGAGCTCTTTTTTTGCCCTCCTTAATTAAAAATCACCAGTCTCAAATGTTTCCCTTTCGCTAAGATTTAAAACCTGAGACGGAAAGAAGATTATTAAAGGGATCGATGTCTCCCCCCTCTGGAGCCTATTGATTTGGACACTTACTTGTCCTTGAGGCGTCTCTGTCTTGACTGGAACATCAGAATCCCGCGGCACCCTCTGCTTCCTCCTTTGTCTTTTGGAGGTCACATCTTGAGACCGGGCTCCGGCTAATAGCTATAGAGTTAACCATCAAAAACAAGGCATCAGTAAAAACCTAGGATGAATGGTCTCCCTTTATAACACACTCTATTTAAGTTGATAATTTACAAAAAAGATTGCGGCAATCGTGTCCTTACCCCAGATGACTTAAGCTGTTTCTGCTGGTCAATTTTAATAAGCTGGACCTTGGCTTTCCTGAGGAGATTGAACATTCTTTTATTTGCACCAGTGAGGCGTGCTCTTTGTGATGCTCCCTTTCCCATTGACCCAAGACAGTCGCCTTCGCCTGGGACGGAGTGCTGCTCTGCTCCTGTGAATGTTAAGTAATATAAGCCAAACTCAGTAGTAGTAAAAAAAAAAAAGACATGTTTAGTTTAACATGAATTAGACTGGTGTTTTTACTGATTATCTTACCTGGGTTAAGCAGGATAGTGTCTTTCCTGGCTAAATCCTCGCCTTCACCCCGCTGAAATACAAGGGTCTTGGAGTTCATAGTCCTAACACACACAGACACTTTCCTCACCACTCCAGGAGAGTCGAGGTCCTCTATCTTGAGCTTGGACTTGTCCTTCTCTGTGCTTGTGCTCCGTTGCCTGAGGCTGATGCTCATGGCCTCATCGTCGAGTCCTTCTGCTAAATCAACAGGAGGCTGAAGAGCTTTACTCACACTATCCGTTTCCATTAGAGTTTTGCTTTTGGGAAGTCCCATGTGAGGCTTCTTCAGCTTTTGGAAAATCTTGAGGTGAGCCGTTTGCTTATTGAACTTCAGGGAGCTTTTCTTTTTCTGAACATCCAGGAGGTCAGTAGATAATTCTGGGGGCTTGTCAACTGGCATGGATAAAAACAGATCATCACATTTGTCCTCTGGAGTATCATCCAGTGTATATGCTTCCTCACTAGACTCTTCTGGCATGTGCCACTTGAAACTAGAGTTCTTTAGAAGGGACCCCCTCTTTTCATTTTTCCCACTTTTTCTCTCGGAGAACAGGCTGTCGGCTATGTCAAGGCTGTCGTCCAGGTCCTGAGCTGAAAACAGATCGACATCAAGCTGAGCTTCACTCAGTATGTCCTCCTCATCAATCGGCAGGATGGGGGATATTGCTCTGTCTGCCCCTTCGTCTCGCCTCTTTCCTGGACGTATTTGCAAGCCCAGTTGTAAGCCCTTCTTCGGGGAGTTTCTTCGAGGCAACACGGACATTCCAGCGTCATCCATGAACCTCTGAGGGGTCTTGATCACTCGTGAGGACCTGGCACTTACAACGGGCATAATGAAGTGCTTGATGTTCTTTACAAATTTGGACTTACCGGGCTGAGGGTCTACAACATCTGCCTGCCCTCCATCAAGTGACGTGTCTGTTTCTTCCTGCTTCAAACTGTCTTTTTCAAGTCCCAATTCTATCAGCGTAGAAATTATTTTTGATTGCGGTTTTGGTCCTTTGGATCCAATGAACTGAAGACCCGACTGTCTCTTTTTGTACTTTTTATGTATTCCAATAAGTTTGGGACTTAGGTTCGGTGTGGCAGCTGCCAGGGGGGTGGAAATGTCACCATCTCCCTCAACTAATTCCTCACTTTCTGGAACCTTTAGGGGAGCAAATTTCCCATCTCTGCTTCTGTGTCTGTGTTTCTGCCGCTGCCCAATTAAATTTTTGCGTTTCTTCTTTAGTTTTTTGAGTGACCGTTTTGAACGTTTTGGATTTCTTGGTTGACTTTCTGACACCAAACTTTGCTGACTTTCTGACACCAAACTCTGTTGACTTTCTGACACCAAACTTTGTTGACTTTCTGACATCAAACTTTGTTGACTTTCTGACATCAAACTTTGTTGACTATCAATTAACTGAATGTCCGTTTCTTCTTTTACTGGCGGCAGTATCTGCTCTTCTTCCACTGACACAGTGTCCTGTTTGGTCTCTTGTTGAGTGCAATCTTTTGTGTCTGGCAGGCTCACCTCTAATGCCAAAGGTTGAGTATTTTCCTTTACAACAGACTCTGTGTTAGGAGAACTGTCTGTAAGTAGCTCAGTGTTGACAACAGCTTCAGGAGGAATAACAGGAGAAAGAACAGGAGAAACGACAGGAGAAAGAACAGGAGAAACAGCAGGAGAAACAGCAGGAGAAACAGCAGGAGAACTGATAGGAAAAGCAAAGGGAGAAACAACAGCCTTCTTCCGTTGCACAGACTTCTTTTTCCCTAGTTTGTTATTCCTACATCTTCTAGGTTTGGAAGGCACGGGCACTGGTTTGGCCTCTTCAATGTGTGGTTCTACCTCATTCTCTATCTTCTGTGGAGAAGCTTCGACTGGCACCTGTGAGGGAACGTCAACAGTCTTTGAGGTATCCTTGTCAAGAACTTCAGAGGAGTTTACACTGGTGAGGTCCAACTGGTCCTCAGCTGTAACCTGACAAACGGTTTCAGGAAGAACATGTGAACTGGAATCTTCAGTTGAAACCTGAGAAGAATCTTCAACGTGCACCAGTGCTGTGGCCCCATCCTGTGGACTTGTCCTAAGCCTCCGTTTCTGAGGAGTCACTGGCTTCTGGACGACAGGCTTCGCTTGTGGCGAATCAATGCTTGATGTCCTCCTCCTTAGTCTCCTGGTTGGTGTGACTTCAGGGTCCACAGATAAGGATTTATCCTCATTATTAGCTTCGCTTGGTTCCTTCAAGATGTCGTCTTTCTTTTCAGAACCAGGGCTCACCTGCTGGATCGAAAAGGATGGCTTAGAGCCTCTATGTTTACCAGGAGAAGAAACTTTCTTAATCTGAAGAGGGGGGACAATTTTCTCGCACTCTGTTTTAGGGATTTCTAGTGGAGATGTTTCAGATACTTGCTCAACATCAGCTTCCGCCTGTGGAGCGGACTCTTCTTCCAAGGGCACATCACCCTGGTTCTGGGTACCCTTCTCATTACTGTCTGTGCTTTCGCTCTCTTGTGGGGCTGTGTTATCCAGTTCCTCCGTTATATTTTTGTTCACACCTGTGTCACAAACAGCGGGCTGATCCACCTCACTCACAGCATTTGCCGTTACTTTGACGGTTGTTTCAGTGCCCGCTGTCTGACTTGCTCCCTTCACCAACGTTAAAGTCCAGATAAATTTTCTCCGTTTTTTCTTTCGAGATGAATTCTTTCCACTGGCCTTTGCATCATATTTGGGGTTTTTGATTTTTATTAACTTTAAGCTCGGGACCCTTGTTTCCTCATTTTTCAAAGGCAAACTGTCACTGGGTTGTACGGCCATGCTATCTGCTCCTGTGGATGACAGACCTTGGTCTTCTGGCACTTTTACATCTTTATTTAGCCGCCTGCTTTGCCTTCTTTTGTTATTTCCCGCCAACGGTTTGGCTTCTGCTGCATGTGAAACTTCTGTCATGGACTCTGTCAGAACAGTATCACTTTTACTCAGACTTTCTGGTTCAGTAGCACTGTCCGAGACTCTTTTGGAGGCGGGGTTGGTGACTCTATTGCTCCTGCGAGTCACTAGTTTCTTCACTGCAGAACCCTGACTTGCAACAGTTTCCTTATTCTTTAATTTCTTTGCATTCAGTTTTGGCTCTCCATTCCTGCTCTTCTTTACAGTGTCAAACTCATCCGTTGATTCTTTCTCTTTTGATATGTGGTCATCGACCACAACTTTGCCGCTGGTTTGACATACAGACTCTGCCGTCTTTAAAGCAGATCTCCCACGTCTCCTTGCAGGTGCAGTACTCCCTCCTCTATCATCTGTGCCATGTTTATCCTCTTGCGGTTCAGTTTTTAATTTGACGTGCGCACTTAAAATCTGGTCACCCGGAATGTCCTCAGCTTTTGGCTGACCCTCGATATCTTTTATCTTCAGCTTCTTGGCAGATTTTTTCTGAGGCTCTTTTATGGTTTTTATTTTCTTTTTGGCCACCAACTTTATAGTAATCCTTGGAGCTGCGGATGAAGATTTGCTTTTGGTGGACTGTCGATCTATTGTGTTCTTTCCTTTTGAACCTTTCCTGCAATCCTTTGCAGGCTTTGCTTCAAGAGATGTGTCGTGTATTTTATCCAAAGATTTTTCATCTTTAACAGGATCGGGAAGGATAGCTGCCTCCTCTGCTGGCGTTTTAAGCGGTGCCTTCTCGCTTTTTCGTTTAGATTTTGTATTGACAGCATCACCTATAAAACAAAGCAAATATTCAATACCACAAAACCTGCTGCTCCAAATTCCAACCAGTGCAATGTTCATAATGACACCAAATATATCATGTAATGCAGTAATGCATTCTTTACCTTTGGAAGAATTTTGTTGAGACAACACGGGCCCTTTGGAGCCTTTCCTCTCAGCTTCAAATCCTCTGAAGTCATCACCCTTGAATAGTCAAACTCAATGATTAATAATCTGCACCACTTAATATCACTCTGTTAATGGTTAAGCAATTTTAAGCAAAAGGCGAAACTAAAACGTTCGGTCATTAGCATTAATTGCCGTCCCCTGCACAGACCACATAACAGGCAGATGGAGCCACACATTGTTTTATTTTGATTTCTTATCAGGAATTCTTATTTTTTCATGTTCATAATAAAGACTGGATCAATGTCCAGTACAATGCTTATTTTAACAACACGCCTAAACAAAGGGTATGTGCATCTTAGCATATTAGGGGTAAAGCCATGTCTAAAAATAATAACAACAAAACTGTGGAAGAAAAATAAATTATATGATTAACATTTATGACTGTTCTCATTTTTTCCGCATTCACACCAACCACTTCCATGCGTTACCTTGAGTTTTGGTGCATGAGACATTAACTGGTTCTGCATTAATAACAACCAATAACAAACGTGCGTCTATTTAAAAAAAAAACTCATTAATTACAACGTTGCATGCAATCCGGATTATTTACCTCTGCATGCACGATCAGAACTCATCAACTCAACTCTAGCATATGAATAAGTTAGTGTGAACGCCTACACTAACGTTATAGAAAACTGCAGGTCAATGTGGGTCTGAGTCCCTGCAAGTACTGCATGTATTCCTCACACTTGCAATAGAAATCCGAAAGCCTTCAAACAGGTCGGCTACAGCTAATTCCTGCCTGGCCACAGACTACTTTCAGTTTTAACAACAGTGCTATTGGCTTTGACACACTTGGGCACCACCATTTAAACCTGTCGTGTTAGTAGCATTAGCTTACAGCTAGCTACCCCGTTCTCTACAAGACATTCAAACTCACTTCTAACTGCAGAAAAGACACACAGCTGAAATTAAACCTAAGCAGTATTGGGGTTTCTATCGCTGCTATCTCGCCTGGGCACACATGGTCCAGTCCGACATGTAATTGTGTCTTTCTGAACTAACGTTAGCTGAGGAGCAAATGTGTCCAGCCCATGAAAACAGAGGTGTTAGCAGCTAGCCCCATAGCCCTCTCGCTCTTTGTGTTCACTGTGAGCTATGAGTTAGCTCACTGCTACTCTGCGGCCCATAGGTGAAATAATAAATAACGATCCCCGTTTACAAATTGGCATCGCCAGTCATTGGCTTTTAAACATATTAACTAAGGTTACTCGTGTTCTAATCTTCTAATATATAACCCACGCAAAGGAAACTAATTTAACAGTGCTAAAGTAACTTGCACGGGGTTGTTACTCGTTCAAGTGGTATTTTTGCGTTAGGACTGTTTAGTAAATGTAACGGAAAGCTGCAGTGCGCTAACGTTAGTTAGCATGTAATATTAGCGTGAAGCTAAAGTTAACGTTAGGGATGTTGACATTTTCTCCACGACACTAACCAGCCACACCGCCGTGGACAGCAGTACTCACACGTACACACGTCAACAATCACGCAAAATGTGAGAAAATGAAATAAAGATACTAACTCCTGAGTCGGTTTGGGACCTCACCTCTTCACTCCCACTAGAGCTGTACCCAGCCTGACCGAGGCTCTTGTGGCTTGCCTCTATTCCAAGTAAGCGTATGTGAGACTGGTCTTCGTTTAACGATACAACCAGGTTTGCGGGCCTCGGCCCTACGTTAGTCACATCATCAGCTTCTAAGCCCGATCGCCCGAGTTGCCATCGCTTCTCAGAGCGCAAACGACTGCGTGATGACCAAGGCCGACCGGGGAAACGACCTCTGGCCGTGGCGGTTCCACCTTGGCCTCCCAGGGCAGCCGCGGTTGCTGATCCGCATCCCGCTGCCGCCATCATTGCTTCAACAACAACACACACCGACGGTCGGCTAGCAGCAGCGGCTCGAGGAGACACAAGAGGGAAGGCGCCAGATGGGAGGGGGGGGGGCCGCAAGGGTGCAAGGGAAACGGAGTTTTTTTTTTCTGTGAGGCTCGTGGCGGTGGTACGTCAAATCTTCATTCACAAATTTAAACGCATTATGTTTCTATTACACTTAGATACGAGTCAGAATTTAGCGGTTGCAGTCATTTAAATTCCACTCATAAAACAAACGTCCTTCAACAATAATTTTAATTGTGTTTACGTATATCAACACGTTACATTTTCACGGCTATCCAGACAAAAACATTGCAATATATTTTATTACAAGGGATAGTATATAATAAATTGTCTGTTAACAATTTGTTCAGCAATCAGATGTTATAAATTAAGCATTTTGATAGTCTGGTAGTGGTCCAATGAACTAATAGGCGAAATGTTAATAAAATTGACATTGCAAATTTAAGTAAGAGCTTAATCTTTATCATCACAGACATGGGTAACATCTGACAGAAGGGCCTGGATGCAGAGGAAAATAATGCAGTGGTAGAGCATTTAAAATGAGTGCAATGATTATGCAACGCACATCCACGATTTAGCATCAGTACAGTAGTATAGTAACACATTGCAATACAGTAGATACACATCGTTATTACTTCCATCAACTATTTAATCAGGAAGCAGCAGAACTATTCCACAACTCAACAGTAAATGTGATTTAAACAGCTCACAGAAGAAACGTGATTTTCTTTGTGCACTCCGCTTCCACTAGGTGGCGGTAAGTGGTGCATGTTAGCTTGCGATTCCCATAAAAAGAACAAAGATTATAAAAAAGAAGGGGAAGAAGAAGAGGAGGACGAGGAAGTGTTTTGTGATTGTTTTTGTCCAGTTGATTAGCGCCGTTTGTCTGACTTTTGGTGAAAAAGAAATATATAAGGTAAAATATTTTTACATTTATGTAAGTAATGCTATTTCGTGGAAACATCATAAGACTACATTACCCGTCATAGACGTCGGGAGTCACTAGTACGGATGTTTTTGGCAGTCGGAACAGTCCTGTGCTGCATTGTTAAGCTAACAAAATGCTATCGTTAGCCTGAGGTGAATTTCCAGTCATCTGACAAACATCTGAGTCACAGAGCATAAAGTCGCTGCTTTATTGTTTGACTTACGGTTTTATATGATTGCGCAGGTTAGGGTATGTCCAAGCCATTAAACCCAGCCACAAATTCTCAGTGGTAAACAAGATAGTTTCATTTCGGTTTGCTAAAGCTGATTCAACGCTGTAAGGTTAAACTTTGTTTTTCTTTTTGTAACAGCGTCCACATTAATTCACGATGAACCTTGAACGTCTGCCCAATGAGGAGAAACTCGGCCTGTGCAGAAAATATTACTTAGGTGAGTATTATATTTACTCTCACTACTAATTAGTAGTTTATTTCTATAAATCTGTGTAGACGTAATGCAATAGCGCCAGTAACAATACAAACTGTCTCAAGACGCTTTACAAACTCTGGCCTGAAACCTGAAGGTAACAGTGGCAAGGAAAAACTCCCTTTTAACAGGAAGAAACCTTGAGCAGGATCCAGCTCATATGGAGGGAAACAGAAAAAAGAGAGAAGAAAACAGCAGGAGAAATTACATAAACATACAGCTGCCACAGATACAAATATGTAGAATCTGGTAATGATTCAAGATGCAAGATGTAGCTGACGATGTTACATGTCAGTTTAGGAACATAAGAGGAATCATAGGCATGTTGGAGAATTGTTCATTGAGGTAGGAGTGGATAACTGCAGGCCATGTAGACTGGGCATGTTGATGAGGTCAAGGTAATGAATGTCGTATGGAGCTCCACAGGTCAGAAACGCACAACTCCAGGCCAGAGACGCTCACAAGAAGATGGAGAGGGGAGAGAGAGACACATCTGTTAACGTGCAGAAGTAGTGCAGAATTGCACGACTAGTAATAGAGAAGGAATTAGAGGACATAAGCAGCATAAGTAGCTGGTAAAGAAGTAGTAACAGGAGTAGTCGCCATATGTTACATCTTCAGATCCTATTGAGGGTGCATGGGTAAAATATTTTATTTCATTCTCTCTGTCAATTACTAAGTTTTTCCCAATTTTTGTTCCAGGTGGTTTTGCGTTTCTCCCTTTTCTGTGGCTGGTCAACGTTGTTTGGTTTTTTCGGGAGGCATTCGTAAAGCCAGCCTACACTGAACAGCTCCAGATAAAAACCTGTGAGTGACAAAAATGCAAAAAGAAAAAAAAATGTATATTAAGAAACAGACCATGAAATTGTATGTTTTGCAGTTTTCCCACAATAGTTGCAAGTGGATTTTACACTTGTAACTTGTTAAATCCAGTTAAATGCGGTTGTATCGCTGAGAAATATTTTCAGTTTAAATAAAATGTTACAGCACACTGACATATTACCATGTGTATGTACTTTTTGCTATAACTTCTACCAAACAATTTATTAGAACTTTGCATTTTTCATAAGACAGATAGAATAGCTTTTTATTTTGGTCAAGAAACCTGATTAAATCCTTTCCAAGTAGAATGGGCAAATGTTTCAATTTGGTTTGTCTTTCACAGAATTCACCTTTATCCACATATTTATTTTGAAAACTAAAAAGAAACTGATTATAAATACATTTCTGAGAAGACGTTCGTTAAGTCAATTTTCAGTTTAAGCTGTATTTTTTACCCTATATTAGAGGATAATATGATACTCTGTTCTGTTTTTCTTCTAGATGTGAAGCGGTCAGCGCTGGGGTTGCTGTTATGGACGGTGGTACTCACGACTTGGATTACTATTTTCCAGCATTTCAGAGCACAGTGGGGGGAGGTTGGGGATTACCTGTCCTTTACAATTCCACTGGGCAGTCCTTGAGACATTCTTCAGTGACAGGTCTTTTGAAAATAACTAACGATCCACTTTAATGGACCAAAGAATGTTCTTTCTCTAACTGCAGTGAAACATTTGGGTGGTTTGTCTAATCTTATTAAATTGGTGGCTAAATAACATGTTAAAATGGTGATCTGGCATATCTTCAAAAATAGCTGCCACTGGACCCAGAAATTCCTGTTGTTTGTTTGCCAAGGCATCTGAGAAAGTTCTTTGGTTTTTGATAGACTAACTAATCTTGTATATTTGAGGTAAATTACATGAAATAATGACTGTGAACCCAAAAACATTTTTACTGGTATGAGTGACAAATAAACTGTACCCACAATGTTTCAGTGAGTCTTTAATACACACTGTAGCTGAAGGATGAGTCAGGCTTATATCATTATCTCTCAAGGATCAATGGGTGTGGGGGATGATTGTTTTAGTGACTGATCAATGAACTATTTTTTCCAAACACACACACACACATATATATACACACTCATATCCCTCATTGTTATATATGTCTCCTAAAGTTCAGACAACCACTGGCGCCTGTTGTGGAACCGAATAACTTAATCCCTCCAAATGTCCCCACTTCCCTATCATCCTGTATGAGTCATACCATAATCAGTGCCAATTTTAGTCGCAGTCAAAGCTTAAGTGACAGGTTCTGTGTCGCTAACAGGGGAGAACATGTGCCTGCTTATACATAACTGCTGACTTTACTGGAGTGTGCCAAGAACAAGGAGTATCGGCTCATACTCTCGTAATGGTACAGGAGGTAACTTAAAACTGAGTTACGGAGAGTGCGTCCACAAAATCCTCTAATGGACACTGTGTACTCCTTGCTATTGGCATGAACTGATATTGACTTCAGTCTTACATTTATGCTCATTTATGGTCATTTATGAGGCCTTCATAACATAGTTTTTCAGCACCGTTTGGTGGCGCACGCGTTGGAGCATGTGTTTCGGGCGTCCCCGTCACTCTGCTGCCACTGTCAGTCTGGCATCCGCCCACGAGGGTCGACAACTTCTTCTTTTGAACTTATTTTTGGACAGACCTTCCTTGACAACAGATCTAAAGCGCGCCGATCCGATAATTGCGCACGGATGGTTCGCTCTCTGGTGCCATCGGCCCAATAATAAAAAGGGCCGTGGCACCGTTAATGACTAATAAACACGTTAATTGACGCTGAGCCCTCGACAGCTGCGTCTTTCCTAACACAACAGGACTGCGCTCGTATGCGTGCGGCCGCGCCTGAACACCCAAGGGTACGCAGTCCGGATCATAACAGAAGCAAGGTGCCCCAGCGCGAATTCCCAACTCATTATGCAACCCCAGCATAAAACACGCACCATAACAAGCCAGTCACGCCCAGCACCCACGGGGAGAGGATACTCGGAGTCAGACTGACGGGCGCGCCAGATCCACATCATTCAGAACAAGCGGGTTAAACGGGGGCTGTCCTTTCCCTTTTGCGCACCACTTTGGTCAGAGAATATAAGACGAGGTACGCCGAGCAGCGCTGCCTTTCAGCTTCGCAACCTCAACTGGTTTAGTCAGCTCTCCTCTTTTTATTCTTTCCAAAAAAGAAAAGTCTTTTGCCACTTAGAAATGGACTTCATCCTGACACCCACTTTGCCAGCTGGTGATATCCCATGGGAGAAGGTCTTACCACCTCTTATTCCTCGGCTGAACGGGACTTACGGACAACATAACTGGTCACCTACGTTATTACTCCCAGAGACTGACAATGGCAGTTCTGCAGAGGTAGGTTATTTTAATGTTTTTAAGTGGTAGAAATGTAATAACTGTTACTGAGTAAATGATCTTTGTAATATCTACATCTAAACTTAGATTTTCAGCTGCATCCAGTCTGATCTAAATGAATGTCTCCCAAAATCTATTAGACATCAATTAGATTAGAAATTGCCGTTTTCACTCCTAGTGTATTTTATTTCTGCATATTTATGTGTAATTTTTTTTGGCAGGTGAACTGTGATGACGGCAGATTTTTAGTCCAAGTTGATGTGAAGCATTTCAACCCAGAAGACCTAATGGTGAAAGTGATAGGAGACTTCGTGGAAGTGCAAGGAAAGCACGAGGAAAAAAAGGTTGGTATGCTGGGAGGAACACCAAGTGCACTTCAGCGAGAGGAAACTCTGTGTGATCCTCTAATTTTACCCCTGCTCTCATCTTCTCTCTGTCAGAAGGATGGCCCTGGCTTCACAACACGGCAGTTTAACCGCCGCTACCGAATCCCAAAAGGAGTGGACACCCTGGCTTTGGAGTCTGCGGTCTCTCCAGACGGCGTCCTTATCATATCTGCACCTATGCTGCAAACTGAAAACTCCATATCCCTGACTTAAACGCACTAACGCACAAAAATCTCCTCACCATCTTCACTGCATATAAAAAAAAAATGTATCTGAATCTCTTATGAACACACAAGCAAAACAAAAAGCAACAACTCCCAGGTCCTCCACTCAACGCGTGCCAAAACATCCATTTGTTCTGTTCCTGGCACTCATCTAATATTCCCTGAGGTTTGTATATACTGCTCTGCTATTACTCACCTTCTTACATAATGTTTCAAGGAACCACTCTGTAAATATTTTGTGTTCGCCATTTGAGCTGTTGCCTGTTTTTGTGAAACTTTTGTAAATGCATTGAATTGTCATTTTGATTAATCAGACATGCATTTTCCCAATGTAATGTGGAAATATTTCTCGGAAAAAAAGTGCAAATAAACTTTATTTCTTTATAAAAATGATGATAATAAAAAAAGAAACTACAAGTGCCTGTTGCCAGTGTTCAAGTAATGTGTTATTCTCCTTCTGGAAATTCATTCAACATGGAGTCCACTTCACTGAGGAGAGAAACAGAGAAGTAGTAATTTTTTTGGAAAATGGGATATGAGACCAACATTATATATATATTTTACATAAACCATGTGTACTGGTAATGCATAGCAAATTATTCTGATCAGTAACTAATTTTACCTGATTTGCTCCTTAACCCATTTTCTTTGTTTGCGAAGGACTTGTAACAAAGGGTCACCTTCAAATTCTTTCTCATCAGAATCTGAAACAAAAGGAAATTTAGTGACGAGGAAATGAACAGATACCGGACAACCATGGGCAAATGCCGAGACAACACGTTCAAAGCGGTGAAAACGCAACAGCGCTGTACACGTTATACAGAGCACTTTGCATACAAGCAGCCGCAGGGAAAGTTCTCTGGGTTTTGACCTCAAAGGGTTTAAGAATGTGAAGCCTGGCATCTATTCATAGATCAGAATTTATTCTCCACAATTATCTACAGGGCAAAGGTCGGTGCCTTTCGCCCCCATACCCTCACCTTCAGCTTCTTGCAGCAGCTGTGAAATGGCTTCCACGGAGTTCTGCGCATTGCACGGAGGGACTGGGGAGTGTGAGGGTGTAGAGACGGCGTGAGGAGGTAACACACGTGGAACAGGGATATTCTGTGCAGCAGGTGAATCCACCGCGGGGAACAATACCTCTGAAACTACCTGTCAAGGCCCAACGAGAACACCATCCTTCCGGTTAATGCACGTTGTGCTATGCTACATCTGTAGTAAGGTTAGCATATTTGAAGAAGGTTTGCGTTTTCAATTCAATGTAAAACGGTTAAACTACCAAACAGATTTTTCACGTTCTGTCCATCTTCTTTATTTTTTGGTTCTGAGATGAAACGGACTCATAAACCCTCATAAAGTGCTGTATTCTTTTTATAAACAACACACATATCTTTCAGTTCATCTGGTCGGATGCCAAGTTCTGACAGCAGGGAAAACTTTGAGACCAAATATGCACACAGAGTCTTTCTGGCTACAAAGAGCGCCTGCATGACTTAAAGAGAGCATAAAACAAAAAGGAGTTGGTGCAAGCAACAAAAACAAAGTGCAGCTTTCCTCATTTACAGACCTGTCCTAAGGCACTGTGGATCGGAGAGGGTGGTGGTTCATGATCACCACTGCAGCTTTCACTGGCCGACTCCTGGTTTCCCTCCTGGCGAAGCGGCTCCCTGCACCGCGTGACCTTTTTGGGAAGCCTTTGATGCGAACAAGTCCTGTTTGTACAGCAATACCCCGCATAATGTTAACAGATCATAAGCAAATCTTACATTTAAGCATTCAGACTTGAATTCGTCCACGATTTAAATAGGTCACCTTTCTTTTTCTTTCCTTTGCTGTCTGACTGCCGTCTTCTTCTCATTCTTCTCTGGCTCTTTTGTGTCCGCTTTCTTTGTCTTGTTCCTCTCTGGTATTGTTTGGCGACTAGGCCACTCTTGCCCTAGAGCTCCGGGCAGAGCGGAATGAGGGGACGGCGTGTTCTCACCAAGAGGCGCATCGCTGGAGGGGTTCGTCGAGCTTGCAGGGGGGACCTGGGTCCCCTTTTTGTCGACGACGGTGGCCTGAGGCTCATTTAACCTTTGAGCAACGCCTTGCTGCGATCCAGCCTGAGACGACTGGATGGGACAGGGCAAGACATCACAGAGTAAATGCATATGGGCAGGAACATGGGCAATGGCCTGGGGCTGAGAGACCGAGGAGCCAGGGACCACATAAGCAGGAAGTGGCGGACTGTGGGCCTCTTGCTGGGGAGCAGGGGCATGTGGATGCATATCGCCTTGTGAGGACTGAGAAGGTTGCGTTCTCTGCTGTTGCTGTAGATTATGTGAGGAAAATAAATTTAGTACAAACCTGTGAGTATGCAACACAGTAAAAAAATATATATATACAGTTAATGTATCACACAGTTTGATCCCGACCTCGTGAGCTTGTCCACCAGATGATGGATGGCTTAAGATGGGGGACCGCCAGCTAAATGTAGAACCGTGGAGACTGGAGGGCTGCGGGGTCCGAGGCCACTCCCTGGCTTGCTCCATCTTTCTCCTTAAACGCCACTGGAACAAGATATCTTCCTCAGGACGCGTGGGGGGCACCGTGACAGCGTGGACTGAGTCTGAACTGACCATCCCTGGATTTGTTAGAAAACACATTGCACAAAACCACAGCAGTAAGCAACTCGGCGTTAAGAAGAGTCCACAGCAAGTTAAAATTATGTTCTATTTCACAGTCTTGTCGTACCAGCTGAAGCTCGTAGTAAACTTGCAATCGCAGGTCGTCGCGCCGGCTCATCTACAGTGACCGGAGAGGAGAAATCTGAGCCTCCCAGGCCCTCGGAGCTGACAGGGTTAGATCCATCACTCACAGTGTATTCGCTGTCAGAACGACGATAAGTTAATTGCAAGCCAAGGGATGAATTCTTTTATCATTATTATTATATAAATTGTCGGTGTTTCTACCCTCGCAGCAAAAGTCTGTTGGCTCTTTCTTGAAGATGTAATATCTCTGCGTCATCGAATTCAGACTGGGAAGCGTCAGACAAAATCTGAGAAACAAAGACAAAACAAGCAGAACAGCATAATAGTTTTCCTCAAGATTTGAATATAGATCATCATGCTGAATAAATGAATAAAATTTAATTTTCCGTCCTTATAATATAAAGTTTCTTCTCATAAATTTTTAGAGTGATACATTTAGCTAGGCTGACGTAACCTAGTAACATACCATTTGAATTTCATTATGGGACATGCTTTGATTGTCCTGGCAGATGTTCACCGGGGGATAATGAATCCCAAACCAAACAACTCCACACTGAAATTCCCTCACTGAAGTTTTATTTTTTATTTTTTTTGGGAGGAGGGGCTCAGGCTGGCTTTCAGGCGAATGTTTGGCACCAGCAGGCTGCCCAACGTGTCAACTGTAGCTGTACGAATGATGGAATCCCGGGCACTTAATAAACACAGAGGTTTCCAAATGGACCGGTGTGGTATTGAAATGCAAATATTTATATGTACACCAGGTTCGGAATAAAGCGTTTCTCCTGCACCCAAGCTAGCTCTCAGGCATTCAAGGTGATGCTGGCACAAAACTGGGCACATTGTAGAATAATCCTGTATAGTATCATACACAAAAGTAAATCCTTTAACCTTTCCATTTATAAATTTGGAAAATAAAGCACTTGTTGTTCCTGTTCGGTTGGAACACACAGCACGGGGAAAAGGTCAATTCAAGTAAACTCACAAATGCACTCACACTGAGGGATCCTCCACACGGGGAAAGGGATCTCTCACGTTGATGCCGCCGAGCTGGACTGTGGTCACCTTTCAGAGGCAGGATGACAAGGGGTCAGAGAAAGGGGGATGATTTTCAGGGAATTCAGGAGCTGGTTACACTTAAATGTTTATACATTAAAATGCAGTAATAAGTGAAAAAAGACCTTTGTCTGTTGTTTTAGTTGGCGTCGAACTGGCCGGCAAAGATGAGTCTGACGCCCACCAAAACGGCACCCGCTCCTCCTCTCCAACAGCAGAAGACATCTGCTGCCGCTCCTCTCGACTCTGCGGCCGACCGCGGCGAAAACGTTCTATATATCTGGAAAACCAGAAGACACTCAATAAGCTAGCCTGCGTGACCTTTTCTCTTTGAAGAACAAATGTTTAAATAGTGCAAAAGACATACTTCGCCAGCACCGAATCCTGCTGACCTCCTGGAGCTGAGGCGACTGTCACCGGCTGTTTGGGCGCCTCCATGTCAGACAAGCCTTGATTGCTGTCAGGAGAAGCTCCACCGTCGGTGGAGGGCCAGTACTCATCAAAACCAGGGCGTCCATCGGTGGAGGAAAAATGGTGGTCGCGTTCCCTGTCCAGCCGAGCGTGTAAATGTGGACTGGATCGTTGCTTTGAACGTACAGGACTCGGAGTCTGCAAAAACAACGAAAGGAGCAATAGATAGTTTTTGACTTGGGGGAGTGAAAATAAGATGCGTCTTGGAGTTAATCCTGACTTAAATAAGTACCGTTTTCTTCTCTTTCTTTGAGATGGCCTGCTTGCGAGATGGGTGGTAGTGTGCTCTCCTCCCGGTTGATGCAGGCGGGAAGGGATTCTGCCTTGTGAATACAGACCCACTAAAAGAAAAACAACATACATGACTTACTGTAAATACTATTTAGTCTACTGTAACATGTGCCCATTAAGTCTTACCTGGACTTCATGACAGTTTTAGAATCACAGGCGATTCATCAGTGCACCCAGAAAGGGATGTTTCACTGTAACTGACGTTTTTATCATAAATTACAGCTGGGCTGCCTTGTTCATTTGACTAGATTATACATGTAATGTAACGACCACTTTATCCAACTCCGAGTCTGTACTACACAACACAAAGCTACAATGAATGCAAACGACAGCACAGCACAAACTGTCTTCGTGGTAGTAAGATAAGTTACTACAGCAGAGATTGAAAACCTATTCGTACTACGGTGTAAAACTTTGACCAAAAAGATAACCACATAAATCTTATTTTCAAAAACTACCTCACAGTGTCGATGCGGTACCAGAAGTGACGGTCATGCGGATCGTTATTTACTACACGACGCGCAGCCAATAGGCGTCGAGTAAAATATAACGGACGTACCGTTTAGCCAATCACAGAGAAGCTCCTGTTTACACAAGGGCCAATCAGCTAATAGGAAACAGACAGCGCGCGGAAGAGGAAAGTCTCTAAGATCCGTCCGTTTGTCAAAAACAAGCTAACTTAGCAACGGTAGCCTGGCTAGTAGATATGATATAATAACACGGACACTTTTAAGTATAATTTACGCAACTACACATAAAACACGACCATAAAACTGTTGTTAAACAACGCGATATAATAGGTAAACGTAAACCAGTTATAATTAATGTTTGCTTCTAATGCAGCGGGCGGCTAACTGTTTGTAATCAGCTAACAAGGTAACGTTGTCGTAAGGAACCAATCGACTAGGAGAGTTGTTATCAAGCTACAGGCTCTGAGTGTGTTGTTTGTATATCTACGTCAGTGGTTTTCCACAAGTACCGCAAAGGAGTTATAGAAAGGTGAAGATAATGCACCACGTCAAGATCAAGACTGAAAGGCCAGGTATGTGATTTTTCAAAAATGTGAGAAACACGCAAATTTGTCGACCAAACTTTATGTAAATCAAGGGTCCTACTGATTTGCCAGCCCTGGTCAGATTTCGCTTGCGTGTCTACTTCTGTACTTGCGGTACAGATGCCGGGACGGGCCAAAATGCAAAACAAACAAACAAAAAAAAAGAACAAAAAAAAAATATATATATATTTGGTGGATTGTGGTTCATATTTAAACAAATCAAATTTTGTCCATGGGTTACCACAATTACCGACTTGAATCGTGTTCATAATATCCCACATTTTTATTTTATTTTTTTCTGAACCAGAATCTTCCAAATAATAATGGTCTGTCTTGGCACCTGTACCGACAGAACAGAAGTAGACGCGCAAGAAAAGTCTGACGGCGGCCGCGTTGACCGCAGTAATTTGCCATCATACCATTAGTGACTATTAATATTCAGTAGCAAATGATATACACCAGTATCCCAAATAAATACAAGATGGATATGTCTCACACATTCTAAATCTGTCTATAAATTGCAGGTGTTGTTGTCTGCAAGTTTTATTTTTTCATGCAAACACTTAAAAATAATCTGTTACGATTACAGATTCAGATGGGACAGGTGCTCGCAGCAGATTGGATGCAGTGTTAAAGGGGCTAGTAGAGAAAAGTGAAAATGAAAGGTTGGTCAGTGTATTTGTGTAAGTGTATGTTTAATAATTGTCATCACTCTGATGTTTAAACCAATATTGTGCTTTAAACAGGGAGCAAAATGAGAGTGATTCTGGAAAAATGACGACAGACTCGTTAAACAAGTATGGACTAGTAATTTGATTGTTAAATGTTTTATTTTTTTATTGTTTTTTACAACTAATGATGCACTACAGAAGTGACTGTTACTATCTGTTAGTTCATCTCATACAACGCAAAGTATTGAAAGCATTTTTCATAAGAATGTGTTTAAAACCATCTTTCTAGGGATTTGTCTCCATCATCTGCTGGAAAAAGGCAAGTGTGAATTTTTTATAACCTGATCTGACATTTACTTAAATACATAGAGACAGGGGTTTAGTATGATTTTTTTGCGTGACTGAAACTGTGATCTAGTCCTTTCAGTGTTCTAAAATTTGTTTTGAGCAAAAATAGGTTAATTATAATTAACCTAAGATTTGTCATTTTTGTGCACTTGCTCAAAGTTTATTTTTTTTTATAAAAGTTCTCAACTTTGTTTGAATTTTTTGCAGGCCTTCAGCCCGGTTTCCACAGCACCGGAGAAAGAAGCGAAAAGAAATGGATGAAGGAATACCAGAGAGCAATCAGCATAAACAAAGTAAATCTAGTGAAAATGCTGAGAAATAATAACAATAATAAGAAAAATTTGTCCTTGTACTGAATTGTCAGTTACCACTCGGCCTTCTGCTTCATTGTACAAAGTCTAACCTTTTATTTGTCTTGCCTGTCTCCCTCTACCAGATGCTTACATCATTAAGTTGTTTGATCGCAGTGTGGATCTGGCTCAGTTCAACACCAACACCCCACTGTATCCTATATGCCGTGCTTCATGTAAAAAAATCTACTTTTATGCTGCTGTCTCCCTCAATCCAATGCATATCAAATAAGTTGTTTGATCGTAATGTGTTTGGTGTTGTATTATTGCCTGCATTTGGATGATAAAACAATTGTGAGAGAGTGCCTCAGTTTGATAAAAAGATAAGACTGTAATGTGTTTAGATTATATCCTGCATTGAGAAAATATACACAGCAAGTTAGATAGTTAATCTTGTTGTTAAATAGACATACACTAGTAGAGTTATAACTTGGAGAGTTAATCATCATAATTAACTCTCATCGATAAATGTTGGTTTCAACGAGTGAAAGAGGAAGTGTGCTAGAGGTATATCATGCGGTCACTGTGATAGAAAGTGGTAACGAGTTAATGGTACTTGCTGACGTTTTGTCTGAGTGAGACGAGTCATGCACTTTGTTACCATAGATATAAAACGTGATAAGATGATGATATTTGTGGTGCAAGTTTGAAAATAATTGTTTTTGAACTGCCAAACATGACTAGCTTTTTATTTTAGTAAAGTTTATTTTCCAAGAATTTTTTCTATATATATATATATATATGTATGTATATGAGTTATATTGACACCTTTTAAGTGTTATGAGGGTAACACTTGTGTAGTTAAGAAATAGTCACTACACTAAAAGTGTTGGCAGTGTTAAATTTAACTACAAGAAGAGTCAAATTTACACTAACTTAGTGTAAAGGTACCAACACTGGAAAAAGTGTTAAATTAACACTGAAGTGTGGACCCATATAGACACTTTAAAAGTGTTAAGATCAACTCCTACAGTGTTAATTTGCGTATGCTGATTTTACTGTGTACAAATGATAAAAGAAGAGCAATAAAATAAAAAAATATATATATTTCATTTATATCTCACAAAAACACGGTACTAAAGTCACAAAATGCCCCAAACGCCCTCCCTCTGAGAATAGCAGGAAAAACAGCTGACACCCAGGGACGGCTGGTATAACTGGGCTAACAGGGCGGAAGAAGTTTAGCTATGGCGAGCCTCAATGTCTTTGAAGGAAAAGTTGGGAACAATATTCACATAACTCAAATGGTCCGTTTCTTGGTTGGAAAGAAAGGACTGGCTAACGGCAAGTGTAGCCAAGACTTCACATTTGTGTTTTGCGTGCCTGCTTTTCGGGGCACAAGTCATGTTGGAAAAATGCTGATTCAGCAATGTATGGTCGTATGGTTTGATGGTACAGTCGTCAGTAACACTGGCTAAAACGCAGGAGGTCGCTCTTCAAACCCCGGTCAGAGCCACAACACATCTGACTGAAAGTTTCGTTTTTTTTCCGTAGTGCAGTGTTTGTTGTCATAGATTCAGTAAGTGAGGATTCTCAACTAAGAGGACATAATTTGAGCTTTTTTATTTTGCGTTACTTCTCAGTAGTCGGACATTTCTATTTAGTGTTTGTGCATAAAATCTCTGTGGAGTCTGAAGTTGCTGCAGTGAAGAGTTCAAGTTTTAATTAAAATGTAGCTAATTGAGTGTAACATCATTTTGGTTTATCATTATATTCTTTTTTTGTGTTTTACTTTTTTTGTATATCACTGATATTATATTCTACTGTCTCAGGTACAAACTGCAAAATTGTCTTTGGTTTGGGTCGCGGCTTCTTATTAACATGTGATTGAGGGGTCCTGAACCCAGACGAGAAGAACCACTGATGTAGAGCACTGAAGTACATACGTGTAATTAATGTAACTGTGTGTAGTGTAGGTGATGTTCCTTTTGCTGCTGCTGCTTTAACTATTAAATTGATATTATGCATTTGTTAGCCCACCCACCAAATTTCACCACCAGCCACCACTGCTGACACTCATTTTTAAATGAAAAGTAGATGGACAGGTGACAGGTGTAAGCAGCTCAGAGTGGTTATTCCCTTGATGAGTAATCTCTTGCTGTGATTCTCATTCTTAATGTCACTGTTTAATTCAGTATGAGGGTTGTTTTTGTTCAATAGAATTTCAGAATTTCAGTTCATTATATTTTTAACCACAGACTTATGTCCTTTGTCGAGAGAGCTCCAGTGAAACCAGCTTAAACAGACATTTAAGCTGGATTCTGTCTACATGCATGACTAAACCCACTAAAGGGTAATTCTTTTTGGGTTTTGTAATTCGTTCTAAGTAACTGCAAAATTGCCCTTGAGACAGTAATGATGCTAAAAGGAATATTCACATAAGTACGTGCCGTGGTCCCCGTGTAACGCAACACAAGGAATAATTTAACATAAATCAGTGTTCAGCTGCGTTGTGTGTTTCTGTTTCATCCTTTTTGCCAGGTCACAGACATGATCAACGGGAAAGTTCAGAATGTGTTCCGACTTCCTCCTCCAGCCTCGTGTCCAGTTACGTCCACGGGTGAACCTGTCAATCTCAGGATCCCACAGGCAGAAAAACCCACCGATACCAAGGTCCATTCATTCATAAGCCAACTTTGCAGTCGCTTTTATGTTGTGCAATAATTGAACTTGCTATGTGCTGTTTTTGAACCATGTAGCTGCTACTGCTTTGTATTGGAAACATACTTATATACTTTACACCTAATTTTATATACGTCTACACTTTTGTTCTTACCCAGTTTTTATCTTATTTCGTGCTGCTGGTATTGTATCACCTACAATTACTACTATGTCAATGAAGCATAACTTTATTTTCCCAGTTGGCAGATGTTACCCCATCAGGATCTCTCCTGTGTGACCACATGGAACGGTGGAAAAAGATAAGGCACAAGTACGTTCTTTGTAAATATTTTTGAGATGTGCCGTGATTTAATTAAAGAGAATTGTTCACAGTGTATTGCATGTAGCCCACCTCGGTGAAAGAATCACCCCTGGTAAAAATCTAGTCTTTATTAATGTATGCATTTTGTACACATGTTTGGATATGACAGTTTATTCTGTTTATTCTCTTTATTTGCTAATGAATCTAAACTCCTTTGCACACAATTAACTGTTAAATTAGATTAGTGGTAATGTTTGAACCGGGGCCGCCTGCGACAAGGACTGTATCCTCTACCCACTGAGCTAAACACCACCAGATTAGTGGTAATATTAATTGTAATATTAATAGTAAAAGTAATTTTATTAAATTCTCAGAGCCGTCATAGAATCCACTGATTGTTTAACTTGTAACTGACCTGTGTGGGTGTGCACTTCAAAGTACCGGTATAAAAAGGTGTGATATACTGGTAAACCAGAAACTACACTGAAATCTGTGTCTGTTAAGATAATTTCCAGGAAAATAGTTTTGATCGTGGGTATTTAGTTTGGTTATGATGTGTAGTTTACAAGATTGCGATTGTGAGCTTAATTTTTGAACAATGGCGGGTAAGTTTGAAATGAATTGAGCTTATGTTGATCTGTTTTATTTTTTATTTATTTTTTCTAGATGGAAGGAGTGCTCCAACAAGAACCAGTTAAGATACAGCGAGAGTATCAAGATCCTCAAAGAAATGAAGGAGCTGTATGATCGCTAACTGGCTGCCAGGACACACTTCATGACTTTAGACGTAAAGTCTACACGATCAGACTCATAGGAAAGCATTATCAGAACCTTGAGCCTTAAAATACTTGTCATTCTCTGCATTGCAGAAAATGTTCCAGTTCCTTGTATGTGAGTGTCCTCTTGGGCCATGTGGGATATTTAATTCCTGAAAACTCAGTGCTAATGTATGAATAATTTAAATTACTAGTCAGTAGTGTTTTCTAGACATTCTTGTGAGTTGTGCATCCTCAAATTAAAATAACAACTATTAAAGTCTTTTGTGATTTCTTCTCCTTCGATGTTTACCTCTTTAATGACACTATTTTAAAGGAACACAACCGCTAGTAATATAGTCGTATGGCTAGTATAAACTATACAGGATAGAATAGAATAGAAAAATACTACTCATCCCCCAGTGGAAAATCGAGTTTCCAGTAGCTTGTATGCAAAAATACACAAACATCAACATAACACACCAACTGCAAAAGGAGAAGGAAGACTGGAAATATGTATAACATTGGATTAACATATAAAACTATGTACAGTTGACCAGTTTACAATTTAAATGGCCGTGGAGACAAAGGTCCTCCTGAACCTCTCAGTCCTGTAGCATAGTGAGAGAAGCCTCCCACCGTCGTTGCTTCTCTGCCCCTCCAGGATGCCATGAAGGGGGCGCCTGATGGCGCACTGTGTTGCATGTGCGTCTCTCAACAATAGTCCCCAGTGAGTTCAGTTTCGTGTCAGTCAGAGACCCAGTCTTCTGTCGAAGGAGGATATTTTCCTCTCCTTCAGCCCAGGATCTTTATACCGTTTGGAAAGGGCAGTTCACCTACGCACAAATCACACAACAATTTCTCACGTTTTGGATATTTATTTGGTACACAGAGAATAGATATTGATTCAGTGCTGAGGCTTTGGTCAATTCACCTTAGGGGTAAAAAGAACCAAAAAGCCCCACTTCAGGGACGTACAGTGATCTTATTCTACCTAGACCCTGCACGTAAGACAATGGGGAGGAGTACAGCCTCTCGTGTGTCGGTGAGTTTCTATGTGTAGCCAGTTGGCTTTATCTGTTTTCCAGCGTGTGAGATATTAGGGTGTGATGTGGCCTAGTCTGTGAGCAAGCTGTAGCAAAGCGAAAGACAACGATTGATATGGTGAGATAGCGTAAGTAACATTCTTCGTGATTCTTCTCAAGGTTATACACATTATTAACCCCTTTAAAACCCAACACTTCTTAACCAGTCCTCAGCTGGACAAACTGCTGCCTCCCGGTAAGGTAGTCTGTGATGGAGGAAGTGAAGGAGGGATCGACCCCCATGTCCTCCAGCTTTCTCTGGAGGAAGAGGGGCTGGAGGGGATTAAATGCAAAAATACAAGAACATTACTGTCACGTATCCTCTTCGCTAACCGGAACCAGACATGATGTTTTGTGGTCCAGATGCTGTGGGTGGAGAAGTGTGAACGGGGGAAACTACAGCACCTCGGGGACAGGGGGAGGGGGAGGTGTGAAATGGAGAGAGGAATTGGTGTTGAGGGTGCCGTAGTGTGAAGGTGATGAGCTGGAAGAGGCTGCTGTGTCGAACCTGTTACAGTCGCCTGCTGTGATCTGGCTGCTCTTCTTGGAGCAGTGAAGCCATGGTCCTCATTCCTCTCCACACCTCCCTGGTGTTGTTGTTCTCCAGCTTCCTCTCTACTTTCCCGTACCGGACTCTTCTGAGATTCTCTCTGTCTCTGACCCTGAAGGCCGTCTTCTTATGGTCGGCAGGGGCCTTGATGCTGCTGGTGATCCAGGGTTTGTTGTTAGAAAAGCAACGCACCGTCCTCACTGGGATCACAGTGTCCCTACAAAAGTTTATATAGTCGGTGACGCAGCCAGCCATTGTGTCGATGTGCACTCAAAGCAGTCTTTCATAAACTCGCTGAACTCTGGCGTTCGGTTCCTGAAAGTCCTGGTGGTTATAGGTGACCTACAAATACAGGGTCTATCGTATCAATAGTGTAGTATGAGGTTATTTTAGGGGATTTCAGTCTTCCTAAGAATGGCTTACAGATAAAATGATCTTGACTCATTCTTAGGTTACACTAGTAGCTTGTTGGTTCTTTATTAGTCAGAGGTCGAACCCCAATCGTGCCCCTGTCTCAGAATATATTTCTTATTTGAAAGTGAAGGCTTTTCATTAGTATGCATTAAATAAATCTCTGCTGCAATCCTTACACAATGAAAGTTACATTGCAGACAAGAATCGAAACAATAATATTCATCCCCCAAGTGCTAAATGTAGTTTAGTTAGAAAGCCATGTACATAATATAAACACTGTGGGTGTAGTAGTGTTTTTCATTACTTAATATTGTACTGTATTGTATATCTATTAAAAGTCTACATTAGGCCTAATATAAACCTGACATTCGAATGCTTTCTAATTGCACTACAGCAGCATTTTGGTATTGGCAGTGTTCAGCTCACTCACTTTCTGATTTATCTTGTTCTTATGTGGTTATATGTCAAAACAACTACCACAAGATTAAAGATTAGAGTTCATTGTCATAAAATTCTTATTTTGCTTTTCCCGAAAGTCACAAACATCATTCATACAATGAGTAAATACATTGAAACAGTTTTTGTTACCCATGGCTGAACTAATGCTTCAGTTTTAGATTATTAACTGATAGTTTGCGAAAGAGCAAGAAGGAAATCTGATTAGACATTTTTCTCAGTTTTGCAAATGAACAAACAAGTTGCTGGGCTGCCCCGTGACTTCCTTCCTCTACTCTGTGGTGTGTGGTGTGCACATGTTTGTCGTGTAGATAGACAAGAACACCTTTTTTTCTCACCAAAGATACATTTTTATTCACTGTTCAGAAATGTCCAAATTAATTTCTCCTTACAGTATTGTTAATGCTTCTATAGGTCATCTCATCAAAAATATACAAAACAAATCAACATAAACAGTTCTCAAGTGCATTAAAAGCAATTCCATAGCTCATATCTTGAAAGCTTACAACTTGCAGGTACAAAACATTAATCTTTACATTAAATGTTGCCATCAAATGATCGTAGTATATACAAATTGAAGCTGTTTTTGCATACTCAGGCAAATCTAGGTGTAGAAGTGATGCTAAACTACTACAAGAATGTAACAAGTTGCTGTGGATCTTATCAGTCATACATGAAAACACCTGACGTGTGTAGGCGCGTCGGTACAAAAAACATGTTCACACAACAGAGAAAAATAATCATTTAATCTGTTTTTTACAGATGAATCACTTTGAGATAAAGGTCTTGTTCAACCGTAGCAATCTCTTCATCAAGTTGTGGATCACTTTCGATGCACATTGAATGTGGTGATGTTAATCAGTGCTTCCTGCCTCATCAGCTTTGCCCTCTGTGAAGATCAAGGTTTTGGCTGTGTCTCTCCTCTCCATAGGTGCAGATGAGTCCGACTTTCTGGACATTCGTGAAAAGTGTGACGACAGGGAGCGGGTGGCGATCAGTGACAGGTGGTCCTCTGCCAGGGCACTCTCTAGCACAAAACATATGGATTGCTTGAACTTCTTCTGGAATTCAGCGCACATGAAAACGTAGAGGATGGGATTCAGGCAGCTGTTCGTAAAGGCCAGACTCACAGCCAAAGAACCTCCGACTTGAACAACGCTTGTGAGAGCTGGGTTACTAGAAGTTTGTAATTCTATTAAGTAAATAACATGCAAAGGCAACCAGCAGATGAAGAATGCAAAAACGATGGCGAAAATGATTCGCAGAGATCTATGTTTCTTTGTCGTATGCAGGTTCCTTGCACGGATGGCTATGGCAACATAAGAGACAAGTATTGCCAGGAATGGAATGAGAAAACCCACAAAAAAGCGAAAAAGGTACATGCTCCAGATATGCTCACTGTGATGGTAACCACACTTGTCCCGTTTTTCTCATTAATGGTGCGAGTAGTGGTATAAGGCGCGCTGCAGGCCGCGGCAACCACCCAGATGCCAGCACTTATTAGCTGAGCTTTGCAGACGGTGCGCTTGTTTTGTGCCCACACCACCATCCAGATGGAGAAGCAACGATCAAGACTTATAGCGGCCAGAAGAAAGACGCTGGCAAACATGTTGACTACACTCACAAAGGTGTTGAGCTTGCACATGAAACCTCCAAATGGCCAGCTGCCTGACTGTAACTGAGAAATGATTGAGAAAATCAGGAAGGCCGTAAAGAGGAAGTCAGCCAGAGCCAAGTTGAGAAACCACACTGAGTTCACGGTCTTCTTCATCCTGAAGCCCGTCACATAGATAACCAGACCATTGCCCAGAGTCCCAACTACAAAAATGATGCAGTAGATGATCAGGGAGAGTGTGCGGATGTGGTTGATAACGCGATTCAGCCCAGGGGATGCAGCCATAGTGGAAGTGTCATTATCTAACAATGAAACAGGAAGAATATTTCAATGCAGACATCAGTATTTTTAACATATTCCAAACGTCACGTTTTGTAATAAAATGCATTTCACATTTAGGTTTCTGTCACGATAGAGGCAATGTGACAGAAATGATTATCTATTTTAAACGTTCTAGAGACACTTAGCAAGAAAATATAGCCTATTAGTTTTCTGCTGATGCAATTCAAAAGCAATGTTATTTAATTTTTGAAGTATCTTACCAGTCCCCATCTTTCTGGAATTGACAAAGTAGTTGTGGAATGATTTGTAATAAAATGCATTTCACATTTATGTTTCTGTCACGATAGAGGCAACGTGACAGAAATTATTATCTATTTAAAACTTTCTAGAGATGCTTAGCAAGAAAATATAGCCTTTTAGTTTTCTGCTGATGCAATTCAAAAGCAATGCTATTTAATTTTTGAAGTATCTTACCAGTCCCCATCTTTCTGGTAGCAGTGACAGTCAGTCTGTATTCTGGGTTGATCTCTATCTGATGCCGTCTTCACTTGTTCTGTCTTTCTCTCTGCTTACTCCTCCTTCTCTGGTCATGCAGCTGCCAATGAGACAGTGCAGTTATTCACAGGGAGTGGAAAAACACAAATGCAGGCTAATTTTACTATTATGCAAAGTCCATGATAATAAAATTCCTGGAGCTGGATTAACATTGAGCATCGATGATGTTTTTATCAGGAGCTAGGACAGGCGTCTCATGGGTTGTGTGTGTTGCTGTGCTCTTGTGTTGCACATTATATTGCATTGAAAAGTTTTTTTTTTTTTTGTGATTACCTAGATGCGTGTCCTCCTAAATGCTTCGTACCCTTCATCCATCACACATTGACACAACAGACACTGGTCAGTTTAAGAGTTTAATGCTTGTTTAATATTCACTTCAGTAGAAATGATGACCATTTGATGTTTGTACTGTGTGGCACCTGTTCTGCAAAGAGGAACTTGTGGGCTGAAGACTCTCTCTGTGTTTGCCATTTCCTATTTGAACCTCAACTTCCCACCAGCTACTCATGTGAGAGGCGAAACGTCTTCAAGAAATTCTACGAGTCCAGTTCAAACGCCTTTTGGAATGTGTGTTTGCTTATTAGTTGGAAGCAACGGTCCGGTCGATCCAGTGGCGCAGGTAGGACACGCGGGCGTACACAGCAGGGGTGCGCACGTTGCAGTTAGAGGTTCCCCAAGACACAATACCCACGAGGGACCACACACCGCTGTTCTCACACACCAGAGGGCCACCAGAGTCACCCTGAAACGAAATAGACATTTTTTTTTTAGAGTTTAATATAGAACACATACAGTAGGTGGGGGTCTCTACTTAATCTCTCCATTAGTATGGGGGTCCTTGGCCTGAAAAATGTTGGTGACCTCTGACCTAGATGGTTTTTAAAAAAAATATTCAACTGATAAAAAAAAATACTGACAACTGAAAACTGATAATTTGCATTACTTGCAGTTTGTGGTCAAATACTATGAATGGCTTTTTCTGTGTGTTATGCACATCTATTCTAGCATCACAAAAACTGTAGGGGTAGAAAGATAATTGCTGTCAGATGGAGCACATGCTGTAATGCTGTAAATGCAAGGACTTTTATATACGTTCAGTCAAGATCATATCAGTGGGCCACAGACTCAATCAGGGTGTTGGCTTCATTAAAATCTTTGGGACTCAAAAAAAGAGTTGCCTACGTTTATTATAAAATGTGTATTTCAGGTGTTGAAGTGGTGGTTACCTGACAGGAGGACACGCCAGAAGCACCAGCACAGATCATAGCATCAGTGATTCTGTTATAGCCCCAGTAATTCTTGCACTGGTCAGGGGTGAGCAGAGGCAGGGCAGTCTGCTGGAGGTAGCGAGGGCTCGCTGAGAACACAGCAGAAATGGACGTTAGGCTATCTGCACAAGTCCATTAAGTCATTTCCATTTTTTTCGGTGGGACGTATGCCGACCATGTTTCTCTCTCCGTAAACAGAACTGTTACTTAGTTTATGTCTGTAAATTTAAGGTCTCTACAAAACGATGTGAGATATTCCATGGCTTGCTCACAGGTTTGCCCGGTCTTGCCCCACCCAGTGGTGACACATTTGGTTCCAGAGGGAATGCTTGTGCTGGAGGAAGCCAGGCACACAGGAGACACACGGGATGTCATCTGCACAGGCGAGGACAGCCTCAGAAGGGTGATGTCATTGTTAAAGTTCTGGGCGTTGTAGTAGGGGTGAGTGATGGCCTGGACGGAGAGGTGAAAACCTCAAATAAATACATCACCTTGAAGCATTTCAGTCAGACAGGGAGTTATATTTCACACAGGAACCTGTGATGCTTTATGTCGTTTCTTACCCTGGCAATGGACTTGACTTGGATTTGCTCGCTGTTGGACTGGCGATCATGCTCTCCCAGAATAACACGGTGGTTTCTGGGGCTGGAGAAAAAGCAAAATAGACGAGTGATCAGAAAGGGCTGGATTTATTGTGCTGTTTTGGACCACATCAAGTAACTTACGACACACGGCAATGAGCAGCAGTGACAACCCAGTACTGGTTGATCAGAGATCCTCCGCAGAAGTGGAATCCTCTACCATCCTAGAATTTAGAAGGTTCACATTCACAACAATCGTATTTAATCCACATTAATGAGGTGCTGGAGCCTGTGATTGTAGCCTAACTACAGTGAATGTGGAGAATGAATTTACTTAGGCTACCTGAAGCGAAACCTGCCAGGGCCAGGACCCAGGCACTGCAGTCTCCCCATTTACAATCTTGTTGTATCCACTCACTTGGGGCTTGATAGCAGGCACTCCACACCCTGAAGCCCATTGACACAAAATAAAATAATGATTTGCTTGTCCCAAAATATGGCACATGCCAATGAGTGTACACTTTGAATCTTGACAATCGGTTTGGAGACAAACAGAAGGAATGTAACCTACAGACTTCCCCACAGATAATTTAGCATTAGCATTAGTCATGTCAACTCACCCAGTGAAGAGGCCACGAGGGCAAAGCAACTAATGAGCAAGAACATGGCTCGTGTCTTGGATGAGATTCAAGTTCCTGAGTCTCAGCTCTGTGGAACTCCGGCTTTTTATATGTGCTTTACCATGAGATCCATGTGTGTCCCTCCATGTAGCCCCACCTGCCCCAGTCTGAGAAGAGACCATCTGGTGATAAGCACCTCAGATGCTTACCAAAATGTTTTTCAAAAATCAAACTTTTGCATTATAATTGCGTTAGAGGGAAGGAACAGCACAGTGTTGTCATATATATAGCATAAACCATCTATTTCACATATACGTGCAACACACATATTTGGTATGTTGAGCTCTGTGCAGCCTTGTTTGCATCTTAGTTTCAAACCTCACATGTGAGCAATCTGAAAACTATGATGAATACTGATATTTTTTATCATCACAACATCAAATTTTAACACATTCTTAAAGTGGCAATGCTTCCCACAAGAAGTGCTGTCTAATTCACAGGAAATAAAGATTACGATCAAATTGTGTGCTCCTAACAGAAAACAAGTTTATCTGCCAGTTTGATTGTCCTCCACCTTAGTTAGGCCGAAAAGTAATGATCTAAACACTATATAAAAAAACAAAAAACAACACACAGTATATTTTGCAAATTAGATTCTTTATTGGAAATCTTGATGATTTATTGGTTAAAGAATACAGATTTTACAGTTTTGGTGGATGATATACAAAACCATGCCTGTCAGTGGGAAGAGGAAGAAATATGTGACTGGATATTGGAAGCGCTATGTGTAAGTATTAGATTTAACTTTAATTATATGGCAGGAATTTAAATACAGATAAACCTGTGATGCAGTATTTCTTGGATGTGCAAAACACCCTCCATTCAGTCGACCTCTTCGATAGTTGGGCCAGAAGAGGAGCCACCACCAGCTCCACCGGGGAAGCCTCCAGGCATTCCTCCCGGCATTCCTCCCGGCATTCCTCCTGGTGCACCGCCTTGGTACAGCTTGGAGATGATGGGGTTGCACACCTTCTCTAGTTCCTTCTGCTGGTGGTCGTACTCATCCTTTTCTGCCGTCTAGGTGACAAAGTCAGCAAATCATTTTAGTGTGACAGAACCCTTGATGGACTGCTCGAGAATAAAGTGGAAATAACAAATTGCTTCACACCGTTGATCTCGATTGTGAATCACTGTGCTTTCACAAACTCACTCACAGAGGAGCCTCTGTTGTGAATGTGATAAAGATTCAAGTCAGTGGATATTTACCTGGTTCCTGTCCAGCCAGGCAATGACTTCGTTGCATTTGTCCACAATTGTCTTTTTGTCCTCAGGGCTGATTTTGTCTTGGAGCTTCTCATCTTCGACTGTGCTCTTCATATTGAAGGCAAGAGATTCAAGGGAATTCTTAGCTGTGACCTTTTCTCTCTGGACCTCATCCTCAGCCCTGAACTGCTCTGCCTCTTGCACCATGCGCTCAATGTCCTCCTTGCTCAATCTCCCTATCGAAAGATGAAATGAAAAGCCAGATATGTTGTTTAATTTCTTTGATCATGGACAACATTCTTTTTACACAACATATTATTTCTACATTAAGTACGTAAGCACGATTTTACCTTTGTCATTAGTGATGGTGATCTTGTTCTCCTTTCCAGTGCTTTTGTCCACTGCGGACACATTGAGAATGCCATTGGCATCAA
This sequence comes from Mugil cephalus, assembly GCF_022458985.1. Lineage (NCBI taxonomy): Eukaryota > Metazoa > Chordata > Actinopteri > Mugiliformes > Mugilidae > Mugil > Mugil cephalus. The sequence continues at coordinate 12,020,237 of NC_061780.1, forward strand.
TGTCAAAGGTCACCTCAATCTGAGGGACTCCTCTGGGAGCAGGTGGAATACCGGTCAGTTCAAACTTCCCCAGGCTATTATTGTCCTTGGTCATGGCTCTCTCACCTTCATAAACCTAAAAAATAAATATTCAGATCACCTTTTGATGTGTCAAGGAACACTGATGTATTACACTGTGAATTGTTATTTGTCCAGAACTTAAAAGTTGCTCTACCTGGATGAGCACACCAGGTTGGTTGTCTGAATAGGTGGTAAAGGTCTGGGTTTGCTTGGTTGGGATGGTGGTGTTCCTTTTGATAAGGACAGTCATGACCCCTCCAGCTGTCTCAATTCCCAGGGAGAGGGGCGTGACATCCAGCAGGAGCAGGTCCTGTACATTCTCAGACTTATCACCAGCCAAGATGGCGGCCTGCACAGCTGTGGAGAGTTTCCAGATGGTGTAAATAAGGCCATTAGCTACTTCATCATATTTGGACAACAGCTCACATACAGTATAAAAATAGTAATGTGTAATGTGACCAAAAAACAAATTTAGGCCTATGTAAAGACCGACCTGCCCCATAGGCCACAGCCTCATCAGGGTTGATGCTCTTATTGAGGTCCCGGCCATTGAAGAAGTCCTGCAGTAGCTTTTGAATCTTGGGAATACGTGTGGAACCTCCCACCAGGACAATGTCATGGATCTGGGCCTTGTCCATCTTGGCATCTCTAAGGGCCTTCTCCACAGGCTCGAGGGTCCCACGGAACAGGTCTGCATTGAGCTCTTCAAAACGGGCCCTGGTGATGGAAGTGTAGAAATCTGTACCTTCATAGAGTGAATCAATCTCAATGCTAGCCTGGGTGCTGCTGGAGAGGGTGCGCTTGGCACGCTCGCAAGCTGTGCGCAGGCGACGCACAGCACGCTTGTTGTTGGTGATTTCCTTTTTGAACTTGCGCTTGAATTCAGCAATGAAATGGTTAACCATGCGGTTGTCAAAGTCCTCGCCACCCAAGTGCGTATCACCAGCTGTGGACTTGACCTCAAAGATGCCATCTTCAATGGTCAGGACTGATACATCAAAAGTACCACCGCCAAGATCAAAGATAAGGACATTACGCTCACTGCCAACCTAAAAAAATTGTAAGAATTACTGTGGGCGCCATAAAAAGGAGTTAGTTAAGTATTCAAATGTAGCTAGTTATACCTTTTTGTCCAAGCCATAGGCAATGGCAGCAGCAGTGGGCTCATTGATAATGCGCAGAACATTAAGCCCAGAGATGGTTCCAGCATCTTTGGTGGCTTGACGCTGGGAGTCATTAAAGTAAGCAGGAACTGTGATAACTGCATTGTTCACAGTCTGTAAAGAGATTAAGACCATGTGTCAATAAGTACTATTTTTGTGGGCAAGCTATTCTACTTTCAAAAAGCTGCCAGTGCTCTGGAAACAGTAAGAAACATTTTGATGGCTCTTTACACAGTTTACTCTGACTTATAAATTCTGCTGCAATATGTTATAAGTAATATTTCCTGGATAGTTATTTACTTTTTGAGAGCTACAATATGTCACAGGCCCTATTGGAATAAAGCCAACAGTTCAAAGTCATTACCTTGCCAAGGTACGCTTCAGAGATCTCCTTCATTTTGGTTAGGACCATCGAGGAAATCTCCTCAGGGAAGAAGCTCTTGATCTCACCCTTATACTCGACCTCCATCTTGGGCTTGGACGAGTCATTTATCACCTTGAAGGGCCAGTGTTTCATGTCAGATTGCACCACAGGATCGTCAAACTTGCGACCAATCAGACGTTTGGCATCTTAAGTAGGTTTAAGTGAAAGACCAGGATGTTGTGTTAAGTTGACAGTGTATACACAATTGAATAGCATCAAGTCTTCTCAGTATACTGTCTCGTGACTGTTGCAGTTTTTTTTACCAAAGACAGTGTTGGAGGGGTTCATGGCCACCTGGTTCTTGGCAGCGTCTCCAATAAGCCTCTCTGTGTCCGTGAAGGCCACATAGCTGGGTGTGGTTCTGTTTCCCTGGTCGTTGGCAATGATCTCAACTTTGCCATGCTGGAAGATGCCCACACAGGAGTATGTGGTGCCCAGATCAATACCTACTGCTGGTCCTTTAGACATCTTAGAAAAACAGAAGACACGTGTTTATAATTGCAAACCTTTTAACATACAGTGTAACTCTGGTTTAGTGCATATATTACTCGTCACTTGTGACATCATGTATTTTTTGTACTTGGAACGTGTTTTCTTGTAGTGTTTTTTAAAAACTGGATGCATCTGCATGAAATGGATAGCCATTGTAGGTATCTGTTTCTGCTATTCCTGAAGCTCAGATGCATGGACACGTGAGGCTCAGCTAGGATAAGCACCACCTCACACCACGCAGACCACAGACGAGTCTATGTCATGCTGCCGTTTTACTCCCTGTCCATGCAGCTTCTCTCCTCCCTCTGCAACATAACACTCGAGTGTCTCTGTCAGGCTTTTTTAAATGTTATGCACTGATCCTGCACTAGTGATTAGCGTGTCTATTTTCCACTGGCGGACTCCAAATAGCCTACAGTTACTATATTAAGTATGAACATATCTGCATGGCGATGAATGGAAGGTGGCCAAGACTTCAGGGATCATTTATCGGTGACTTGCAAGCAAAGCCTCCTGGTTCTTTCCGTAACAAACAGCTTAAAAACCAAAAATACCCACAGAAATCTCCAGCTTTGAGGCTAAGTAATGAACATATTTGATTAGCGACAAGTTCAACAAAGGGCTCCTTTTGTCATAGCTCCTGGGAGTGTGCTCTAAAAAAAACAACAAGACTGATGAGGAAAAAAGAAAAACAAACAAAAAAACCCCCAACAGTTTAAATAGCTCCACATACTTATACATACTTATTCTACCTGAATTATTATTTTTTTTACATGTACGTTTTTATTTTTTTATTTTACATGTCTGTTGTGTCTATCTTGCCCCTGCAATATTCAAAACCTACTGCAGCCAGAACATGTTATTGAATTATCACTTGTTATCCAGTTGTGTAACACAGAGAAGAACATGCTGACAGTATTTATTTTCCTGACCTATAACCACATTTGAATGAAACAGTTCTTACATGGAAATGAATCACACGGCAGTTTGTTGGCCAGGGAAGTTGATTCACTCTGTGGTTTCTTGTTGGAATTCTGCTTCATGCTACTGGCAGAAATCATGCAGGCCATGCTTCTTGGAACTGACACAACGTTGTGGCTTTCAAAGCATTAAGCAAGACAAACTATAAAAGCCAGGCCAGTGCATTGCTTTTTATTCGTGAGGTTACCTTTTGCAGTTAGACGTTCACGGCTTGAGAGTTTACTGAATTAAAGGAATGCTTTGCTTTCGCCCGGCTCTCAACACCGTCGCTTAAACTCCTCTCCAGCGCTCCCTTCCCTCCTCAGGCAGACGGACCAAGAGGGTGAGCATGTGTTCTCCCCAGTGTATATAGAGGGACAGCTCATCAGAGTCAGGTGACTCCACCAGGGAAAGTTCTAGGCCTGTGATTCTGCTCACCCACTGGAATTCCTTGAAAGAAAAGTTGCTATATTTATCTCTGTAGCCCTCTGCTGCTAGTGTAACAGCACAAAGCTAGTCAAAAGGAGTCAACTGAAATATGTCAAATCACAGAGTATTGGACCTATAGCGGTTTTATTAGCAAAGATTTGTAGAGATTGTTCCTGAATCTAGATAATGTTATTCACATGCTCCATTACCCACTGAATGGTACTCAGTGCCAGTTTCAATCTTTTATTTTTTAATCGTTATGAAAGTCTTTTGTGCACGTTAGTTTAGTTAAAAGCATAAATCGATTGCTACATCACAGATTCAGCTTGGCAGCACTTAACTTCCCTATTTTTCATTTATTTTTACTTTTTAGTCATTTCTATTTCCTGTAGGCGCTGGGTTGTAGAATTAGGGCTCTTTCCTCCGAATTATGAGAAAAACTTAAAGTTAATGTAATTTCAGGATAACCAAAGCAATCTTCAGTAGTTTTATTGAGGTACAATATTTCATGTTATTTAAGACATCTGTGCACTAGGTTTTTCTTCCTTTGCCAGAGCTCATCTACATTTATTACATAGGCCTCTCTGGCTCGTGTCCCATCCGGCATTAAATATAACCGCTGTTTGTCACAGGCCGCACCTGACGCAACACATCCTAGTGTTTACACACTGCTAGCAGCTGTTGCATAACCAGGAAGAACATTACTTAAAGCTCTTAGTCAGAGGTAACACACTACGTAGCTTTCAGCCTAATCGAAGTTCATTAGAGCAAACAAAACAACTCACAGTCGTTGCTGGTCAGCTTTCATACAATAAATACTCTACATTCATAATTAACACAAATAACTAAAATAACTAGACAGATTTAAGGTAAGCAGCCATCAGTGTGGATTTCCCTCAGAAATAAAGAGTAAGAACATGTGCCGTCAAAATTACACGCAAGGTTTCGATGTCCCTTGTTATAAAATTACAGTTTGAGTCCGTGATAGTAGGTTTTCAAGTAACTGCTATCACTTTAAAACAAACAAACTACGCAGTTGATAAAAAAAGTCTTCCTCTTTGCTCCTTTGTTCTCTGCAGCGTCCGTTCATATAATCCCAAGCGCAGCGCTTGCAGTAGTTGTAGAAATGGTGCTCTGCTTTCTTCAGCGTGCTGTTCAGGTCCAGTGTTCCCTGAAGGCTGCACGAAAGGTAAAAGTTTTACATTCAAATGAACAAATCAAGGCAGTCTCTTTTTTGTGTGACTTTATAATACAGACAAACCTGCTGGTGAACTGGATGAGCTGCACGTCATCTCGGCACTGCAGCAGAGACTCTCTGTTCTCCAACAGGATGGCTGCACAGATGAAGAGCTCAAAGGTGAAGTCAGTGTTGATGGCCTGCAGCTCTGACTCTGAGTGGTCTTCTGGAAACACCAGCAACAACAGTCACACAGTAAGACATTTCACAGGTGTTTTGACTTTGATTTACTTTCCTTGTGAGTTTCACCTGTGGTGTATTTCCGTGCCAGTCTTTCCTGATAACGGGCTCGGTCGACTTGTTGGGAGATGAGCTCCAGATGGTCACAGCTCAGGATCTCAAACAAACGCAGCGCATCGCTGTGTTCAAACTCCCTTTGAAAACCCAGCAGCAACCACCTTGACGGAAGGGCAACGCATGCACAGGCATAAACAAAGCATGCATGTTAGAAAAAATAAATCTCAAAATCGGGTACCGAGGACCTACGCAGGTATACCTGTGGCAGAAAGTCAAGCTCTCCATGCTGTCTCTGACCAAATGACCATAAAGTAAAGGATCCAGTTCCTTCAGCAGGGCTGCCTCCAATTCTAAAAGACAATAAACCAACATTCTCATACACTCAACTCTAGCTGTGTTCTGGATAAAGTTATTTTTTGTTTTACCACTAGAGGTCGCAACTCTTTTTACATCTGCTGCAAAAGTATGTCTAGAGAGAATGTCCATTTATTTTACATCTCCAAAAGTTACTTTTGAAAATATATGCATACTGTTGAAGGAGATAACACAGTAAGGAGTCAACTTTTTGCACATAAAGCTCAGTGCATAACTAAAACAATTACAAAAAAGGAAAGGGAAAACATAATACTGAATTAAAGGAATGAGGCCATTTATACTGCGCAGAACAATATAAGAACTAGGGCAGGCCACAGAAAAACACCAGCGGGTTCTCTGGAGCCATTCAAGTCGATTAAGAGCTGAAGTATTTGCCTCTAACAGAAGACAGCTTGAGTTTTTGCCAAATAGCAGGACTGCGTTTCAAATACGAGTTTCTACAGGAAACAGCGAAGCATTCACATTTATTTTTGGTACTCACCTATTTTTCTGTGCAGACCGTCGGCCCTGAAGTCCTTGGAGAATTTCTCCATGTAGCAAGAAAAGCTCCAGAAAGTGTCCACCTCAGAGTCAAGAACTTCCAGGAACCGACTGCACAGGTCATTCATTCCCTGGGCGTAAGTGACCTCTGGATCAGGAAAAATAAGTGGACAAGTGGACAGGCGACGTCTTTAATGTAACATTTGAATACGTTCAAGTACTCTCAGAATTGATTCGAGAAGCTTAACAGAACCTTGATGCTGAAACCATCAGAGCAAGCAGCAGAAGCAAGCAGGTGAATTCATACAACCACTAAATCTGTCTGATCTAGTCAGACACAGTAAACCTGAAATAGGTTAATTCTGCCCGTTTACCTGGATGAAAAGCAGCGTATGTTATGAGGATGTCCCTCAACACCAGCAGATTACCTAAACCTTCATCCCTGCAGATACACACAAGTTATTAGTAGAAGTTAAGACAGCAAAAATTATTCACACACCTCACCGCAGACACGTATTCCATGTGACACATACACTTAATCATTGACCCAATAGCCTGTTTGGTCATGGAAAACTCTTGAGATATGATATTTTGTTACCACATCCCATGTTAAAAGGACAAGTTACAATGAAAGTTAGTATCTTCATTAAACTAAATGGAAAATATCAAACACTTATTTAGTTTAAATCAATTTACTAGAGTTTAATGTATTTTTAAAAGGACTACAGGAGTTTGTGTGGTATTAGGATATGCATTTAAAGCTGTACAATATTATTATTTTTTATCTTTTCATATACACCGTTTCTTTGAGACGCCTAAATTTTTGAAAGTCTCTTGGTAAACTGGTTGTAAATCATGTAACAAAGTAAACAGAACTGAAGAACTGCATCACTTCAGCTTTAAAGTGTGACTGTTCTTTTCTCTGTTGTCTTAACAAACCAACATGGCAGCGGCTCTTGTTTGTAACAAACATGGGAAAAAAGCCTAAAATGATGTGGCATTTGTTTTTGAGAGTTCTTTGTTTCTTTGATCAAAGTTTTTTTTTGTCAATCTTTTAGTTTTTCTGCACATGACAGGAAGTAAATTTTAGGAGTTTTTAAGCTGCTTAAAACCAAATAGCTGCATGTTTAAACCCACAATCTTCAAGGAATCAAATTCCACACACCATTTGTTAGCATACACTCACTTGCCAAAACATTAGATACCCTTGTGAAAATAATTACAATACATATGTGTACATACGTGTATATGCAACACAATTCAATCAACTTTTCTCTTTTGTTGTGTGATTTTATGAGGTTATTAGAATCAGTGTAGGACTATCAATCAAACTTTATTTATATAGCACTTTTCATGCACTTTTCACGAACACACACACACACACACACACACACACACACACCCTCCATATGTACACATTCAGACACTCGTGAGTACACACACACACACACTCACACCCATATTCACACTAAAAGTTGTACTATAAGGCATTGGTTTTCTCAAGAGTACCTAATAAACTGGCATGTGAGTGTTTATTTTATGAAGGGCCAAAGCCAATACTGGCTGACAGAGACTCACTGGTAATAGCTCAGGTCTCTGTTGGTTCGCGGTGCATCCTTGTCAATGATTCGTATGGCTTCCTGCAGCTCTTCACGGTCAAATGTGACCCGTTCAAATAATATCTGTCAACAAGAAGAGAATGCATTATATATTTCTATTGAAAACGGCCTCATCTTTTTTCTTCAGCTTTTACGGAGTTCATACTTCTGAGGATTTGACACTTCATTTAATTCTAATGTGTCCTTTCACTGTAAATTCCGCTCCGAGCGCACTAATCTATCACCCCTTACATAGCTCAATGCTTCAGCTAGTACAAAGAAAGTCAAATGATGCCAGAGTAAATAAAGGACAAATGGTTTGTATAACTAAATTAGATCCTGTTGTTTCATTTCCCTAAGCATACATACTTCACTCCTCCCAACGTAGACACTGACCTGACCAAGGAGAATATTTTGAGCACAGGAAAATAACAGGAGCAGCATATAAAATAGAACTGAAACCATTTGAAAATATATATTAGAAATATTCACTTAACGTGTCTAACCTGCGCCTGAAGCTCCAAGAAAGCCTGCCGGTCCCTGACCTCGTCAGACTGATCTTGGGTCTGTTGCTGGGCCTCTGCTTCCCTCCGGTCAAAGTATCTGACAGCTGCCACCAACTCCGCTGGATCACGCGACCACAGAGAGGACAGGAAAGAGGAAGATTGGAGATTGACTCTTGAGATCCATAACTAAGTTCCTTCACTGCGACGTACACATTTCACTCATGGTTTTATGTCTTTACCATCAGTGCCGTTCAGGTGCATCTGCACTGCTGAAGGAAGGAACTGCTGCCACTTTCTCTTCATGACCCGGTAACGTATGACCAACTGCTCGTGCAGGAGAGAGCGCTCTAAAGCTGTCGAGCTGCACGGGTACATCCCGAACAGAAAACGCCACACCAGGCCTCGCTCGGGCGGAGACACACCTCCTGTACAGGGAATGAAGACAATCAGATTAATTTAAGCACTCAGACCAACTGAGTCTGAATTCTTTTCAAGCTATTATCATTCAGTGAAACCAGTCACAGCCAGATTGTAATAAAACCCTGAATGGCTCAATATGCCAATACTTATTTGGATGAACTTTACTCTGCTTCACCAGAACCAGAGATGAGGATTTATCACATCTTATGTAATGTTTCACTCTCCTGGTCCTAGTCTAGTCTTTAGTTTCCATGTTTGAAGACTTGGAATGTGCAAAAAGGTCAAAGGGCCACAGAATAAGAGGGTGACTTTCCACATTCCTCCTTGCATCACACTGGTAGATTCACTGTGATTTTCACCAGAGGCAGAACTCCTCTGTGTAGATGCTAATTGTCCTGTGCCAGTATCAGTATATTGAGCCTAATTCTTATATCTTTATGCTGGAGCCAATGCTAAAACACTATTCCACTATCCTCTTAGTTTCTTACACTGATTTTTTTTTTTTGTCTATTAATCCTTTAAGACTGGAACATCCGCCTTCGCATAAAAAAAAGCTTGCAGTATTTGAATTACCGTAACTCACCGATGGGCAAAATTCAAAGTGTGACTGAACACTGGGAAATTGCACTTTCTGGAACAAAAGCTGCCATTATGGTAATGATGAGGCACCGCTGCTGTCCGCTGCAGGTTGGGGAGCGACGCAACACCAGGGAGCCCCAAGAAGAGAGAGTGGTTTGGAGGAATTTATTGGTAAAAACGAAAGTTAGTTGTACCCTTGAGATGTCACGAAGTTCTTCCAGCAAAAAAACTTCCCAGTGCTCAGCTACATTTTGAATATTGCCAATAGCGCAAACCATAGTGAGTTCAATTAAAAAAACGCAAGCTTTAACATGCCAGTGATACGTTCAGGCTTTAAAGGGTCAAATCTCATGTGATTTCCTTTTTCTTCTTAGAAATCTTAGAAACTCGGTAAATGGTGCCTGTTGTTTTATCGCAGTAGTCACGCTGGTGTTCTTGCCTCCAGGGGGGCAGACGTGCAATGAAATGTTAGATTTGGAGAATAGTTTGATTGTGACCCAACAATCGCCCGGAGGCCAAGCATCACTTGACTTCTTCCATAGGAACAACCAATTCACTGATGCATCTGGATAAAACTAGTTCAAAAATATATTTAAAAAAAAGTGTCATTATTATATTTCCCTCCAACCTAAAGCAGCTTATTTATTGTGAAACGTTAGAACACCTTTATATGAACAAGTGCGGGCAGGAATAAAGAGATGTTCAGCCTGTTTTCAGCCTGTTATATTTGGATGAGAATAATAAATAACCTCCTGAGCTTTAGCTCAGTATACATTTTTGTTCTCCAAGGTATTTAAGACGAGTAGGACCTAAGAAGTATAAAAACTAAGCATCATCTTTGAACTGGAAGTAGTTTTTGGAAAAAAAGTATGTCCTCATATGTGGACACAGGGATTTCACTGTACATTATAATAAAATCACCAATATGTAACAAAATATAAAACTGAACATGACTCTGCAAAGACAGAATTGCAAATAATGTATTCCCAATGTCCTAAAACGAGTGCTTGCTACTTAGCAAAGTTATAGGTCGTTACTGTTGATAGAATTTGTTACATTTACGTGTCATATTAAACTGGAAAAGTTAATAAGCATGAAAGAACATGTTTCAACTCTAAAATTTCGTGAGGTTTTTTACCTTGCCCATTTTTGTTACGTGACTGGCTGCAGAATGAATCCACTGAAATGACCGCCATCATGTTTTTACACCGACTAGTATGAGGATAAGAGTTTAAATGTAGCAGAAGCTACAAACCTAAAACTTAACGTCCCCATATGAGGACACAGGGTCTCAGAAGGCTAAATAAGATGTTATCAAGAAAAGAAATGAAACTTGTGGATTCAGCTACTGCATATGTGGGCTGTGTGCCAACTGCTTTCCATTTTCAGTTATGGAAGAAATAATGCTTCATGCATAACTAGATGGATGAAGTTGCAAACACTGCAAAGTCTGTGAGATACAAGTACCCAGACAGACAGACAGATATTTAGATAGATGTACCGTTTTTGAAGATATGCATCCTTAGTCTTGACTCGTCGACCCTCCCCTCTGCGTCCATGACCCCAGGTAAGGAGAGCCGTGCGCCGGACAGAGGAGGACAGCTGACCGCTGCTACTTTCCTCTGAGAGCGGACACGCGGTCGCTGGCTGATGGCGCTCATCTCTTGCGCAGCGGTCACTCGTGGATATCTGTCATTTAGATTTTCCATCGCGCGTTTACGCCGCGCACAGCTGGAGAAAACTTTGTCAGTCGCGTCGCATCCACTGAATCATACCAGACAAGGAAGCTTCTCCCTCCAGCTGCCTGAACAACACGCCTCCCCCTCCTGTGCGTCCAACAGCCGCACTCGAGCCAGGACTGGTTTCTTTCTTCTTCTTTTTTTTTTCTCTTTTCTTCCAGTAGGGTCGAATCGTCCGAGATCACAAAAGCTTAAAAAAGGTGTTACAGGAGACCAACTCCTAAGCTCTGTTGACTCTCATACAACCATCTGGGAGTCATATGACTGCACCTTTGAGCTCCGTGTTTGTTTGGCTCACATTCCAGGTGGAGTCGGTCCAGACTCAAGTGTCAAAGTTCACGTTGGATCATTTGCGAGCGTGTCTCCATCTAGTGGTTTCATGTAATAACGTCAAGTTCGGGGACGAATATATATATATATATATATATATATATATATATATATATATATATATATATATATATATATATATTAAAGATAAGTTGCATTTGACAAATGTCACTATTATCCTAATTGTTTGAATGTATTTTATCTGGAGTTAAAGACAGCAAAGACAGTTAGAGACTACATCCTGTTTGGTGCCCGGGTAGTTGTGTGACGCTTGCACGGAGCTTTGGCCAAACAGGCAAAGAATACAGGTGTCAAAAGTCCCTTTAAAGTACAATAACACTAAAAGGTCATTTGGTGCAAGACAACGGCATATTAACCTGTGGATATACATGCAGTATGTCATAATATTATTATATGATCTAAAGTCATAATTATAGGATTTAAATCATAATTATGAGGTTAAAAGTCATAATTAGGAAATTACAAGCCATCATTTGGAGATAATATGTCATAAGTATGAGAACAAACTCATAAGTATAACATTTAAAGTCATAAATATGAGAAACGCGATTCAACCATTTTGAATATTTTTCTCAAACTGTTTAAATTTTGTCCTCGATTGATAGGCTTGAAATAAACTTCTTAGTGGCTAATACGGATGAAAAACTATAGCAACCAAACCTGCCATCAGTTCACACAGGATTTTATCAGTATTTAAAAATTGTGAGTCTGTCAACCAATGAACTAACACGTTGCTCATGAATGAAATTACAGAAGCTAGTTCAGGGAGTGCAGAAGATAAGATCTTCTGTGTATAGTCATGTTACAACACCCTTATCCTGGATGAGGCAAAGTTTGTCACTTCCTTCCACACACAAGCAGCCGATTTAGAATAGAATACAAGAAGAAGAGAAAAATGCTGAATTCATCCCCTAGGAAGAAATTGTCCAGTAGCTTGTACACAAACATACACAGACATCAACATAACGCACCAACAAAAACAACAGAATGCAAACGGAGAAGGAAGAGTGGAAATATGTATAAGACTGTATTAACATATATTAACATATAAAAGGTATGTACAGTTGACCAATTTACAATTCACAAGTAAGTATTTTAGTATTTAAACCGTGGTGTTGTACCTTTTCATGCTGCAGACTGCAGCATGAAAAAGAGCACTGACAACCACAGACTGGTAGAACACGAGTAGCATTTCACGACGCACGTTGAAGGAAGAAGAGTCGGCTCTGCCCCTTCTTTCACATGGCGTCTGTGTTAGCAGACCAGTCTAGATTTACCAGTTTGCGCTTCACTGAATCAACACACAGAAATGTCATAGTGACTGTAAATAAATTGTCTGTTCACTACATAAGCACAATGTGAGCCCACGTTTCTGTACATTCATAAAAGCATGCAGCATAACTATCTTGTCTGTTCCCATAAATGATGAACACATGGCCTGGTCAAAAAAAAGAAAGAAAAAAAAGCCGTACCCTGGATTAAACTACGCAGAAAGGTATGAGCCTCCTATTGGATAATTACTGCATGGGTGATTATATTTCAGCTGGCAACAAGTTATTCAACCCCAACTGGTGCAATCATTTCATAAACAAGCATGTCGAAAGATACATCCCCTGGTCGTGTAAAGGATGTTAGTCTGTTTGAGAAGGGTTAAGAAAGTGTCCAATGAATTATTAAAAATTGGAAGGATAGCGAGGAACCATCATCATCGGGGAAGAAATGCGGTCAGAAAAAAATTCTGATTGATCGAAAACAACAGCAGAGCTCTGGGCTTTCTTTGATAATGAAAGTAAGAGCATTTCCACGTGTACAATGTGAAGGGAACTCAAGGGATTGGGACTCAACAGCCGTGTAGCCTTAAGAAAACCACTCATCAGTGAGGCTAACTGGGGAAAAGGCTCCAGTTTGCTTGGGAGCATAAAGATTGGAGCAATGGAAAAAGGTAACGTGGTCTGATGAGCCCAGATTAACCCTGATCCAGAGTGGTGGGGCGTCAGGATAAGAAAACAGGCAGATGAAGTGATGCCCCCATCATGCCTAGCGCCTACTGTACCAGCCTGTGGGGGCAGTGCTATGATCTGGGGTTGCTGCAGTTGCTCAGGTCCAGGTTCAGCAACGTTATGCCCAAAGAATGAGGTCAGCTGACGACCTGAATATACTGAATAAGCACTGTTTTTCTTCCCTGATGGTCATCAGGCATATTCCAAGTTGATAATACCAGGATTCATGGAGCATGAGACATCATTTTCAAACATAGATTGTGTACCAGAGAGTCCAGACCTGAACCCCAAACCCCAGAATATACGTTTTAGAATTTATACACAGCGGATGTATTTTTAACTATGTGTTAGAGGGATACTCATAAGTGTTGCAAATAACTGCATCCACTTGCAAGGACTTCCTCAGTATGCACAAACTTAGAAACAGACATTTTAAGTGTGAACAAAAACATCTGCGTCACAGAGAGATGGACAAAGTTGCCGCAGAGACGCCTTAAAGTAATAAGACAGAGCCAGAACATGAAGAGAAAGGATGGTGTTTGCTCTTGAGATCCAACTGTGCGGTGTGTAAAATTTCCCTTCAAACTCTGAGATGGTTGGACTGTGTTCAGTGTTCATTTTTCTGTTCCAACTTCCCTTTTTTTCTCAACTCAGCACCAACACGCAACAGGAAACACACCCAAGAAATTTCACATAACAGTTAAGATCTAAGGCGCATAAGCAAAGCACAACAATCTGCTCGAACATCGTCTGGGTTATTCACACAGTGAGTATTGGTTCTGTGGGAGAATATGACAGCGTTGACTATGTTGGCTGTTTGTTATTGACACTGCTGGACACCTGAACCACCTTTAAGATTTCTGGTTTGTTAATCTGTGAATGTCTCACCGGGATCAGATGCCGCTGCCGGGCCTGATTGGCACTAGCCTCATACTGATCCTGGCTTCTGTCTCAAAGGGTGAGCTGATGATTTTTTATTTTATTTTATTTTAATTTAGCTCTTGAGGTATGAACTTTCACTAATGCAGTGTCTGGTGTGGTTTTGTTTTAAACACAGGTGAAAAATGGGCAATAGATGTCCAACGAAACATAAATGTTACATGGGGCTCAAATGTAACCATACGGTGCAACTTAAGCTACCCAGAGAATTTCAACACAATGACTGTCAAAGTGTTCTGGAAAACGAAAAATAAGGAGGATGAAAGCATGTGCATGGAAATGCCGGACAAGAATGCGTTCATTTATCACTCAGATGAATCATGTGTGCTCGAGAGGTACAGAGGAAAGACCAAGTTCATCGGAGAGAAGAAAAACTGCTCCCTCCTGATCCAGAACGTCACGGCGGCTGTAAAAGATATCTACGTGCGAATTCGTGTGGGGAATGAAAGTTACAGCTTCTATAAGCAAACCGTCTCCATTTTTATCAATGGTTAGATTTTGCACTAAAAATATTTATCCGTGATTTAAACTATACGTTTAAGTAGAGGACAATGATAATTTGCATGTTTCACCCGCAGATGGAAATTTTGTGAACACCACAACAACCCCAGGTATAAGCTTTTTGCCAGCCTTGAAAACACACCGTTGGCCTCTCAGACTAATATTCAGTTTGTCAAATCTCTGACCACTTTTTTTCCCCCCACAGGACCCAGGCCAAAAAGTCACAGTTCAAACATCATCTATTACAGCATCTTTCTACCAATCGCTGCACTTGCGGTCATTGTTTTTGCTGTTGGAATTTTCTGTTTAGTGCGACACAAAAGGTAACCCCATTTTTAGATAATTTGCCAACTGAGTGTGAAGCTTGCAGATAGGAAAAGTATATTTATTTCATCTTTATCTGAAGACTGTCAGTTGACCTTCTTGTCAAAAGTATGTTTTTCTTTCTTCACCTCGCAGAATGATATATTTGATAAACAGTATGTGAAGTGTTTGGCACTTAGAGAACAGTTGTGTTGGAAAAGAATGACAAAAATGCAAGTAAGGCTTTGTTGAGGAAGAGTAGCCAACACTACTTACTACTTACTTACTACTGTTAAGGATTTTCAGATAAGAAGGCAGTAACATGAATCTTTTTTTTTTTTTTCCAGGTCACAGGCGTTCACCAGAGAGGAATCTGGATACTATGCAAACTTTAGCAGAGCATCATCAGACCCAGCCAAAAGGTTTGTTTTTACGGTTTTGTGGCTAAATCCTAGACCACTACATCTGATCCGATGCACCTAGAATCCAAATGAGTCTCTTTTCTGTTTTTTTAGTGAAGAATCTAACAATAAAAAGGACAAGAAACTTCCGGAGCCGAAAGCCCTCGTGGAGCCGGTCTACATCAACGTTGAGGTACGTGCTTTAATATCCTAAGAAGATAGTACCTAAGACAACAAGTCCTGTAAGTGTTTTAACAGCCAGCTAAAGCAAACCTTAATGTGTGTCTTTGCAGGCCCCGGCAGCTCAAATGGACCAAAGTGTGGATCAGGCAGACAGTATATACGTAAATGTGAATTACTCAAAATAGCAGAACATCAGAAATAGCTGAATCTCAAACACACATGCACACATGTTCTTCTTCTGTATGCGTGAACAAGTGTCTTAGCGTGTGGGATATATGTCATACAAGAGGGTCCTCCGAGTGATTGAAACCACGCACAACTGCTGAACAAATAACTGTGGAAAGAAAACTATTCATCATTTTGTGGCTCCTGATGTTTTAGATAAGTCAGCCAGGAGTGGTTTGCAAAACCTCTCCTTGCTTAGTTTTAAAAGATGTACAGATTAGTTCTGCTGGATTTCTTCTGCTGAAACTGTGGGATATTTACCAAGAGGAGGTCTTGAGGAGAGTCGAGTGAATTTGTTCTTGATAGTGACAAGGACAAAGGACAAACGTTTACAGCTCGATCAGTATCGCTTCCAATTTGATTTTTGTCATAGTAAACTATCCGGTCAAGTCATTCTGTTCCCTCGAAACTCCAAACTGGACGATTACACGCCTCATGATTTAAGTCCGACTGCAGTGTTCAGAGACAGTGGAGGAAGTGAAAGTAGTCGTAATGTAGTAGAAACCTGTATTTCACCAGATATAAGTTATAGTGCATTTAATGTGCAATAGGGCAAAATCCCTGTTTTGAGGCAGCAGCCATGACACGGTGATTACACATATCAGGTAAGACAGCATCATCATCATCATCTGTCTTACCTGTTGTGGGAAACTTACCAAATGTAGAGATGCCAAAATACAACGTTATCTCTTAAAGGAAAAATAATCTTTATTGCTAATATGTGTAAATAATAACTGATAAATTAACCGGTGAACCTGTGTCACAATGCTAAGAGAGACAGGAAATGACATCAAGCTTTTAGCCCTGAAGTTCTGTTTTCTGTGGAATCGATCGGAATAATCTCAAAACTAAACAAAAGGCAGGAGGAAGTGGCATCTAGCAAAGTATTAGATGATAATACCTCCACGTCTTCCTCTATTAATTTGTCACCTTTTGTGTCGTAGTGCTTGACTTGAACTGTCCCTTCAGTTTTATTTTAAATTATTTGTTTGCAATGTGATGTTTAATACAAAGACTGTGAAAATAATAACAAATAAAAAAAAGTTAAAAAAAATAAAGTTGTCTAGAGCTTTTCTTTGCAACTGGTGTGAAACTAGTGAAGGTGCTGACGCTCCGCTTTTTGTGTGACAGTAAGTGTGGGGGGAAAAAAAACAAAAAAAAAAAAACATGACTGAAGCTAAAAACTAAACAACTCTGAAGCAAATGTACAGCAAACAATAATGTGCCGGTGAGAAGGAACATTTAAAAGGATTAGTAAAATGTTAATGGATGTGAAAGATTCAGATTTTCAACCAGATTTTTTATTCTCTATAACATGCCATAATAAAAACACAGGCTTTGGGAGGTTATTAACTCCAAACAAAGGAGGCTGATAAGACTTTGCTGAGTAATAAGACCTTGGTTGTATCACTGCACATTGGCAACACTTTATCGAGAGCCAGTTGTTTCTATTTTCAAGTGTAGGGTCACATTCACTCATTTACGGTCACTTCTCTAAAAGCTGTGAAGTTCCACTTACACTACACGCTGCCTTGGTGTCATATTCCAAATAACAGCAGTTCAGAAACGCTGCAACCTGCAACCTAGTGGATCAGTTCAATGAGAATACGACGTGCAGTACGCTAACAACAGAGCGTTGCAATTTAGGAGTGGAAATTTCACCATTGATTTCCTCAAAGCGTAATTTGGTTAACTTCGGCATTTCCTTCAAAGAAAAAAGAAACAACTATAACTTAAAATGACTGACACAAAGCCGCATTCAAGAGTGGTGATGTTATAAAGGAACTATTTATAACATAATTTTGTATCTCTTGTGTAATCTCCTCACTGTTTGTTCTTACATTGTGGATTAACCCTCGTGAGTTGACCTTGTGCTTTCAGTCCCAGAGTGAAAATGGCATAGGTCTTCAAGAGGGGGTCCGTGACACGCTGAGTCTGTCAGTTTCCCCACAACTGGCGCTGAGCCAACTGTTTACGGCAGTTGCACGGCCAGACTATTGTTGCACATGTTGGAAATGAAAAAAATATTATTTGAATAGCTTAATATTGAATGCAAAACGATAATAATGATGTACATTGACAAACAATACTAGGCTGAGTTTAATGTAGAACACATATCGTAGGTAGGGGGTCCCTGCTTAATCTCTCCATCAGTTTGGGGGTCGTTGGCCTGAAAAATGTTGAAGGCCCCTACCATGTTGTAAATGTCTTTGTTAACCTTCTTCTGAGTGACATGTTTTCTTCATTTGCATAGAGGTAAACTGCCGGAACTCAGTGTTCTTGGATAATTTCTGTCTGTTCTCATTTGTTTGTTACCAAAAAGTAACATGTTGAATACTGGAGAAATGAGACAACAACGTGACAGCTCCAAGGTTTCTGCTCAAGATGTCGACCAAACATGTGGTAACATGTATCATTTTAGAAGGTGAAACCAGGCTATAAATATGATATTCACAGAATCTCACAAGTACTGCAAGCGAAAGAGTTCAGCCATTAGGAGAACGCAGAGGTGAGTGGATTATTGATATGAAGAATAGAAATACACCTTCACGTGTTTTTGTTTTTTTATTGTCTTTATTCTTTTTTTTACAGCTTAAATTTAATTTCCTCATCAGAGATGGAGCTGAAGCCGTACCTTTCTCTTTTATTTTTTTGTGGTGAGTATTAAATTAAAACACAGTTGCATGAAAGACTGTTTAACACTTAAATATACATCTGCTTTATTTTCTAGTCATCCATGAGGTCGGGTCTTTCAGTAAGTGGACAGCAAACATCCCATCAGTGATCCCAGCCCTGCAGGGCTCCTGTGTGGTCATTCCCTGCAGCTACTTTTACCCCAAACCCTCCACAAACTTACTGATCAACAGGAGGATAGGATTATGGAAAACAGGGACAAAGTTGGTCTCATCCAATATGAAACTGATGGTGAATGCGGAGTACAAAAAACGAGCCCGTTTTTTGGGTAATCTGCAAGAACGCAACTGCACCATGCTGCTAGATAGAGTCAGGAGCACTGACACTGACCCGTTTTACTTCAGCATTAGAATGCCTCAATACAAAAGCTTCTCCTACACCAATAACGCAGTGTCCATCAATGTCACACGTGAGTAGTTTATGGATTGTTTCAAGGTTTCACTAAAACAAAGTCATTCGTTGTATATATAATGTGTAACGCTGTCTATCATTTCAACTCTGCAGGCGTTCCACAGCCTCCGTCTATGTCTGTGAAGGTGACTGATAAGGTGCACGCCACCTGTTCAGTTTCTCACTCCTGCCCGTATGTGCCCCCTGATTTCTCCTGGAGTCGCGTCGGAACCACTAGACATCAGTCAAAGAAGCTGAACAGCTGGAAGTGGGAAACGGTGTCGACTCTGATCTTTCGCCCTGGGCCCGCTGACTTCAAGAAGCCTTTAAATTGCACAGTGCACTACAGAGGAAGGAAGCAGTCGACAACCTCCACCATGCTCCAGTAATATCCAAAGCCCAGGGTGTGATCTGCGTAACGTCTCTCACTTTGTGGCAAATTAATTCATATCATGCTATAGTTGTACTTTAGACACAAGTGTTGCTAGTTGAAACATATATACTGCATAGTGGTGTTGTTTCAGAAACATAAAGCATTTTACTGCATGTCATTTAAAGCCTAGAAATATCAGCCCCTTCTGTATATGATCAGTTATCCATCACTTTTCTGTTGTTTTATTGGTCATTAATATTTTTATTTGATGGTGTTTGAATATTTGTTGCTTCTGTTTTGTTTTCCCGTTTTTCTAAAGTGATTCTGAGTGTTTGATTCACATTGAAAGCTATATAAACGTATCCACTATTGCATGTTCACTATATTTGAATGAGTGAAAACATGGAGCAATCTCAATAAATCTAGTCATTAAAGGGAGCGCATCATATGTAACTTGTTATCATTTACGTTCAGTCAGTGTGCCTTCATGCACTCTTTTGTTTCATGGTGAACCTCAAGAGCTTCGCGTGTTGCTGCATCTTTATCCTCTGAGGTTTTAGATTTGCACTGAAGCTATAGTGTGTGGTCGTTTTTAAAATGTGAGATAATTTTAGAGATTTTCTCCCTCAGTCAAGTGAGTGACCTTCTTCCTCTTTGCCTTCCTGTTGATTTACCACGAACTCACTTTCAACCCACAGAGGGGATTTTTGTGACTTCGACCCCGAGCACGCACAAAATATTGTTTCCAATCAGTGACTGATTACCTGATTATGGCTGATGAGGGTGCTTCCTTCATATATTCATAAATGCAGATACATTGAACTCGTAAGACCCTTAATATGTCACTTAAACTATTTACTGCAACCCTTCACAGCTGTGTTCTTATCTGCCATTCTGATGAAACATTTTTGAAGAGGAAAGAGGAAATTCAAAGGGCACACTTCGACATGACTTGTGCAGTTGCTTTGCGTCGTTAACTGCAAAAAAAAAAAAAAAAAGTGTGCAAAATTTAACTAAAGAATCATCATTTGCATATAAGCTGCTACAAGAGCTTAATGCTGTTTAACTTCAACACGATTGATCAGATATACATTAAGAATGTGTTGGAGAAGTAAAAAGAATAATTGCAAGCACAAGCATGTTGATGGGCATGAAAAGCTTCATCAACAATGTTAAGTTTCAGCAGGAGATAAAAAAAGGAATGTTTTGTGATGTTTGCAGAGATTTTTCACAACTTCCTCGATTCTGTTGACTGGCCCTCTGGACGTTATGTGTTGGCGTAGATCGCGTCCGCTTCATCCTGCACAGGAGACAGCATTAACTCACCCCGTCTCCTCTTGCATGCACGTTTGACATGAGCGCATAAGGAAAAGTTTACATACTTCCATGTTGCCATAAATATGATCAGTGGCATAAATGCTTTGGCATCCCACATCATCATAGGTCGCTTTCCTGACTGATCTGTGCAGAAAGCAAACGTGTACAGTTATTAAATGTTCGTATAAAGACACTATGAGGATTGTATTTGATGTGAATTAACATCAAACCTTTGTGCCATTGAATACTGAGGCACAGAGAGCTCCAACTCCTTCTCTGCTTTTGTGGCGCTCAAGTTACATTCTGCTGTGTCTCCAGATCTCCTCCTGCTGGCAGAATATTGTTTTTTAATTTAATTTAACACTTTATACAAACTCTGAACCCTTGTAATGCAAACTACAAGACTGAATTGGTTCTTATGACACCTACTGAATCATTGTTAAGCCACATTATTGCATTGCATTAATAAATCTCTGATTTGTTTTAATATTTATTGCTGATCCTTTGTTTAGTGCTCTGCTTTTATATAGAACAAACTGAAGAGTCGAAGGTTGGGTCGACTTACATTTGATCAAAATTCTGGATAAATCCATTTTTCTGTAGCAACTTACCATTTTATAACGACTATCACTACTCCTACAAGGATCATCAAACCTCCGGCTGCTCCAGCGGAAATGTAAATATACAGCATATTAACTGAAATCAGAAATCACAGAGTGAGTCCAGACACAGAACTGACAACCATCATGCTGCAATCAAAGTATTTCTTACTCTTAACAGGCAGGGAGAGGGTGACGTTGGCACTACCCTCCGTGTTGTTTGCCACACAGTGCACATATGTGGAGGACCCAATGTTAGCCTGCAGAGTCCCGACAGTAAGAGAGCCATGGTGCTCTACTTTGGTGCTCAGGTGAACGTTGTTGGAAAGCACAAAGTGGATGATACTGGAAGGATTGGATTCAGCCATGCACACACACTTTACCATGTCGCCCTCTGAGGAGCATGACGAGGCATTCTTAATCTCTGGGGCATCTGCAGGAGCAAGAAATACACATTTATAACGCGTTTTAATAAAAAAAAAACTTCTTCATCAACACGTTTCCATGGTTCATTTACTTACATAACACATTGAACCGCACCAAGCTGGAATTGATTCGTCCTAGTTCATTAACTGCAGTGCAGTACAGCGGCCCTTTTGTGTGTCTAGAGACATTATGAAGGTTGTAGGTCGATCCCTTGTGCACTTGAGCAGTTTCATTGTGCCACTCGTAGCTACTGACACGAGGGTTAGCATCACTGGAGCAACTCAGGTGGACAGTTTGTCCCTCCTTGACATCTGATTTGTACTTAACCTTCACATTCACTGGGGCATCTGCATAGAAACATGTAGGTGTGTATGTGGTGCTCTTACAGACACAGTATTTCTCATAGTAAGATTTAAACTAGGGGTTGTACCGACTGGTTGATAATTGAGGATTAATGAAGGCCATTAGCAACTGCAGAACAACTGCATTAACTATTTGCAGTTTGAGTTTGATGCTTCCTGAAGCAGGAAGTCGACTTGTTGCCGATTATGTGACAATAACAACATGAAAGCTTCTGAGAAGACAGGTGAGGACCCCAGTGAATCACTGCAGCAAACTACCAAAGGTTCATCGAGAGTATGGAAATACTTCACTTAAGATGAAGTTCATCCTCACCAAAATTACCACAACAATGCACACTCATCTGAAAAGGGATCTGCTAACACTAGCGGAGGAACGGTCCAGATCCCCTCAGTAGCAACTAACAACTTCACCAAACATCCTGAGAGAAGGAGGCAGTACATCATCAATTTGATGCTGAATTTCATAGTCCAAAGTTATTAGACCATTAGCTGATATGCAGGGAAAAGGATTTGGACATATACTGCTTTTTTTGTATCACGGCTACACTATCCTCTCTTCTGTGAGGTGCTATTAATTGCTATTATATGATACAGGGTAAATATGTCTGCAGCACATAGTATTGATAAGTTCATGCATTTATGCTGAGTTCTGTTGTGTTGCTGTAGAGTGTTTTTTTTTTTTGTTGTTGTTTTTTATTGAGTGATATCACAAGTATCAGGCTGATGGTGTTTGTGTTGTTACGTGGTCTATGGCCCGACAGTTTCCTTTGTCTGTGATGCTACAATATGTGTTCAGGCCAAGAACATAGATTTAATTGCTTTCTGTTGTGTTTTATGTGTGACATCATTGACCAGTTGATGTCGATAAGACTTTCACCACATATTAGCCAACCCCTAGTTTAAACTGACACTTCACATCATGATCGTCACCAAAAAAAATCTGTTAGGACCAAAATGGTGCATGGACAGACCACTTTACAGACACTGTTATCCGTCAATACACACACTGATCAGGCATAACATTATGACCACCTTCCTGATATTGTGTAGGTCTCCCTTGTGCCACCAAACCAGTTGTGACTCATCAGAGAATGGACATGGGCCCTCTGAGGGTGTCCTGTGATGCCTCACAACAGGATGATCAAAGTAACATCCACCCAAATGCCAGGTCCCAGTGGTCACAATGTTGTGGCTGATCGATGTATGACTAGCACGTTTAGCATTAGCACAAAGTGCTACCTCTCTTTGGCCTCAGAGTCGTCTCATTTTAATCTCCATTCTCTTTGTTTGCACTTCTTTGCTCAGATTTGTTGTAATTGTTTTCAGAATAGTTGACAATAGTTAGAATAGTTCACTTGTCTTTGATTCATTTACATTTCTTTATAAGTGTCTTTTTGAAACCATGAAGGCCATAGTGTCTGAAGCATCTGCTTTCATCATCACTACTTACATTTCACTTGAAGGACCTTGGATCCTGTGTACAGTGGCTTTCCATTGTGCATTTGAACGCTGCATTGTAATGACTTCTTGTGGTCAGCATGGGTCGGGTGAAATGTCAGAGTAGACGTTGCTTTCCACTGGCCGTCACTGAGCAGCTGTGAGTGAAAGCGCTGGTCTCCAGAGTGACTCCAGTGGAAAACAGGAGGAGAGGTGGGGCAGGAGTAAAACACAGAGCAGGATGGAGACACAGTCTGACCCTCCATCATCTCCTCAACCATAGAGAGGGCGACAGGTTGTGGTTCATCTGTGTTAACGAGAAAGCTCTCAGTAGCCATTGACAAAGATCTGAAGTTGCCTTGTATTGTAACAAATAGAGAACATTTCTCTACTACATTGATTTTTATGAGACTATGAGTTCTGGCATTACTTGTTTTAGTATTAAACAGCTGCATAGTAAGTACCTCCTGAGTCAAACATGGACTACAAACATCATTCATAGGGAAACAATATTTTCTATATTATTTCAAGCACTAGGACAAACATTGCTTTTTTTCAGTATTGAACATCTGCGTAAGGGAAAAACTCTTTTGCCATCAAAGTTATTTAAAGAAAGAGGATATCAATGCATTATAAGAGCACAAATGAGGAACTAGGTAACAGATGAAAATGAGAAAGAAAAAAACGAAACCTAAATAACTATTGTTACTAGCACAGTCTGAAAACTAGTTTTTGATTTTTAGGTTGTGCTCTTACAAATTCTATTTGCCATAAAATAACATCTGAAATAATCCAGGGTGTCAAACAATGTAGGAGATCACAGATGAAATGATGCGTTCATTAGATCCTTTCTCTTAAGTAACAAAGTAACGTTACTAGTGAGAGGCGTCAACACTGATAAACTACAAAAATAAATAAATACATGTCATGATAACAATACTGGAATTCAAAAGATAAACACAGGAGTTACTGTCATTGTATAGTATTTACCTGAGGCTGTTCATTTTACTTACTCATTGTTGAGATGGAAACTCTGTGGTTTAAGTAGGAATACTTCTCGTAGTTTTCCATTTCAATTCTGAAATAAAAAGGGCCTCCATCACTGGACCGAAAGTTATCAATCTTCAGAGAACAATTCTTGTGTCTAACATCTCCTATCAGCGTTGTCCGATCCCGGTACTGCTCCATGATCTTTTCCTTAACTGGGTGATAGATAGGTTGATTTGCGTCGTTGTTCCAAATCCCAGTGTAACTAGAGACCTGTTTATTTTCTGGCTGTGGGTAATCAAATGAGCAGGGGATGACCACACATGACCCAATGAGACCTTTAACTGAGGTCAACCCATTAACTGTCCAAGACGAGCCATCGGTTTGAGTAACTGTAACACATCAAACAGTGAAATAGAATAAGCACAGAGTCAATAAATAAATAAAGCAAGCACCACCGCAAATTCACCATAATTCACTGAGCTTCAAAAAACAATACAAAAACTGAGTGTTTAACTCTACTTTTTGTTTGATTACAGCTAAATATTCATCAAACAGGAGGTACCATACCTTGAATGTAAAGGCACACAGAAATCAGAGTCCGTGTTAGAGCTTCCATCTCATTGTGTGAGTTTCAGACCTGCAAATAAAATGACAAATAGGCGCATGCTGCTGTTATTTCCCCCTGCTGAGAAATGACTTGTCCAGTTTCCATTCCACTTTTATTCTAACCAGCGACACTGCAGCTGTAAACTGAAACTTTAGCCTCATCAGCCCTGTGTTGGGGGAGGTGATTAAAAATCATTAGTCAGAATGTAGTTTATTGTTCTTTACCACGTTGAAATGTTTTATTTATTTATTTTTAATTATTATTATTATTTTTTATTCACAGGATGTGCCATACCCTCTATAGAAACAAATAGAGTCCCAGTAACTGTAACTTCTCCAATTTTATTTTTGAACATGAACCGCACCATGAACACAAAGTTTCCTTGAACATATCATCACCACCCCAGCAAATCTGATTATCCAGGTTTAAAATGCCCCATTGCCCATTAAGTTCATCTTGACATCTAGTGTTTCATCAGTGTATCTACAATCAGCATAGAAATTGCTGTGAATTGTGTACTGTTTACATATGAGTGAGGTAATTATCACCTTTTAAAGACACTGTTGTCATTTTTTAACCCATTATCAGATGCACTTGTGAGACCATGGTCAGCTAAGTGAGGAAAAACTGAAACAGTAACACAAGGTTGATTACACACACTTGTAAAATGTATTTACATCCCAGTGGGGTTTAAAACACCTTGACAAAAATGTGCTAAAAGTCACATGGTCAGGTGTATTGTTTCTGCCCATACTCTTGATTTCTGTTATGTACGGTAACATTAAACTGAAATCTGTCTTGATTTCTGTTTGCCAGGATCATGCTCAGCTCAACAAAAGAAACTTAGTTTCACGCAAAATGCAAAACTAAGAAGTTCTGCATGCATTTTGCATTAAAGTGACATGGCACCGTTTCTATTTACATTGTAGTCTCATATCCTTCCCACAGTTTCACACCCTCAGTCTGATGGTAAGAGATAAAAATAAACTGTCTCAGCACTTGTCCTCCATGTTAGAGTACCCGCTGCAGTAGCATTGCAGTTGCCCCTGCAAACATCTCAACTGAGGATTCTGACATGTTGCTTGGATCGAATTATCCATGTTACTTCAGTAAATTCACGAGCCCTGATTTCCAACAAAGGTGGGGTTCAGCATTTCACCCCTGCTTGGATAAATATTGGCGCTCTCCTGGACAGCTAAGTCCACATAGTGGATGCTGTGAGGAAGGTGCAGCTTTTTCACAGACAAATGTTGCTTTCGTCTGACGCTCCAGAATTCCTCCTCATGTTGCGTCAAAAAGTCCTCCAGTTTGACTGTGTCCTCCTTCTGCCGCCCCCAAGACAGTTTCCTGGGAGTAGGAGTAGTGAAGCCAGTGGACATTGAGTTACCCATGGCAGGATTTGTGAATAAGGAACAAGAAGCAAATCTGCAAATCAAAGAAACAGAAAGTTTAGCAACTAATAATTACAGGAGATATAACGTGAATAAAGATGTATACCTCAACACAACACATGTAGTGTTTTACCTGGTCACTAAAACAGTTGACAGTGATGACTCTCTTCTTGCTTCTGACTTGTCTGCTCAAGTCCCAGAGTTGAATGTGATTTCCTAGTGTTCCAGTGTATTTTTTAGCAGATGGATAGATTCTCATTGTACCATAGTGAATGGAGTTGGCTGAATCTTATCTTTGGACCATTTTCCTTGATTCAGAGAAAACGTAACATCCTTCCCACATCTTAAGCTTATAAGAGACCTACAACAAGAACAAGAACTGTATTTTCCCTTGAAATACATACTTTTCGCATAGGAGCAATATGCCAATACAAGGGTCAACATCGCAATCGCACAACATGCAATAGCTTGTCTGTTCGCAAACTATGGTTTAACTATGGTTTATTTTTGAACTGTCACTCTCACATATATAGAGCCCTGTAATGGATTTTTTTTTTTTTTAACCGGCATCGCTTTAATGTAAATGGAATATGCACCAGATCGATTAATCCTATTATCAATCTGTGAGGACATGAAATTCAATAAGTATTGGTAAATATCCTAAAACAGGATTTCTTTAACAACCTACTCTGTCCTCCATTACAACTCAACTTATTGCATTAGATAACTCCATGTTATGAATGTTAATAGACACTATTGCACCTTATTATCATCCCTTTATATATACTATATGCTTCCATTTCTAGTTCTTATACTTTTGTTCATATGCTAATGCTATTTTTATTTACTTATATTTTATTTTAAATAGGGCTGCACAGTAAATCGTTTAAAAAATTGCGACCTCGATTCACACATACACATACACAACGATTCTTAAGCATTTCATTTCATGAGCGGCCTCACAAACAAATACTACCATTTCTTCACAGATTTTTTTGTGTCCCTAAAGGCAGCACTGCAACTGACTCCTCCCTCAATGGTAAAGTGTCGTTACAACGCGTGATTCCGTCAGGAGGAAGTCCGCCTGCAGTTGAGTGTGTGGAAACAGTGAGGGAGAGAAGCAGAGAGAAGTCAGCGGTAAAGACAGTTAAATGGATGGCTAACAAGCTAATTTGACGCTTACAAATATGTATGTTCACAAATTTTGAATTATTATATTTTGTGTGTGTTTTTTTTTTGTTTTTTGTTTTTTTGTATGAAAAGATAAGCCAATTTGATGTGTTTTCTAATGATAAGGTCAGAGTGTAGGTCTCTAATCCCACCACAAGGGGCAGTACCCCCTTGCGTGAGCGCTTGTACGCTGCGTCAGACTGACATTCCTCAGACAGCTACCAGCCTGCCATGGAGAATGGACTGAATGACTTCAGTCAGGTTAGCAAAGTGTGTTCAATGACTACAACTCGATGCTTTTGCTTGGTTTTGCAGGGCTCCTGGGCATTTATTTTTATTTTCTTTTGTGAGTGACTGTATATTTGAATGGCATTGGGTACTGAATTAAGAACGAAGTGTAACATGAGTTCTGTGAAGTTGAATTAATGTGTTTTATGAGAATGTTCATGCTAAAGTCTAGCTAAAGCCGAAGCTGTTGCTCATATTGCTGTTTACGTGTGTACAATGTGTTTGAACGGGCAGTAGTGTAGAGTCCACCGAATGGAGATTCAATGTGTTAAAAACACAAGTAAAACATGATTCGTTTGGTTAAAAACCATGTTTTGTGATTTCATCCCTGTTGGGAATATGATGCAGTTCATTGAGTTTTGACAACTCATGTTTAGTGAATGAAAATTGAGTGAAAAACTGAGCATGTAAAGGAAAATAGTAAAATTCTGTTAAATAAAAGACAGCTACCAGCCTGCCTTGAAGAACGCACAGAATGACTTGTGTCTCTTC
The DNA here is from genome assembly GCF_022458985.1 of Mugil cephalus. Lineage (NCBI taxonomy): Eukaryota > Metazoa > Chordata > Actinopteri > Mugiliformes > Mugilidae > Mugil > Mugil cephalus. The sequence goes on from NC_061780.1 coordinate 12,048,375, forward strand.
TTTTCCTGTGAAAACAGGACATTTATCTTCTGAGACCAGGTGACTCATCTTGAGGCCTGTAACTAACAAGCCTATTGTTCAAAAGTACAAAAGTCTCCATTCTAAGGAAATCTCAATATGTTTGATAGTCTACTTGAATGACCATTTTCATTTTTGTTTAGTTTTGTTAAAGTTCATCAGTGCAATAAACAATTTCTACTAACTTTCTAAAAGAATTGTGATCTCAATACTAAGCAAAAAAAAATTGTGATTCACATTTTTTCCAGAATCTACCTACTTTTAAACTTCTTTTACTTTATCTTTCTGTTTTCTTATGCTATTTCCCTTGTGGATCATTAAAGTCTATCTAACTCCAAGCCTTAGTCTAAAAGAGAAAATTTCTCCTCTGTCTGTTTATTGGGACTGATATATTGATCATATCAATATCTGGTATGATTGAGGACAATAATATGATACCATACTATGGAACTGCATATGTGGAAAAGAAGTAGAAACAAAAGGTTCTGTTCTTTAAAGTGATGCTGACATATAGCCACAGATGGCCTCCCCCCATTCAATAGAATTTAACAATAATACATTCAGGCTTTGCATTGTTTCTATTCATTTTATTTTAACTGCAATGATGAATAATGTCACAGATGCTTATCGTTCACATCTCATCTTCCAGTTTTGCCACTGCTCAGGCCATAGGAAAAAGGACAACAGAAAACATCAGTAATGTGAACCAATGTTGCCAGATGGGGAAAGAGCTTTTCATTGGGCAAGAGGCGGGGTACACCCTTAACAGGTCACCAGTCTGTCTTTGGATGGTATGAGGAGGCTGGAGTACCCAGACAGAATCTACGCAGGTGGAGGGAGAACATGCAAATTCCACACAGAAAGGCTCCAGTCGGCCGATGCATCAGTACAAACCACCTCTGTGCTGCCCCCAACTGGATAAGCTTAGCTGTTTTCTGACGAGTGCCAGATTCTTTTCTCTGAGTACTTCAGGAACCATTATAGAGGAAATGGAAGTCTCTCAAAATCCCACTAAGGAACCACCCATATTGGCCTAATTCCAGGCAGAGGCGTGCCCTCAACAAAAATATGGGATTGTGCAAACATTTCATTCTCTTTATGTGCTTCATATTGATTCAGCTATTAAGTACGTGTGATCTTGAGATCTCTGGATCAGTTACAAGGATGAAAAGGAGAGAGGATGAGGTGGCACAAAATCAGCTTCTGATTTAAATCAAATCCAAAGAAGAGCTTTGCAGATGTCCAAGCATGTGAGAAAGTGTGTGTAAATAAACCTGTTGTGAAGCTAAACTATAATCCCCTGTCTTTGTGATTTTCTTATAGAACCAGTATTAACATTTTCAGCAAACTGAGCTCCAGTAGCTGGTTGGTGGTATGGGACCAGACATTAGATGCACATGACCCTCTTGCTGGTTTGCTGCTTTTCCTGCCTCTGATAATTAGCAGACAGGGAACACCACAAGTGCTGCAGTTTCGTTGAAGCTCTGATCGAGTTGTCAAGCTATTGCAGTTTGACCCCTGACTGTTAAAGTTTTTCAAATCCTGTGGCCTAATGGTTAGAGAAGCAGCTTTGGGTCTGTGGGGTTGCTGTTTTGATTCTCACTATGTCCATGGCTAAGGTGCCTTGAGCAAGGTTGCAGAGAACACATTTTGTATATATGTGTGTAGCCGTCCCACTCAATTCTAATTTGTTACTGGGTTGAGGCAAATTGGAGGGAGTCTACTGAAATATTTACTCAGGAATATATCTACTCTACCTTGAGAATATGACTGACAAGAGTGCAGAGAGGCCTGGTTAGCTGATTTTATAGCTACACTGTCAATGTGAGCTTACAAACTTCCATGCATACCTTTAGCACACCATAGCCCTAATTAACAACATTTAACAGACACACATACACAAATTTACATTTCAACAACATGGAATATCTATAAAAGCACAATAAAGTCAGTGGCTCTTTGAAATGTCCTGGTGACCCTTTAATTGAAATAAAATAGTATAATACCCAGGGATTTGAAACTCAATTTTAGTACCTTGTTGTTGCATGTTGGAGCTTAGATAAATCCTCAAGTATTTTATCATTACTCATTGATCCCTGAGAAATTCAGGACACCGGAAAGGAGCAGTTTCCTCAAATCCTCTGTTCTGTTCAGTGGACAAAGTTGAGATGATATAAGGAAACCAGTTGTGAAGACAGGTCCATGCGCAACTGCACGTTTCCTGGTGGCAACGTGAAGTTCTGAGCATCCTCTGCAGCAGCAGCAGCAGCAGCAGCAGCAGCACACGTGGCAGCAGTGTTTGAATCATGGGGGAGCTAAGGGGAGACGAGCTTCCCTGAAAAGGACACAACTTTGAAAAAGCTGACTTTGAGACATTTAGGGGGAGCTATGAAATATTGTTCATTTTTGTGTCACAGGTTACAGACTTTGGATTTTCTGCACACTCCTGAAATAAATATGCCAGTGCGTGCTTATTCACTGTCCCCGTTAATAAACACAATGCAGTAGGCTATCAACACAGACACCGCAGCTACCTGCAGCAGTGAATCTGGAGACACAACATAACCTTTCAGCTTGTGCGATTTACGAGATGTTATGTTTTTTCAGTACCATGGACAGCGTTTGCTGACAGACCAATGCATGTTTGCATTTGGTGGTTATATGCAAGGACAATAAACACATTAATACACGTCTTCTGGTTGTATGACAAAAGACAATTTACGCGAAAGTGAGTTGATATGTGTGAGACCAAGAAGTAGCTTCATATACTGCAAACTTGTGATTGCACTCTTCCCTGTGTGTGCATGCATGTGACATATTTAGTAGAGGTGCCACCGGAAAATAGAGCTCCCCAAAAAGTCACATTGCAATTTAACAACACTAATAAGCTGAATGTCCGTTCCCATACATCATTTATATTATCATAGATTCACATAGTGTCGAATTTTTGATGTGTTTAACAGATGTTAAAAGCCGCAGTTAGAACCGCGAGGTACATGCTAGCGGCCCTTCGCTATGACTGTGCAGGTGTGTGAATCTGTATAGTGGTGCCCTCACACCCTGGCAATGTTTTGTTTCGGTTACTGATGTTGTAATAAATCAGACCGATATTCGGGGAAGAAGGTGGCGGTTCGCTTTTTCTTTCACTGGGTTCATGATTCTGTTTTCCAGGGACTCATCCAGGAAGGCGAGAGCAGTGAATCACAAGAAATATAATTTGTTACTCCACTTTATATATATTGAAACTCGTAACACATATTTATTAACTAAAATGCATTTTACTGATGTGTTAAAACTTATCTTAAAGAACTGGAACTTGTTTTTTTTTCTTGCTGAAGCTGATACATGAATGAAAGCAAACTGATTTAAAAAGCAAGCTTGTTCAAAAATTGCTCAATAGACCATCCTCCTCCATGTGTTTTTTCCTTAATTTGATTTGATACTCCGATAAAAGTCACATATAGAACTCAAAAAATTGGGACTTTAGACTGCCTGAGAGAAAATAAGGAAACACAGATTAGATTTTGTCTTCTGAATGTTTGTAACATATTGTGGAATTGACAACAAACACCAGTTGAATTTTGAATCATACATGAACCAATAATATACAGTATGAACAGTACATTACACCTGTAGTTTTCTCCTATCTGTGCAACTTTGCAGGTTCTCTCTAGACTATAATAGTTGTATAAGTTAAGAAATACATCCCATTTACACTTAACTTGTCATCTATGTCTGGGTAGCTTTTCTTTGAAGAACATCAATATTACACATCAGTGCTGAGTGAAAGTAGATGTAGAACACTTTGCAACAAGGAGGTCATTTGTTTAAACAAGGCTAAATTCAACCTGTAAAGTCTGTGTGTTTAGATTCTCTTTAATTCAGGTTTGTTCACTTAGAACTAAGTGGTGAAATGGCTCAGAGAAACACCAGGTAAGTCCAGCTGACTTTGCTTGTCCTTTGTGTTGGAAAATCATTATATTGGGACCACAGTATTAGAGAAAAGAGAAAAAAAATCCAGACACAGATATCATCCCCTCCTTATCTCATTTCTCACTCTGCTCCCTTTCTTCACCTCTTAGGCATAGCACAACAATTTGTCTGTGGTTTTATGGTGTGTGTCAAGTGACAACTTTATTACATTCATTTTCTATTACAGTTACAACAGATAATATTCATAATACTCTACATGAATGTATCACGGGAGCCACAAAGGAAACACATGTGTATCCTCATTGATACAGTAGCTCCTTGTGATTTAGATATTGTGATTCTTGGATAACAGGCCTGAGCACAGAGGAGATAAAACAGTGAATGTGAATCACCCCTATCTTGTACTCTTGTACCATGTTTATAGGCTGCGTATGTGCTTTATTTAGATGTATGTACAAATTCATCTCATTCCTTCTCTTTTCTCTTTTTCTACCATATGTGTTGGGTTCTGCTCAAGGTTTCCTTTGTTAAAAAAGTAAAAAAAAAAAAAAAAACTTGTCTAGCTTTTTAAAGTAAATGTCACTCCATTTTTTTCAGGGTAAGATTTAAAGTGATTGATCTCCATGTTATTATGTTTAATATTATTAAAATTAAGAAACACTGAATGATTGAACATCCACTGACACAAATACAAATCTTAATCTTAAACTTATTCTTTTCCAAGATGACTTAATGACTAAATAAATAAACATGAAAAACAGCACAAGCTTGGCCTTTCCTCCAAATTCACTGGCTCCCAACCCATAGGACATAAACAACCCCACTAACAACATCCACAGGACACCTTCATAAGACCAGTGTCCAGGTGGTCATAATCTTATGCCTGATCAGTGTTTGTGACCTACAGGTAGTGATGTTCCCTCTGACCCCGAGGCTCCGAAGCATGTATCAAATATTACAGGAAATACAGGATATTTCTCTGAAACACTGCCGGAGCTGGCTTCAAATCGGGAAAAAACGAGTGATTGATGATGTTCGAAGCATTTCACTGCTTCATTCAAACTGAATCAGCTGACTGATTCAACTCGATAGGCGGAGCTTTGAAACACTGGCGCGACTCGCATGTTTATAAAGCTTGATGAAACGGGCTTCGTTTTGCCTCCGGAAATAACACCTAATTTCAAAACTCGTTGGATTGTCTTTTTTGGACCGAGTTGTTTTATTGCCTTTTGGATTTCCTAAATATGGAGCCATCTATTGTGGAGAAACTTATATTTTTGAATATAGTATTTACTATACTCTGTGAATATTAACCTTGTCCAGGGTGTAATTAGGGATTTGTAACTATAAATCCAACCAGCAGATGTCACCCACGTGCTCAATGAATGAAGCTTCCAGTAGTGAACACATTTTCAATACAATTGTTCAAGGCTTCATGGGGCCTCGTTTGGCCATCACTACTTACAGGTATGATGAGTTCTGTTTATTTATTGGTCTCTTTAACTGGGGTGCATATATTTAAATCTTTCAGCGGTTCATTTCTGCCATAAAGTTATATGTACCAATATTATTAATGATTTTGTCGGGGCATTATTTTCTGTTTTAATCCTGAACGCAAGTATAAGCTTCAGTTTCGATGCTAACTGACCTGCTGACTGTAATACAAGTTAGCTGTGGTAGTAGAAGGGTTACGATCCTCCCGTTCTTCTTCCTGTTCATCGACATCCTGCTCAGAGTTCACGTACAGAGATAAACACATCGTAGTTGTTTAGCTATTTCTCTGCTTTTATAGTTTGTGCAAAGCCGAATATTTCCACAGCTGCCACTCACAGTCAGGTGTTTGATTTTGCGTTTTTGAAAATAGACGATACATATCGGAGGTGGTCAGATTTAAAATGTTCTGCAGTTGAGAGGAGGCGCTCCTGCCACAAGATGGTGCTGTTGTTTTCAGATTCAGAACACTGTGCTTGTCTCCTGGGACCTCATTTACAGCTCATGTGAGCAGCGAGACGTGTAAAACAAGACATCTGTAAAGAAACAAAAATAGAACAATACACAATATAAAAAATGGTTGTATACTGTCTGTGTTAATAAAGTGGATAAAATGCACACATGGTAAATTCAATGTGGATTGTATATTTGCATGTTATTTCAGAGGTAGTAAGGATAACGGATAACAGGAGACAGATGCTTAACAAAAGGTGCATTGAAAACAACAAAATGGGAAAAAAAAATTCATCCCCACAGAGTCCAAACTCCTCCCCAGGAACCGAGCCAGCCTTACGGGTGAGCTTGACACCTCCTGTTCTTCTCTGTCAAGCTGCCCCCCTCCAACAAACGACAGAAAACTGCACAGCACTTTCAACCGTAAACATGTACAGCATTTCACTACACACATCAAACGATTTTAGCCCGCGCAGAAAGTGGAGCCGACTTTGTCCCTCTTAAACTCCACTAACAGCATCTCTCTCAGAGACTTGCAGTCAGCCACTTTACACAAAGAACACCATTTATCAATTATCCTTTTCTCTGGCAAATTCAACATATGTCTGGCCAGAGATTTTTTTAGGATTGCCAAATTTCTGCCAGTATGTTTCAGGTACCAACTCATACGCTCGAAGGATGGCGGCTTTGATGAGCTCGTAATTCTGGTTCTCCTCCAACAGGAGCGCAGCCACAGCATCATGGGCTTTGCCATGTGTTTTACACTATAACAGCAATGGCCAAACTTCGCTGGGCCATTGTAAACTGGATACAATAGGTTCAAATGCTGCAAAATAGGAATCAACGTCAGTTTCTGAATTGTTGGACAAGTATGATGTGCTTTCATCAAACATCAAACGCAGTTGGAGAGGGTACGGATGGTAAGACGGTGGAAGGAACTGTACTTGTTACAAAATGCCCATGTGTCTCCTCTAGCTCGTGGAGGTGTACAGCCTTGTTTGCCACGATTTCAAGCCGCTTTATATCAAACCTGAGCTGAGCTTTTTCTTAAATGCTCTCTTGCACAGCTTTGTGTGTTTTTTTTCATGTACTTAGGCCACCCATTGTTAATGTATCTGACACTTGGAGTTGCTCATCAGTGTCTGTCTCTGTTATGCTCCATTCTCTGTTGTGGGCTCCTGGACAGTATGTCACAACAACCATTTTTTCCTCGGTGTTCCACCTCCAAGTTGAACCTGATCAGCCTCATGAGAAGTCTTTGGCAGCGTAATGGTGTGTTGTCGTGATCTTGAGAGTTCATCAGTGGAATGAGAGGTTTGTGGTCTGTAATGACTTTAAATATAGGCAGGCCATAGAGGTATCTTTTCTAAGCATCACTCAGTTGTCTCGAACAGGTGATTAGGAGAACGCAGAGGTGAGTGGATTATTGCTATCAAAAATAGAAATACACCTTCACATGTTTTTTTTTTTATTGTCTTTATTCTTTTTTTTCAGCTTAAATTTAATTGCCTCAATACAAAATACACAAATAACGCAGTGTCCATCAATTTCACACATGAGTAGTTTATGGATTGTTTCAAGGTTTCACTAAAACAAAGTAATTCATTGTATATATAATGTGTAACGCTGTATAACATTTCAACTCTGCAGTCGTCCACAGCCTCCGTCTCTGTCTGTGAAGGTGACTGATAAGGTGCACGCCACCTGTTCAGTTTCTCACTCCTGCCCGTATGTGCCCCCTGATTTCTCCTGGAGTCGTGTCGGAACCACTAGACATCAGTCAAAAAAATATCAGCCCCTTCTGTATATGATCAGTTATCCATCACTTTTCTGTTGTTTTATTGGTCATTCATATTTTTATTTAATGGTGTTTGAATATTTGTTGCTTCTGTTTTGTTTTCCTGTTTTTCTAAAGTGATTCTGAGTGTGTGATTCACATTGAAAGCTATATAAGCGTATCCACTATTGCATGTTAACTATATTTGAATGAGTGAAAACATGGAGCAATCTCAATAAATCTAGTCACTCAAGGGAGCGCATCATATGTAACTTGTTATCATTTACGTTCAGTCAGTGTGCCTTTATTTTTCCACTCCTTTGTTTCATGGTGAACCTCAAGAGCTTCACGTGTTGCTGCATCTTTATCCTCTGAGGTTTGAGGTTTGCACTGAAGCTATAGTGTGTGGTCGTTTTTAAAATGCGCGATAATTTTAGAGATTTTCTCTCTCAGTCAAGTGAGTGACCTTCTTCCTCTTTGCCTTCCTGTTGATTTACCACGAACTCACTTTCAACCCACAGAGGGGATTTTCTGACTTTGACCCCGAGCACGCACAAAATATTGTTTCCAAGCAGTGACTGATTACCTGATTATGGCTGATGAGGGTGCTTCCTTCATATATTCATAAATGCAGATACATTGAACTCGTAAGACCCTTAATATGTCACTTAAACTATTTACTGCAACCCTTCACAGCTGTGTTCTTATCTGTCATTCTGATGAAACAAACTTGAAGAGGAAAGAGGAAATTCAAAGGGCACACAAAGTTTGTAAAATTTAACTAAAGAATCATCATTTACAAAGCAGCTGCTGCAAGAGCTTACTGCTGTTTAACTTCTACACGATTTGATCAGATATACATTAAGAATGTGTTGGAGAAGTAAAAAGAATAATTGCAAGCACAAGCATGTTGATGGGCATGAAAAGCTTCATCAACAATGTTAAGTTTCAGCAGGAGATAAAAAAAGGAATGTTTTGTGATGTTTACAGAGATTTTTCACAACTTCCTCGATTCTGTTGACTGGCCCTCTGGACATTATGTGTTGCTGTAGATCGCGTCCGCTTCATCCTGCACAGGAGACAACGTTAACTCACCCCGTCTCCTCTTGCATGCACGTTTGACATGAGCGCATGAGAAAAAGTTTACATACCTCCATGTTGCCATAAATATGATCAGTGGCATAAATGCTTTGGCATCCCACATCATCATAGGTCTCTATCCTGACTGGTCTGTGCAGAAAGCAAACGTATACAGTTATCAAATGTTCATATAAAGACACTATGAGGATTGTATTTGATGTGAATTAACATCAAACCTTTGTGCCATTGAATACTGACGCACAGAGAGCTCCAACTCCTTCTCTGCTTTTGTGGCACTCACGTTGAATTCTGCTGTGTCTCCAGATCTCCTGCTGGCAGAATATTGTTTTTTTTTTTTTTAATTTAATTTAACACTTTCTATAAACTCTGAACCCTTGTAACACAAACTACAAGACTGAACTGGTTCTTATGACACCTACTGAATTATTTTTAAGCCACATTATTGCATTGCATTAATAAATTGCTGATTTGTTTTAATATTTAATATTTGTTTTAATATTCATCCTTTGTTTAGTGCTCTGCTTTTATAGAACAAACTGAAGAGTAGATGGTTTGGTTGACTTACATTTGATCAAAATTCAAAATAAATTAATTTTTCTGCAGCAACTTACCATTTTATAACAACTATCACTGCTCCTACAAGGATCATCAAACCTCCGGCTACTCCAGCGTAAATGTAAATATACAGCATATTAACTGAAATCAGAAATCAGTGAGTCCAAACACAGAACTGACAACCAACATGCTGCATTCAAAGTATTTCTTACTCTTAACAGGCAGGTAGAGGGTGACGTTGGCACTACCCTCCGTGTTGTTTGCCACACAGTGCACATACGTTGAGGACCCAACGTTAGCCTGCAGAGTCCCGACAGTAAGAGAGCCATGGTGCTCTACTTTGGTGCTCAGGTGAACGATGTTGGAAAGCACAAAGTGGATGATACTGGGAGGATTGGATTCAGCCATGCACACACACTTTACCATGTCGCCCTCTGAGGAGCATGATGAGGCATGGTTTATCTCAGGGGCATCTGCAGGAGCAAGAAATACACATTTATAACATGTGTTTTAATAAAACAAATATCTTCTTCATCAACACGTTTCCATGGTTCGTTTACTTACATAACACATTGAACTGCACCGAGCTGGAATTGATTCGTCCTAGTTCATTAACTGCAGTGCAGTACAGCGGCCCTTTTGTGTGTCTAGAGACATTTCGAAGGGTGTACGTCGATCCCTTGTGCACTTGAGCAGTTTCATTGTGCCACTCGTAGCTACTGACACGAGGGTTAGCATCACTGGAGCAATTCAGGTGGACAGCTTCTCCCTCCTTCACATCTGATTCGTACTTAACCTTCACATTCACTGGGGCATCTGCATAGAAACATGTAGGTGTGTATGTGGTGCTCTTACAGACACAATATTTCTCATAGTAAAGTTTAAACTAGGGGTTGTACCGACTGGTTGATAATGGAGGATTAATGAAGGCCATTAGCAACTGCAGAACAACTGCATTAACTATTTGCACCTTTCTGTTCTCTTCGATTTTACTTACATTTCACTTGAATGACCTTGGATCCTGTATACAGTGGCTTTCCATTGTGCATTTGAACCCTGCAACGTAATGACTTCTTGTGGTCAGCATGGGTCGGGTGAAATGTCAGAGTAGACGTTGCTTTCCACTGGCCGTCACTGAGCAGCTGTGAGTGAAAGCGCTGGTCTCCAGAGTGACTCCAGTTGAAAACAGGAGGAGAGGTGGGGCAGGAGTAAAACACAGAGCAGGATGGAGACACAGTCTGACCCTCCTTTATCTCCTCAACTATAGAGAGGGTGACCGGTTGTGGTTCATCTGTGTTAACGAGAAAGCTCTCAGTAGCCATTGACAAAGATCTGAAGTTGTCTTGTATTGTATCAAATAGAGAACATTTCTCTACTACATTGCTTTTTATGAAACTATGAGTTCTGGCATTACTTGTTTTAGTAACAAACAGCTGCATAGTAACTACCTCCTGAGTCAAACATGGACTACAAACATCATTTATATGGAAACAATATTTTCTATATTATTTCAAGCACTAGGACAAACATTGCTTTTTTTCAATATTGAACATCTGCATAATTACATCAAAGTTATTTAAAGTAAGAGGATATCAATGCATTATAATAGCACAAATGAGGAAGTAGGTAAAAGAAGAAAATGAAACAAAAAAACAAACAAACAGAAAAACAAAACCTAAATAACAACTGTTATCGCACAATCTGAAAACTCGTTTTTGATTTTTAGGTTGTGCTGTTACAAATTTTATTTGCCATAAAATAACATCTGAAATAATCCAGGGTGTCAAACAATGTAGGAGATCACAGATGAAATGATGCGTTCATTAGATCCTTTCTCTTAAGTAACAAAGTAACATAACTAATGAGAGGAGTCAACAGTGATAAACTACAGAAATATAAATAAATGTCATGATAACAATACTGGAATTCAAAAGATAAACACAGGAGTTACTGTCATTGTATAGTATTTACCTGAGGCTGTTCATTGTACTTACTCATTGTTGAGATGGAAACTTTGTGATTTGAGTAGGAATACTTCTTGTAGTTTTTCATTTCAATTCTGAAATGAAAACGGCCTCCATCAGTGGACCGAAAGTTATCAATCTTCAGAGAACAATTCTTGTTTCTAATATCTCCTATCAGCGTTGTCCGATCCCGATACTGCTCCATGATCTTTTCCTTGACTGGGTGAAAGATAGATTGATTTGCGTCGTTGTTCCAAATCGCAGTGTAACTACAGACTTCTTTATTTTCTGGCTGTGGATAATCAAATGAGCAGGGGATGACCACACATGACCCAATGAGACCTTTAACTGAGGTCAACCCGTTAACTGTCCAAGACGAGCCATCGGTTTGAGTAACTGTAACACATCGAACAGTGAAATAGAATAAGCACAGAGTCAATAAATAAATAAAGCAAGCACAAGCGCAAATTCACCATAATCACTGAGCTTAAAAAAACAATACAAAAACTTAGTGTTTAACTCTACTTTTTGTTTGATTACAGCTAAATATTCATCAAACAGGAGGTACCATACCTTGAATGCAAAGGCACACAGAAATCAGAGTCCGTGTTAGAGCTTCCATCTCATTGTGTGAGTTTCAGACCTGCAAATAAAATGACAAATAGGCGCATGCTGCTGTTATTTCCCCCTGGTGAGAAATGACTTGTCCAGTTTCCATCCACTTTTATTCTAACCAGCGACACTGCAACCGCAAACTGAAACTGTGGCCTCATCAGCCCTGTGTTGGGGGAGGTGATTTAATGTTCTTTACCATGTTCAAATGTTTTTTCTTTTTTATCATTTTTTATTCACAGGATGTGCCATACCCTGTACAGAAACAAATAGAGTCCCAGTAACTGTGACGTCTTCGATTTTATTTTTGAACATTTCCTTGAACATATCATCACCACCCCAGCAAATCTGATTATCCAGGTTTAAAATGCACCATTGCCCATTAAGTTCATCTTGACATCTAGTGTTTCATCAGTCTCTTTACAATCAGCACAGAAATCGCTGTGAATTGTGTACTGTTTACATATGAGTGAGGTAATTATCACCTTTTAAAGGCACTGTTGTCATTTGTTAACCCATTATCAGATGCACTTGTGAGACCATGGTCAGCTAACTGAGGAAAAACTGAAACAGTAACACAAGGTTGATTATACACATTTGTTAAATGTATTTACATCCCAGTGGGGTTTAAAACACCTTGACAAAAATGGGCTAAGATACAATACTCATACCGACAGTACACGCTTACAAAGTCTTTGTCAAAACAAAAACTGAGAAGACCAGTTAAGAAGGAGCAAATGCACTGTTTAGTCGGAAAATAATTCTGATGCACTGATACAGTATATTCAAGAGAGGATTTCCTTCACTCGGCTTAAAAGTCACATGGTCAGGTGTATTGTTTCTACCCATGCTCTTGATTTCTGTTATGTACGGTAACATTAAACTGAAATCTGTATGGATTTCTGTTTGCCAGGATCATGCTCAGCTCAACAAAAGAAACTTAGTTTCATGCAAAATGCATGCAGAACTTCTTAGTTCTGCATGCATTTCGCATAAAAGTGACATGGCATCGTTTATATTTACATTGTAGTCTCATATCCTGCCCACAGTTTCACACCCTCAGTCTGATGGTAAGAGATAAAAATAAACTGTCTTAGCACTTGTCCTCCATGTTAGAGTACCCGCTGCAGTAGCATTGCAGTTGCCCCTGCAAACGTCTCAACTGAGGATTCTGACATGTTGCATAGATCGAATTATCCATGTGACTTCAGTAAATTCACGGGCCCTGATCTCCAACAAAGGCGGGGTTCAGCATTTCACCCCTGCTTGGATAAATATTGGCGCTCTCCTGGACAGCTAAGTCCACATAGTGGATGCTGTGAGGAAGGTGCAGCTTTTTCACAGACAAATGTTGCTTTCGTCTGACGCTCCAGAATTCCTCCTCACGTTGCGTCAAAAAGTCCTCCAGTTTGACTGTGTCCTCCTTCTGCCGCCCCCAAGACAGTTTCCTGGGAGTAGGAGTAGTGAAGCCGGTGGACACTGAGTTACCCATAGCAGGATGTGTGAATAAGGAACAAGAAGCAAATCTGCAAATCAAAGAAACAGAAAGTTTAGCAACTAATAATTACAGGAGATATAATGTGAATAAAGATGTATACCTCAACACAACACATGTAGTGTTTTACCTGGTCACTAAAGCAGTTGACAGTGATGACTCTCATCTTGCTTTTGACTTGTCTGCTCAAGTCCCAGAGTTGAATGTGAGGTGATCAGGCCGCCTGGATTTTAAAGAGAGTCCTGGAGGGCACGGATAAGGTCCGGCCTTGTCTGTGCCTTAAAAGGAAAGATTAATCAGTTGTCTCTGAGATTAAAGAAAGCATTAACAGTAGAAGTCATTCACTGCTGATTAATGAATCTCACGGTCAGTCGTTTGAATTGATCAGTCAATCAAGCAGCACAAGTTTTTCAATCACAGTCTATTGTTACTCTGAAGCTATTTGGAACGTTGTGAAGTTACCAGGTTTACAACTCCCTCAATGCAGTTTTACGCTCATCTAGATATGACTGATTAGCATGTAGACATTTTTAAGTTCTAAAAATGATTCATAAATACATATTCTTTGATTTCCTAGTGTTCCAGTGTATTTTTTGGCAGATGAATAGATTCTCATTGTACCATGGTGAATGGAGTTGGCTGAATCTTATCTTTGGACCATTTTCCTTGATTCAGAGAAAACGTAACATCCTTCCCACATCTTGAACTTATAAGAGAGCTACAACAAGAACAAGAACTGGATTTTCCCTTGAAATACATACTTTTCGCATAGGAGCAATATGCCAATACAAGTGTCAACATCGCAATCGCACAACATGCAATAGCTTGTCTGTTCGCAAGCTATGGTTTAGTTTTGGACCAAGAACTGTCACTCTCACATATATAGAGCCTTGTAATGGATTTTTCTTAACCGGCATCGCTTTGCTCTTAAGGTAAATGGAATATACACCAGATCGATTATCAATCTGTGAGGACATGAAATTCAATAAGTATTGGTAAATATCCTAAAACAGGATTTCTTTTATAACCTACTCTGTCCTCCATTACAACTCAGTGTTATGCATCAGATAACTCCATGTTATGAATGTTAATAGACACTATTGCACCTTATTATCATCTCTTTGTATATAATATATGCTTCCATCTCTAGTTCTTATACTTTTGTCCATATGCTAATGCTATTTTCATTTACTTATATTTTATTTTAAATAGGGAGCAACAGTAAAAGCTAAAAATTCAATCACACATACACGCGATTTCGAAACACAACGATTCTTAAGCGTTTTATTTCATGAGCGGCCTCACAAACAAATACTCCCATTTCTTCACAGATTTTTTCAAGCGCTCCTAAAGGCAGCACTGCCGCTGACTCCTCCCTCAATGGTAAAGTGTCGTTACAACGCGTGATTCCGTCAGGAGGAAGTCCGCCTGCAGTTGAGTGTGTGGAAACAGTGAGGGAGAGAAGCAGAGAGAAGTCAGCGGTAAAGACAGTTAAATGGATGGTTAACAAGCTAATGTGACGCCTACAAATATGTATGTTCACAAATTTTGAATTATTATATTTTGTGTGTGTTTTTTTTTGTTATTTGTTTTTTGTATGAAAAGATAAGCCAATTTGATGTGTTTTCTAATGATAAGGTCAGAGTGTAGGTCTCTAATCCCACCACAAGGGGCAGTACCCCCTTGCGTGAGCGCTTGTATGCTTTGTCAGACTGACATTCCTCAGACAGCTACCAGCCTACCATGGAGAATGGACTGAATGACTTCAGTCAGGTTAGCAAAGTTTGTTAAATGTCCCCAACTCGGGTATTAGGAGTGTTTAAACGACACGAAATGGCGATCTGTCGATGTTTTTGCTTGGTTTTGCAGGGCTCCTGGGCATTTATTTTTATTTTCTTTTGTGAGTGACTGTATATTTGAATGGCATTGGGTACTGAATTAAGAGCGTAGTGTAACATGAGTTCTGTGAAGTTGAATTAATGTGTTTTATGAGAATGTTCATGCTAAAGTCTAGCTAAAGCCGACACGTTGCTCATATTGCTGTTTACGTGTGTACAATGTGTTTGAACGGGCAGTAGTGTAGAGTTCACCAAATGGAGATTCAATGTGTTAAAAACACAAGTAAAACATAATTCGTTTGGTTAAAAACAGTGGAAATGTAACTTTGAGGACACAACCGTGTTTTGTGATTTCATCCCTGTTGGGAATATGATGCAGTTCATTGAGTTTTGACAACTCATGTTTAGTGAATGAAACAATTGAGTGAAAAACTGAGCATGTAAAGGAAAATAGTAAAATTCTGTTAAATAAAAGACAGCTACCAGCCTGCCTTGAAGAACGCACAGAATGACTTGTGTCTCTTCTTTTCCTGTGAAAACAGGACATTTATCTTCTGAGACCAGGTGACTCATCTTGAGGCCTGTAACTAACAAGCCTATTGTTCAAAAGTACAAAAGTCTCCATTCTAAGGAAATCTCAATATGTTTGATAGTCTACTTGAATGACCATTTTCATTTTTGTTTAGTTTTGTTAAAGTTCATCAGTGCAATAAACAATTGCTACTAACTTTCTCAAAGAATTGTGATCTCAATACTAAGCAAAAAAAAAAATTGTGATTCACATTTTTTCCAGAATCGTGCAGCCCTACTTTTAAACTTCTTTTACTTTATCTTTCTGTTTTCTTATGCTATTTCCTTTGTGGATCATTAAAGTCTATCTAACTCCAAGCCTTAGTCTAAAAGAGAAAAGTTCTCCTCTGTCTGTTTATTGGGACTGATATATTGATCATATCAATATCTGGTATGATTGAGGACAATAATATGATACCATACTATGGAACTGCATGTGCGGAAAAGAAGTAGAAACAAAAGGTTCTGTTCTTTAAAGTGATGCTGACATATAGCCACAGACGGCCTCCCCCCATTCAATAGAATTTAACAATAATACATTCAGGCTTTGCATTGTTTCTATTCATTTTATTTTAACTGCAATGATGAATAATGTCACAGATGCTTATTGTTCACATCTCATCTTCCAGTTTTGCCACTGCTCAGGCCATAGGAAAAAGGACAACAGAAAACATCAGTAATGTGAACCAATGTTGCCAGATGGGGAAAAAGCTTTTCATTGGGCAAGAGGCGGGGTACACCCTTAACAGGTCACCAGTCTGTCTTTGGATGGTATGAGGAAGGTGGAGTACCCAGACAGAATATACGCAGGTGGAGGGAGATGCATCAGTACAAACCACCTCTGTGCTGCCCCCAACTGGATAAGCTTAGCTGTTTTCTGACGAGTGCCAGATTCTTTTCTCTGAGTACTTCAGGAACCGTTATAGAGGAAATGGAAGTCTCTCAAAATCCCACTGAGGAACCACCCATATTGGCCTCATTCCAGGCAGAGGTGTGCCCTCAACAAAATTATGGGATTGTGCAAACATTTCATTCTCTTTATGTGCTTCATATTGATTCAGCTATTAAGTACGTGTTATCTTGAGATCTCTGGATCAGTCACAAGGTTGAAAAGGAGAGAGGATGAGGTGGCACAAAATCAGCTTCTGATTTAAATCAAATCCAAAGAAGAGCTTTGCAGATGTCCAAGCATGCGAGAAAGTGTGTGTAAATAAACCTGTTGTGAAGCTAAACTATAATCCCCTGTCTTTGTGATTTTCTTATAGAACCAGTATTAACATTTTCAGCAAACTGAGCTCCAGTAGCTGGTTGGTGGTATGGGACCAGACATTAGATGCACATGACCCTCTTGCTGGTTTGCTGCTTTTCCTGCCTCTGATAATTAGCAGACAGGGAACACCACAAGTGCTGCAGTTTCGTTGAAGCTCTGATCGAGTTGTCAAGCTATTGCAGTTTGACCCCTGACTGTTAAAGTTTTTCAAATCCTGTGTCCTAATGGTTAGAGAAGCAGCTTTGGGTCTGTGGGCTTGCTGTTTTGATTCTCACTATGTCCATGGCTAAGGTGCCTTGAGCAAGGTTGCAGAGAACAAATTTTGTATATATGTGTGTAGCCGTCCCACTCAATTCTAATTTGTTACTGGGTTGAGGCAAATTGGAGGGAGTCCACTGAAATATTTACTCAGGAATATACCTACTCTACCTTGAGAATATGACTGACAAGAGTGCAGAGAGGCCTGGTTAGCTGATTTTATAGCTACACTGTCAATGTGAGCTTACAACCTTCATGCATACCTTTAGCACACCATAGCCCTACTTAACAACATTTAACAGACACACATACACAAATTTACATTTCAACAACATGGAATATCTATAAAAGCACAATAAAGTCAATGGCTCTTTGAAATGTCCTGGTGACCCTTTAATTGAAATAAAATAGTATAATACCCAGGGATTTGAAACTCAATTTTAGTACCTTGTTGTTGCATGTTGGAGCTCAGATAAATCCTCAAGTATTTTATCATTACTCATTGATCCCTGGGAAATTCAGGACACCGGAAAGGAGCAGTTTCCTCAAATCCTCTGTTCTGTTCAGTGGACAAAGTTGAGATGATATAAGGAAACCAGTCTTGAAGACAGGTCCATGCGCAACTGCACGTTTCCTGGTGGCAACGTGAAGTTCTGAGCATCCTCTGCAGCAGCAGCAGCAGCAGCACGCGTGGCAGCAGTGTTTGAATCATGGGGGAGCTAAGGGGAGCCGAGCTTCCCTGAAAAGGACACGACTTTGAGAAAGCTGACTTTGAGACATTTAGGGGGAGCTATGAAATATTGTTCATTTTTGTGTCACAGGTTCCAGACTTTGGATTTTCTGCACACTCCTGAAATAAATATGCCAGTGCGTGCTTATTCACTGTCCCCGTTAATAAACACAATGCAGTAGGCTATCAACACAGACACCGCAGCTACCTGCAGCAGTGAATCTGGAGACACAACATAACCTTTCAGCTTGTGCGATTTACGAGATGTTATGTTTTTTCAGTACCATGGACAGCGTTTGCTGACAGACATGTTTGGATTTGGTGGTTATATGCAAGGACAGTAAACACATGAATACACATCTTCTGGTTGTAAGACAAAAGACAATTTACGCGAAAGTGAGTTGATATGTGTGAGACCGAGAAGTAGCTTCATATACTGCAGTTGTAAGCTTCAATTGATCGCACTCGTCCCTGTGTGTGCATTCATGTGACATATTTAGTAGCGGTGCCACCGGAAAATAGAGCTCCCCCAAAAGTCACATTGTAATTTAATAACACTAATAAGCTTAAAGTCTGTTCCTATACATTCATATTATCACCGAATTCACATAGTGTCGAATTTTTGATGTGCTTAACCGATTTTAAAAGCCGCGGTTAGAACCGCGAGGTACACACTAGCGGCCCTTCGCTATGACTGTGCAACTCGATTGGCGGAGCTTTGAAACACTGGCGCGACTCGCATGTTTATGCTTATTGTTTATTGATGAAACGGGCTTCGTTTCGCCTCCGGAAATAACACCTAATTTTAAAAATTGGTTGGATTGCCTTTTTTGGACCGAGTTGTTTTATTGCCTTTTGGATGTCCTCACTATTGGGCCATCTACTGTGGAGAAACTTTTATTTTTGAATAAAGAGTTACACAAGCACACCCAGTTTACAGCAAGCACAATAAAAACATATCATAAAATATTATATTATTTACTATACTCTGTGAATATTAACCTTGTCCAGTGTGTAATTAGGGATTTGTAACTATAAATCCAACCAGCAGATGTCACCCACGTGCTCAATGAATGAAGCCTCGAGTAGTGAACCAATCTTCAATACAATTGTTCAAGGCTTCATGGGGCCTCGTTTGGCCATCATTACTTACAGGTATGATGAGTTCTGTTTATTTATTGGTCTCTTTAACTGGGGTGCATATATTTAAAATCTTTCAGCGGTTCATTTCTGCCATAAAGTTATATGTACCAATATTATGAATGATTTTGTAGGGGCATTATTTTCTGTTTTAATCCCGAACGTAAGTATAAGATTCAGTTTTGATGCTATCTGACCTGCTGACTGTAATACAAGTTAGCTGTGGTAGTAGAAGGGTTACGATCCTCCCGTTCTTCTTCCTGTTCATCGACCTCCTGCTCAGAGTTCACGTACAGAGATAAACACATCGTAGTTGTTTAGCTATTTCACTGCTTTTATTGTTTGTGCAAAGCCGAATAATACTGCCACTCACAGTCAGGTGTTTGATTTTGCGTTTTTGAAAATAGACGGTACATATCAGAGGTGGTCAGATTTAAAATGTTCTGCATTTGAGAGGAGGCGCTCCTGCCACAAGGTGGTGCTGTTGTTTTCAGATTCAGAACACTGTATTTATCTGGTAAATTCAATGTGGATTGTATATTTGAATGTTATTTCAGAGGTAGTAAGGGTAATAACAGGAGACAGATGCATAACAAAAGGTGCATTAAAAACAACAAAATGAAAAAAAAATACAGCAGAGAAGTGAAGCTACATATTGATCGAAGCGAACAAGAGAGTCTTCAGGTAAGAGTCTGTTGCTGTTGATTCTATCAACTCTGGGCCAAGATATAATGGTCTTGTATTTACATAGTTTTGTATTATAGCTACTCGAAGTCTCAATGACACATCTGCCCATTTCTTCATGTAACCAAACACATTCTCACACCAGTGCCGAGCACCTGGAGCAACTTTGGGTTCAGTCTTGCTCAGAGAACTAAAAGTGAGTGCACATAACCAAAATCAGTAGTAATCTGATCCTGGCCCAAATCTGGGTAACACACAAGGATCTCCAATTCCAAATGGTAAAAGGTCTTGCTTTTATATAGCGCTTTACTCTTATCGGCCTCCCCCAAGCAGTCACTCTCTTTGTGTTTCAGTGTGAGACAGTTGGCAATCATGTGTCCAGGTTTATGGCAACAGAAACGTTCTCTGCCTTCCTTCTGAGAAGTGTTACTGGACTGAGCAGGAACAGGACCCTTCCTCTCGGCAGGGACGCTAACAGATTGAGGGCCAAATGCAGTTTTGTGTGTGAGCATGTACTCGTCAGCAAGCACGACAGCACAGGAAAGAAAGGAACCCTTTTGCTCATTTAAATAAAGTCCAATACAATACGACCTCTTGATTCAAGATTCAAGATCACTTTATTGATCCCCGCAGGGAAATTGTTTTGTCCAAGTCTCAAGCAAACAGAGAACATAAATGTGACCAGACATAGAAAAAATAGAATAAGATAAAAAAAAAATTGTGTAGTGTAAGAATGAGGTAGTAATTACAAGAAAATATTCTGAAATTATACAGTCCAATCTACAATCACAGACATGAGATATATATATGTACATTTTAAAGTGTCTCAGTCTGAATACAAAGTGTCTCAGTGTTTGTTAAATAAAGTTTCTATAAAGTAAAGTGTCTTGTATGCAGATACAGATGTGCAACAGACAGTGCAATCACCCAAGTCAATAACCGTTAGCCTGCTAACAGTTAGCGTTGTGTGTTCTGATGGCTGTGGGGATGAATGACCTCCTTAAGCGCTCCGTCCTACAGCTCAGTGACAGGAGCCGTGGGCTGCGGCTGCTTTCCTGTCCAGCCAGGGTGGGGGGGAAGGGGGTGGCTGGCACAGTCCAGGATGCTCTGAACTTTCCTCCTGTAGCACCTTTCCGTGACAGTCCAAACTCCTCCCCAGGAACCCGAGCCAGCCTTACGGATGAGACACCTCCTGTTCTTCTCTGTCAAGCTGCCCCCCTCCAACAAACGACAGCAAACTGCACAGCACTTTCAACCGCAAACATGTACAGCATTTCACTACACACATCAAACGATTTTAGCCCGCGCAAAAAGTGGAGCCGACTCTGTCCCTCTTAAACTCCACTAACAGCATCTCTCTCAGAGACTTGCAGTCAGCCACTTTACACGAAGAACACCATTTATCAATTATCCTTTTCTCTGGCAAATTCAACATACGTCTGGCTGGAGATTTTTTTAGGATTGCCAAATTTCTGCCGGTATGTTTCAGGTACCAACTCATACGCTCGAAGGATGGCGGCTTTGATGAGCTCGTAATTCTGGTTCTCCTCCAACAGGAGCGCAGCCGCAGCATCATGGGTTTTGCCATGTGTTTTACACTATAACAGCAATGGCCAAACTTCGCTGGGCCATTGTAAACTGGATACAATAGGTTCAAATGCTGCAAAATAGGAATCAACGTCAGTTTCTGAATTGTTGGACAAGTATGATGTGCTTTCTAACATCAAACGCAGTTGGAGAGGGTACGGATGGTAAGACGGTGGAAGGAACTGTTCTTGTTACAAAATGCCCATGTGTCTCCTCTGAGATGCAAGCTCTAGCTCGTGGAGGCGTACAGCCTTGTTTGCCACGATTTCAAGCCGCTTTATATGAAGCCATAGTTGAGCCACTCAGGCCAGAGCTTTTTCTTCTGCCTCCATCTTGAGATGGATGAGGTGGACCTTTAGTCTGGCCTTGTGCGTGGAGTCACAGGTAAATGCTCTCTTGCACAGCTTTGTGTGTCTTTCATGTACTTAGGCCACCCATTGTTAATGTATCTGACACTTGGAGTTGCTCATCAGTGTCTGTCTCTGTTATGCTCCATTCTCTGTTGTGGGCTCCTGGACAGCATGTCACAACAACCATTTTTTCCTTGGTACATGTTCCACCTCCAAGTTGAACCTGATCAGCCACATGAGAAGTCTTTGGCAGCGTAATGGTGTGTTGTCGTGATCTTGAGAGTTCATCAGTGGAGTGAGAGGTTTGTGGTCTGTAATGACTTTAAATATAGGCAGGCCATAGAGGTATCTTTTCTCAGCATCACTCAGTTGTCTCGAACAGGTGATTAGGAGAACGCAAAGGTGAGTGGATTATTGCTATCAAAAATAGAAATACACCTTCTCATGTTTTTTTTTATTGTCTTTATTCTTTTTTTGCCGCTTAAATTGAATTGCCTCAATACAAAACCTTGTCCTACACAAATAACGCAATGTCCATCAATGTCTCACGTGGGTAGTTTGTGGATTGTTTCAAGGTTTCACTAAAACAAAGTCATTCATTGTATATATAATGTGTAACGCTGTATAACATTTCACCTCTGCAGTCGTCCACAGCCTCCGTCTCTGTCTCTGAAGGTGACTGATAAGGTGCACGCCACCTGTTCAGTTTCTCACTCCTGCCCGTATGTGCCCCCTGATTTCTCCTGGAGTCGTGTCTGAACCACTAGACATCAGTCAAAAAAATATCAGCCCCTTATGTATATGATCAGTTATCCATCACTTTTCTGTTGTTTTATTGGTCATTCATATTTTTATTTAATGGTGTTTGAATATTTGTTGCTTCTGTTTTGTTTTCCTGTTTTTCTAAAGTGATTCTGAGTGTGTGATTCACATTGAAAGCTATATAAGCGTATCCACTATTGCATGTTAACTATATTTGAATGAGTGAAAACATGGAGCAATCTCAATAAATCTAGTCACTCAAGGGAGCGCATCATATGTAACTTGTTATCATTTACGTTCAGTTCTTAACTGCCATTCTGATGAAACATTTTTGAAGAGGAAAGAGGAAATTCAAAGGGCACACTTCGACATGACTTGTGCAGTTGCTTTGCGTCGTTAACTGCAAAAAAAAAAAAAATGTGTAAAATTTAACTAAAGAATCATCATTTGCATATAAGCTTCTACAAAAGCTTACTGCTGTTTAACTTTAACACGATTTGATCAGATATACATTAAGAATGTGTTGGAGAAGTAAAATGTGTGGTGCAGAATAATTGCAAGCACAAGCACGTTGATGGGCATGAAAAGCTTCATCAACAATGTTAAGTTTCAGCAGGATATAATAAAAGGAATGTTTTGTGTTTACAGAGATTTTTCACAACTTCCTCGATTCTGTTGACTGGCCCTCTGGACGTTATGTGTTGGCGTAGATCGCGTCCGCTTCATCCTGCACAGGAGACAACATTAACTCACCCCGTCTCCTCTTGCATGCACGTTTGACATGAGCGCATAAGGAAAAGTTTACATACCTCCATGTTGCCATAAATATGATCAGTGGCATAAATGCTTTGGCATCCCACGTCATCATAGGTCGCTTTCCTGACTGATCTGTGCAGAAAGCAAACGTGTACAGTTATTAAATGTTCGTATAAAGACACTATGAGGATTGTATTTGATGTGAATTAACATCAAACCTTTGTGCCATTGAATACTGAGGTGCTGAGAGCTCCAACTCCTTCTCTGCTTTTGTGGCGCTCAAGTTACATTCTGCTGTGTCTCCAGATCTCCTCCTGCTGGCAGAATATTGTTTTTTAATTTAATTTAACCCTTTATACAAACTCTGAACCCTTGTAATGCAAACTACAAGACTGAACTGGTTCTTATGACACCTACTGAATCATTTTCAAGCCATATTATTGCATTGCATTAATAAATCTCTGATTTGTTTTAATATTTATTGCTGATCCTTTGTTTAGTGCTCTGCTTTTATAGAACAAACTGAAGAGTAGAAGGTTTGGTCGACTTACATTTGATCAAAATTCTGGATAAATCCATTTTTCTGTAGCAACTTACCATTTTATAACGACTATCACTACTCCTACAAGGATCATCAAACCTCCGGCTGCTCCAGCGGAAATGTAAATATACAGCATATTAACTGAAATCAAAAATCACAGAGTGAGTCCAAACACAGAACTGATAACAAACATGCTGCAATCAAAGTATTTCTTACTCTTAACAGGCAGGGAGAGGGTGACGTTGGCACTACCCTCCGTGTTGTTTGCCACACAGTGCACATATGTGGAGGACCCAACGTTAGCCTGCAGAATCCCGACAGTAAGAGAGCCATGGTGCTCTACTTTGGTGCTCAGGTGAACGTTGTTGGAAAGCACAAAGTGGATGATACTGGAAGGATTGGACTCAGCCACGCACACACACTTTACCATGTCGCCCTCTGAGGAGCATGACGAAGCATTCTTAATCTCAGGGGCATCTGCAGGAGCAAGAAATACACATTTATAACATGTGTTTTAATAAAAAAAAAACTTCTTCATCAACACGTTTCCATGGTTCGTAAACTTACATAACACATTGAACTGCACCGAGCTGGAATTGATTCCTCCTAGTTCATTAACTGCAGTGCAGTACAGCGGCCCTTTTGTGTGTCTAGAGACATTTTGAAGGTTGTAGGTCGATCCCTTGTGCACTTGAGCAGTTTCATTGTGCCACTCGTAGCTACTGACACGAGGGTTAGCATCACTGGAGCAACTCAGGTGGACAGTTTGTCCCTCCTTGACATCTGATTTGTACTTAACCTTCACATTCACTGGGGCATCTGCATAGAAACATGTAGGTGTGTATGTGGTGCTCTTACAGACACAGTATTTCTCATAGTAAAGTTTAAACTAGGGGTTGTACCGACTGGTCGATAATTGAGGATTAATGAAGGCCATTAGCAACTGCAGAACAACTGCATTAACTATTTGCAGTTTGTATTCAAGTCTGTATGTTTGAGTTTGATGCTTCCTGAAGCAGGAAGGCGACTAGTCGCCGATCATGTGACAATAACAACATGAAAGCTTCTGAGAAGACAGGTGAAAACCCCAGTGAGTCACTGCAGCAAACTACCAAAGGTTCATCGAGAGTATGGAAATACTTCATTTAAGATGAAGTTCATCCTCACCAAAATTACCACAACAATGCACACTCATCTGAAAAGGGATCTGCTAACACTAGCGGAGGAACGGTTCAGATCCCCTCAGTAGCAACTAGCAACTTCACCAAAGATCCTGAGAGAAGGAGGCAGTACATCATCAATTTGATGGTGAATTTCATAGTCCAAAGTTATTAGACCATTAGCTGATATGCAGGGAAAAGGATTTGGACATATACTGCTTTTTTTGTATCAAGGCTACACTATCCTCTCTTCTGTGAGGTGCTATTAATTGCTATTATATGATGCAGGGTAAATATGTCTGCAGCACACAGTATTGATAAGTTCATGCATTCATGCTGAGTTCTGTTGTGTTGCTGTAGAGTGTTTTTTTATTGTATTTTTATTGAGTGATATCACAAGTATCAGGCTGATGGTATTTGTGTTGTTACGTGGTCTATGGCCGACAGTTTCCTTTGTCTGTGATGCTACAATATGTGTTCAGGTCAAGAACATAGATTTAATTGCTTTCTGTTGTGTTTTATGTGTGACATCATTGACCAGTTGATGTTGATTCAACTTTCACCACATATTAGCCAACCCCTAGTTTAAACTGACACTTCACATCATGATCATCACCAAAAAAAAAAATCTGTTAGGACCAAAATGATGCATGGACAGACACTGTCATCCGTCAATACACACACTGATAAGGCATAACATTATGACCACCTTCCTGATATTGTGTAGGTCTCCCTTGTGCCACCAAACCAGTTGTGACTCATCAGAGAATGGATATGGGCCCTCTGAGGGTGTCCTGTGATGCCTCACAACAGGATGATCAAAGTAACATCCACCCAAATGCCAGGTCCCAGAGGTCACAATGTTGTGGCTGATCGATGTATGACTAGCACGTTTAGCATTAGCACAAAGTGCTACCTCTCTTTGACCTCAGAGTCGTCTCATTTTAATCTCCATTCTCTTTGTTTGCACTTCTTTGCTCAGATTTGTTGTAATTGTTTTCAGAATAGTTGACAATTGTTAGAATAGTTCACTTGTCTTTGATTAATTTACATTTCTTTATAAGTGTCTTTTTGAAACCATGAAGGCCATAGTGTCTGAAGCATCTGCTTTCATCATCACTACTTACATTTCACTTGAAGGACTTTGGATCCTGTGTACAGTGGCTTTCCATTGTGCATTTGAACGCTACATTGTAATGACTTCTTGTGGTCAGCACGGGTCGGGTGAAATGTCAGAGTAGACGTTGCTTTCCACTGGCCGTCACTGAGCAGCTGTGAGTGAAAGCGCTGGTCTCCGGAGTGACTCCAGTTGAAAACAGGAGGAGAGGTGGGGCAGGAGTAAAACACAGAGCAGGATGGAGACACAGTCTGACCCTCCATCATCTCCTCATCCATAGAGAGGGCGACAGGTTGTGGTTCATCTGTGTTAACGAGAAAGCTCTCAGTAGCCATTGACAAAGATCTGAAGTTGCCTTGTATTGAAACAAATAGAGAACATTTCTCAACTATGTTGCTTTTTATGAAACTATGAGTTCTGGCATTACTTGTTTTAGTATTAAACAGCTGCATAGTAACTACCTCCTGAGTCAAAGATGGACTACAAACATCATTTATATGGAAACAATATTTCCTACATCATTTCAAGCACTAGGACAAACATTGCTTTTTTTTTCAATATTATACATCTGCGTAATTACGCAGGGGAAAATTTTTGCCATCAAAGTTATTTAAAGTAAGAGGATATCAATGCATTATAATAGCACAAATGAGGAAGTAGGTAAAAGAAGAAAATGAAACAAAAAAACAAACAAACAGAAAAACAAAACCTAAATAACAACTGTTACCGCACAATCTGAAAACTAGTTTTTGATTTTTAGGTTGTGCTGTTACAAATTCTATTTGCCATAAAATAACATCTGAAAAAATCCAGGGTATCAAACAATATAGGAGATCACAGATGAAATGATGCGTTCATTAGATCCTTTCTCTTAAGTAACAAAGTAACGTTACTAGTGAGAGGAGTCAACACTGATAAACTACAAAAATAAATAAAATACATGTAATGATAACAATACTGGAATTCAAAAGATAAACACAGGAGTTACTGTCATTGTATAGTATTTACCTGAGGCTGTTCATTTTACTTACTCATTGTTGAGATGGAAACTTTGTGATTTGAGTAGGAATACTTCCCGTGGTTTTCCATTTCAATTCTGAAATAAAAAGGGCCTCCATCACTGGACCGAAAGTTATCAATCTTCAGAGAACAATTCTTGTGTCTAACATCTCCTATCAGCGTTGTCCGATCCCGATACTGCTCCATGATCTTTTCCTTGACTGGGTGATAGATAGGTTGATTTGCATCATTGTTCCAAATCCCAGTGTAACTAGAGACCTGTTTATTTTTTGGCTGTGGATAATCAAATGAGCAGGGGATGACCACACATGACCCAATGAGACCTTTAACTGAGGTCAACCCATTAACTGTCCAAGACGAGCCATCGGTTTGAGTAACTGTAACACATCGAACAGTGAAATAGAATAAGCACAGAGTCAATAAATAAATAAAGCAAGCACAAGCGCAAATTCACCATAAT
This sequence comes from Mugil cephalus, assembly GCF_022458985.1. Lineage (NCBI taxonomy): Eukaryota > Metazoa > Chordata > Actinopteri > Mugiliformes > Mugilidae > Mugil > Mugil cephalus. Next base: position 12,076,017 of record NC_061780.1, read on the forward strand.
TCACTGAGCTTCAAAAAACAATACAAAAACTGAGTGTTTAACTCTACTTTTTGTTTGATTACAGCTAAACATTCATCAAACAGGAGGTACCATACCTTGAATGCAAAGGCACACGGAAATCAGAGTCCGTGTTAGAGCTTCCATCTCATTGTGTGAGTTTCAGACCTGCAAATAAAATGACAAATAGGCGCATGCTGCTGTTATTTCCCCCTGGTGAGAAATGACTTGTCCAGTTTCCATCCACTTTTATTCTAACCAGCGACACTGCAACCGCAAACTGAAACTGTGGCCTCATCAGCCCTGTGTTGGGGGAGGTGTTTTAATATTCTTTACCACGTTCAAATGTTGTTGGTTTTTTTTTTATTATTATTATTTTTTATTCACAGGATGTGCCATACCCTATACAGAAACAAATAGAGTCCCAGTAACTGTGACTTCTTCGATTTTATTTTTGAACATTTCCTTGAACATATCATCACCACCCCAGCAAATCTGATTATCCAGGTTTAAAATGCCCCATTGCCCATTAAGTTCATCTTGACATCTAGCGTTTCATCAGTGGCTTTACAATCAGCACAGAAATTGCTGTGAATTGTGTGTTGTTTACATATGAGTGAGGTAATTATCACCTTTTAAAGGCACTGTTGTCATTTGTTAACCCATTATCAGATGCACTTGTGAGACCATGGTCAGCTAACTGAGGAAAAACTGAAACAGTAACACAAGGTTGATTATACACATTTGTAAAATGTATTTACATCCCAGTGGGGTTTAAAACACCTTGACAAAAATGGGCTAAGATACAATACTCATACCGACAGTACAGACCAGTTAAGAAGGAGCAAATGCACTGTTTAGTCGGAAAATAATTCTGATGCACTGATACAGTATATTCAAGCTCAACAAAAGAAACTTAGTTTCATGCAAAATGCACGCAGAACTTCTTAGTTCTGCATGCATTTTGCATAAAAGTGACATGGCATCGTTTATATTTACATTGTAGTCTCATATCCTGTCCACAGTTTCACACCCTCAGTCTGATGGTAAGAGATAAACTGTCTCAGCACTTGTCCTCCATGTTAGAGTACCCGCTGCAGTAGCATTGCAGTTTCCCCTGCAAACATCTCAACTGAGGATTCTGACATGTTGCATAGATCAAATTATCCATGTGACTTCAGTAAATTCACGGGCCCTGATCTCCAACAAAGGCGGGGTTCAGCATTTCACCCCTGCTTGGATAAATATTGGCGCTCTCCTGGACAGCCAAGTCCACATAGTGGATGCTATGAGGAAGGTGCAGCTTTTTCACAGACAAATGTTGCTTTCGTTTGACGCTCCAGAATTCCTCCTCACGTTGCGTCAAAAAGTCCTCCAGTTTGACTGTGTCCTCCTTCTGCCGCCCCCAAGACAGTTTCCTGGGAGTAGGAGTAGTGAAGCCGGTGGACACTGAGTTACCCATGGCAGGATGTGTGAATAAGGAACAAGAAGCAAATCTGCACATCAAAGAAACAGAAAATTTAGCAACTAATAATTACAGGAGATATAACTTGAATAAAGATGTATACCTCAACACAACACATGTAGTGTTTTACCTGGTCACTAAAACAGTTGACAGTGATGACTCTCTTCTTGCTTTTGACTTGTCTGCTCAAGTCCCAGAGTTGAATGTGAGGTGATCAGGCCGCCTGGATTTTAAAGAGAGTCCTGGAGGGCACGGATAAGGTCCGGCCTTGTCTGTGCCCTAAAAGGAAAGATTAATCAGTTGTCTCTGAGATTAAAGAAAGCATTAACAGTAGAAGTCATTCACTGCTGATTAATGAATCTCACAGCCAGTCGTTTGAATTGATCAGTCAATCAAGCAGCACAAGTTTTTCAATCACAGTCTATTGTTACTCTGAAGCTATTTGGAACGTTGTGAAGTTACCAGGTTTACAACTCCCAAGCTTTCAGTTAATGTTGCTCCCTCAATGCAGTTTTACGCTCATCTAGATATGACTGATTAGCATGTAGACATTTTTAAGTTCTAAAAATGATTCATAAATACATATTCTTTGATTTCCTAGTGTTCCAGTGTATTTTTTGGCAGATGAATAGATTCTCATTGTACCATGGTGAATGGAGTTGGCTGAATCTTATCTTTGGACCATTTTCCTTGATTCAGAGAAAACGTAACATCCTTCCCACATCTTGAACTTATAAGAGAGCTACAACAAGAACAAGAACTGGATTTTCCCTTGAAATACATACTTTTCGCATAGGAGCAATATGCCAATACAAGGGTCAACATCGCAATCGCACAACATGCAATAGCTTGTCTGTTCGCAAACTATGGTTTAGTTTTGGACCAAGAACTGTCACTCTCACATATATAGAGCCCTGTAATGGATTTTTCTTAACCGGCATCGCTTTGCTCTTAAGGTAAATGGAATATGCACTAGATCGATTATCAATCTGTGAGGACATGAAATTCAATAAGTATTGGTAAATATCCTAAAACAGGATTTCTTTTATAACCTACTCTGTCCTCCATTACAACTCAACATTATGCATCAGATAACTCCATGTTATGAATGTTAATAGACACTATTGCACCTTATTATCATCCCTTTGTGTATAATATATGCTTCCATCTCTATTTCTTGTACTTTTGTTCATATGCTAATGCTATTTTTATTTACTTATATTTTATTTTAAATAGGGCTGCACAGTAAATCGTTGAAAAAAATGCGATCTCGATTCACACATACACATACACAACGATTCTTAAGCATTTTATTTCATGACAGGCCTCACAAACAAATACTCCCATTTCTTCACAGATTTTTTCAAGTGTCCCTAAAGGCAGCACTGCCACTGACTCCTCCCTCAATGGTAAAGTGTCGTTACAACGCGTGATTCCGTCAGGAGGAAGTCCGCCTGCAGTTGAGTGTGTGGAAACAGTGAGGGAGAGAAGCAGAGAGAAGTCAGCGGTAAAGACAGTTAAATGGATGGTTAACAAGCTAATGTGACGCCTACAAATATGTATGTTCACAAATTTTGAATTATTATATTTTGTGTGTGTTTTTTTGATTTTTTGTATGAAAAGATAAACCAATTTGATGTGTTTTCTATTGATAAGGTCAGAGTGTAGGTCTCTAATCCCACCACAAGGGGCAGTACCCCCTTGCGTGAGCGCTTGTACGCTTTGTCAGACTGACATTCCTCAGACAGCTACCAGCCTACCATGGAGAATGGACTGAATGACTTCAGTCAGGTTAGCAAAGTGTGTTCAATGTCCCCAACTCGGGTATTAGGAGTGTTTAAACGACACGAAATGGCGATCTGTCGATGTTTTTGCTTGGTTTTGCAGGGCTCTTGGGCATTTATTTTTATTTTCTTTTGTGAGTGACTGTATATTTGAATGGCATTGGGTACTGAATTAAGAGCGAAGTGTAACATGAGTTCTGTGAAGTTGAATTAATGTGTATTATGAGAATGTTCATGCTAAAGTCTAGCTAAAGCCGACACGTTGCTCATATTGCTGTTTACGTGTGTACAATGTGTTTGAACGGGCAGTAGTGTAGAGTTCACCAAATGGAGATTCAATGTGTTAAAAACACAAGTAAAACATGATTCGTTTGGTTAAAAACTGTGGAAATGTAACTTTGAGGACACAACCGTGTTTTGTGATTTCATCCCTGTTGGGAATATGATGCAGTTCATTGAGTTTTGACAACTCATGTTTAGTGAATGAAACAATTGAGTGAAAAACTGAGCATGTAAAGGAAAATAGTAAAATTCTGTTAAATAAAAGACAGCTACCAGCCTGCCTTGAAGAACGCACGGAATGACTTCTTGAGGCCTGTAACTAACAAGCCTATCGTTCAAAAGTAAAAAAGTCTCCATTCTAAGGAAACCTCAATATGTTTGATACTCTACTTGAATGACCATTTTAATGTTCTTTTTGTTTAGTTTTGTTAAAGTTCATCAGTGCAAAAAACAATTTCTACTAACTTTCTAAAAGAATTGTGATCTCAATACAAAGCAAAAAAACAAAATTGTGATTCACATTTTTTCCAGAATCGTGCAGCCCTACTTTTAAACTTCTTTTACTTTATCTTTCTGTTTTCTTATGCTATTTCCCTTGTGGATCATTAAAGTCTATCTAACTCCAAGCCTTAGTCTAAAAGAGAAAAGTTCTCCTCTGTCTGTTTATTGGGACTGATATATTGATCATATCAATATCTGGTATGATTGAGGACAATAATATGATACCATACTATGGAACTGCATGTGTGGAAAAGAAGTAGAAACAAAAGGTTCTGTTCTTTAAAGTGATGCTGACATATAGCCACAGACGGCCTCCCCCCATTCAATAGAATTTAACAATAATACATTCAGGCTTTGCATTGTTTCTATTCATTTTATTTTAACTGCAATGACGAATAATGTCACAGATGCTTATTGTTCACATCTCATCTTCCAGTTTTGCCACTGCTCAGGCCATAGGAAAAAGGACAACAGAAAACATCAGTAATGTGAACCAATGTTGCCAGATGGGGAAAAATCTTTTCATTGGGCAAGAGGCGGGGTACACCCTTAACAGGTCACCAGTCTGTCTTTGGATGGTATGAGGAAGGTGGAGTACCCACACAGAATCTACGCAGGTGGAGGGAGAGCATGCAAATTCCACACAGAAAGGCTCCAGTCGGCCGATGCATCAGTACAAACCACCTCTGTGCTGCCCCCAACTGGATAAGCTTAGCTGTTTTCTGACGAGTGCCAGATTCTTTTCTCTGAGTACTTCAGGAACCGTTATAGAGGAAATGGAAGTCTCTCAAAATCCCATTAAGGAACCACCCATATTGCCTCATTCCAGGCAGAGGTGTGCCCTAAACAAAAATATGGGATTGTGCAAACATTTCATTCTCTTTATGTGCTTCATATTGATTCAGCTATTAAGTACGTGTTATCTTGAGATCTCTGGATCAGTCACAAGGTCGGAAAGGAGAGAGGATGAGGTGGCACAAAATCAGCTTCTGATTTAAATCAAATCCAAAGAAGAGCTTTGCAGATGTCCAAGCATGTGAGAAAGTGTGTGTAAATAAACCTGTTGTGAAGCTAAACTATAATCCCCTGTCTTTGTGATTTTCTTATAGAACCAGTATTAACATTTTCAGCAAACTGAGCTCCAGTAGCTGGTTGGTGGTATGGGACCAGACATTAGATGCACATGACCCTCTTGCTGGTTTGCTGCTTTTCCTGCCTCTGATAATTAGCAGACAGGGAACACCACAAGTGCTGCAGTTTCGTTGAAGCTCTGATCGAGTTGTCTAGCTATTGCAGTTTGACCCCTGACTGTTAAAGTTTTTCAAATCCTGTGGCCTAATGGTTAGAGAAGCAGCTTTGGGTCTGTGGGGTTGCTGTTTTGATTCTCACTATGTCCATGGCTAAGGTGCCTTGAGCAAGGTTGCAGAGAACAAATTTTGTATATGTGTGTGTAGCCGTCCCACTCAATTCTAATTTGTTACTGGGTTGAGGCAAATTGGAGGGAGTCTACTGAAATATTTACTCTGGAATATACCTACTCTACCTTGAGAATATGACTGACAAGAGTGCAGAGAGGCCTGGTTAGCTGATTTTATAGCTACACTGTCAATGTGAGCTTACAAACTTCCATGCATACCTTTAGCACACCATAGCCCTACTTAACCACATTTAACAGACACACATACACAAATTTATAAAATATATATAATATATATATATTATATATATTATAATATATATCTTATAAAATCACATTTGTCTATACCTGGAAACTCACATCCCTGCTCCTCCTTATTACGAACCTATATAGTAAGTATATGTATATGTATTTCCCTTGGTGAAACTCCCAGGGTGGTGTTGTCATGCAAGGACAGTAAACGCACGAATACACGTCTTCTGGTTGTAAGACAAAAGACACTTTACGCCAAAGTGAGTTGATATGTGTGAGACCAAGAAGTAGCGTCATATACTGCAGTTGTTAGCTGCAATTGATCACGCTGCCGCACTGTTCCCTGTGTGTGCATTCATGTGACATATTTATTAGAGCTCCCCCAAAAGTCACATTGTAATGTAATAACACTAATAAGCTTATGTCCGTTCGTATTCACATAGTGTCGAATTTTTGATGTGTTTAACCAATTTTAAAAGCCGTGGTTAGAACCGCAAGGTACACGCTTGCAGCCCTTCGCTATGACTGTGCAGGTGTGTGAATCTGGATAGTGGTGTCCTCACACCCTGGCAATGTTTTGTTTCGGTTACTGAGGTCCTGATATGTTATGAGTGTTAATGTTAAAGGAAATGGAGGTTAGTTATTTAATAACTTAGTTGTGAGTTATTCCTGTGTTTTTACATGAAGAGTTATGGTCAAAAAGGAACAACTAAAATAAAAAAAAACAAAACAAAACGTGAAACCAGCACAAGCTTGACCTGTCCTCCAAATTCACTGGCTCAGGACATAAACAACCCCACTAACAACATCCTAAGAGGACACCTTCAGAAGACCCGTGTCCAGGTGGTCATGATCTTATGCCTGATCGGTGTTTGTGGCCTACAGGTAGTGATGTTCCCTCTGACCCCGAGGCTCCGAAGCATGTATCAAACTTGACGGGACATTTCTTTGAAACACTGCCGGAGCTTGCTTCCAATCGGGAAAGAAACACGTGACTGATCACTACTTACACGTATGATGAGTTCTGTTTATTTATTGGTCTCTTTAACTGGGGTGCATATATCATAAATCTTTCAGCGGTAGTTCAAAGAGCCCCGTGTGTGCCTGACCCCTACACACTACTAAATTCCTTGCGGCCAGACGCAAAAATATTTACGGTCGTTGACATCAGCAATGCATTCTTCTCAGTGCCAGTAGATAAAAATAGTCAGTTCTGGTTTGTGAGGGTCAAAGATACACATACACCAGGCTGCCCCAAGGTTACTGCGAGAGCCCGACTATTTACTCCCAAGTAATGAGTGCAAGTACGGCAAAGTTCAAACCTCCAGGGGAGAGCCAAGTATTGTTGTACGTAGATTATATCTTACTTGCCTCCCCTGATATGGAAACGTGTAAAAAAGATACACTAGCGCTCTTAAGACATCTAGCTGAGGAAGGTCACAAAGACAAATATGCAAAGACCAGATAAAATATCTAGGGCATAGTCTTAGTGCAGGGGGACGAACAATATTAGAAGACAGAAAAACTGCAATCCTCCAAGCTCCAAAACCAAGAACAAAGAAACAGATGATGTCCTTTCTGGGCCTGACTAATTACTGCAGAAGTTGGGTGCCTAATTATGCAGAAATAACGGCACCACTGAGCAAATTAATGTATGAAGAAAACCTCAAAATGACATTCCCTCTGAGTTGGACCGCAGAAGCTGAAGAAGCATTCTGCAACATAAAACAAGTCTTAGTGTCCAGCACAGCATTAGCGTTGCCAAATTATAGCAAAACCTTTGTTCAAATGGTAGACTGCAAAGGTCATTTCATGACCTCAGTATTGGCGCAACAGCATGGAGACAAAATGAAACCTATAGCGTACTTCTCATCTAAATTAGACAGTGTTGCATGTGCACTGCCTCACTGTGTTAGAGCAGTGATAGCAGAAAGAAATAGCGGAACAAAACGCCAAAAGCAGAACCGATCTGAGAGATCAGCCATTAGAAAAAGGAGAGGTGCTGTTTGTAGATGGTTCTTCTTAAAAGAATGAAATAGGAAAAACCCTAACAGGATATGCGGTCGTGACAAAAAAAAAACGTGTTAAAAGCAGAACAGCTGCCCTCACACTACTCAGCGCAAGCAGCAGAGCTAGTAGCATTAACTGAAGCGTGTAAATTAATGCAACACAAAGAAGTAACTATTTACACTGATAGCCAGTACGTGTACGCTACGGTTCATACCTTTGTACAGTACTGGAAAAACAGAGGCATGATTACATCAACAGGGAAGCCAGTAACACATGCCGAACTCTTAACAGATTTACTGCAAGCAGTACAATTACCTAAAGCATTAGCTATATGTAAGTGTGCGGCGCATACGTCTGGCACAGATACCGTTTCCCTAGGAAACGCCTTCGCAGATGAAACAGCAAAGGCAGCAGCAACAGGCCAGATCAGCATTTTAACAGTAGAAAAAAGTACAACCCTGGATCAAACTACTTTAAAAGATATGCAACAACAAAGCCTGCAGTCTGAAAAAGAAACCTGGATAAAGAATGGAGCGAAATTACAATCTGACGTATATGTATGACCAGACAACAAACCTATCCTACCAAAAAACATGTATAAATGGGCGGCTATATTGAGCCATTGTTCTACGCATGTCTCAACAGGAGGGATGGTAGGACAGGTACATCAATATTATACCACTTATGGATTTAACTCTTATTCAAAAAATTTTTGTAGAGCATGTTTAACGTGTGCTAGACACAACCCACAAGGGAACCTGAGACCTCGTAGAGGACGGTTCCCTTCACCTCAATATCCATTCCAAATTATCCATATGGATTTTATAGAACTAAACCAGAGTGAAGGAAAAAAGTACTGTCTAGTCATAATAGATGCATTCTCAAAGTGGACTGAGCTCTTCCCGACTAAACATCCAGACGCTCTGACAGTGGCAAAAGCACTCTGTAAAGATATAATCCCCAGGTATGGAATACCTAAGAAAATATACAGTGCGACATCTGGTGGTGGTGTGGGGATGACAGACTGTTTGACAAATTACCAAAGAATGCAACAGGATACTGTGCGCTCATAACTCTCTTACTGCCAGTATCCATTCACCCCATGTCCGCAGTAGATATCGCGACTAGATTATCTAGCATTATGCCACAACAATGGCAACATAAGAAAAGGTTTCTAGCCTGGCAGTGTCCAGATGAGCCGACACACATTGATGCCATCGGGATTCCATGTGGTGTTCCAAACGAATACAAATTGGCTAATCAGATAGCAGCAGGATTTGAGTCCTCAATTTGTTGGTGGTGTATGATTAACAAGAACGTAGACAGGATCAGTTACGTTCACTACAACATACAAAAACTGGGAAATTGGACACAGAGAGGTTTCGAGGCAGTCCACAATCAGCTGGCTGCAACTTCCCTCATGAATTTCCAGAATCGAATAGCCCTGGACATGCTATTGGCCGAAAGGGGAGGTGTTTGTGCTATGTTTGGTGAACAGTGTTGCACATTTATCCCTAATAACACTGCCGCTGATGGCAGTCTCACAAAGGCCATAGAGGGGCTCCGAATACTCAACGGAAAGATGAAAGAACACTCCGGAATTGATACCACAATGTGGGATTCCCGGATGAATGCCTTTGAGAAGTATAGAGCCCTTGTGTCCTCTGTTCTGGTTTCCATAGCAGTATTTGCTGCAATTCTAACCTTGTGTGGATGTTGTTGCCTGCCCTGTCTGCGTACTTTGCTTGACCGTCTCATCACCACAGCTATCTCACCTATGGAAAACAAGATGGCGCAAATGTATCCCCTGCTCGCCAGCGATCCTCAGAGTGATGAGGGGGACAGTGATGACGAGGAGTCAAGCTTTTCCCTGCCTGACCTGTTCCCCGACTCTGCTGAATACGACTCCAACTGTTAAGTACCTCTGAGTGTAAATGTGTTTGTGCTCATAAAAATGACCTTACAGCTGAAAATCTAAGTGAAGTGGCTGTTTCAAAGTGATATGAGAATTTGAGCAAATATGTGATAAACAGGAGGGAAATGTTGGAATTATTGTACATAAGTTATCCCATATTTACTCTGAGCGTTTATGTATCTAGTAATCTCCCATATTTACTCTGACTGTTTATGTATCTATTAATCTCCAGGTAGGCCAATGGGCAACAGTATATGTCTGTAGAGTTGTTTTGCAGGAAGAAGTGGAGAGATGCAGTTTCATCCCGGACCCAGCGGTGACATGCGGAAGTGCGTCTCCCCACACCAATGAGACGGAAGACAGAGCACACAGTCCTGAGGACAAGGCCAAAGTGATTAAACACGTACCAAGAAGAAGATAATGTGAAGAGTTACAGCTATGTATTCCCCTCCCCATTAGAGCTGTAACTCTTATTGTAACCAGGGACCTCCCTAAGGAAATAAAGAAAGAGGGTACGGCGAGGTACGCTTCAGAGTGGTAGGAGATTGTAACTGAATGTATCTCTATCCGTTCTCCTCGTGAGTAAAAAGTTGACTTTTGTCTTTCTCTTCTTTGTGCAATGTTTATGAATGTTTTAGGTTGCTGAACTTGACAATATTGGAGGTGGTCAGATTTAAAATGTTCTGCAGTTGAGTGGAGGCGCTCGTGCTGCAGAGTGGTGCTGTTGTTTTCAGATTCAGAACACTGTACTTGTCTCCTGGGACCTCATTTACAGCTCATGTGAGCAGCGAGACGTGTAAAACAAGACATCTGTAAAGAAACAAAAATAGAACAATGCACAATATAAAAAATGGTTGTATACTGTCTGTGTTAATAAAATGGATAAAATACAGACAGGGCAAATGCAATGTGGATTGTATATTTGCATGTTATTTCAGAGGTAGTAAGGATAACGGATAACAGAAGACAGATGCATAAGAAAAGGGGCATTAAAATAACAAAATTAAAAAAAAAAATACAGCAGAGAAGAGCTTTAAGCTACATAGTGATGTAAGGGAACGAGAAAGTCTTCAGGTAAGAGTCTATTGCTGTTAATTCTATCAACTCTGGGCCAAGATAGAATGGTCTTGTATTTATATAGTCAGTTATAGCCACTCAAAGTCTCATGACATATCTACCCATCATGTTGAACATACCAACAGCAACCATTCAGCAACAGTAAACATTGAGATGTTTAATGAACCATGCATCTTGTCATGTACAGTATTTACATTGTTTTACTTTGTACTCATATGTATTTATTCTTTACATACATTAGCTACTTTCCCCTCTAGAAGAAGCCCAAGCTTAATTATTTTTAAGGTACACAATTCTCACACACTACAATTGCACTTACAGACAGATGCTAATAATAACAGATAGTTTTCCCCCTCCCATATAATATCAACTAGTTGCTAACTAGCTAACGTTAGCTACTTTCCTCTAGTAGTTCCAGCTGCAACACTGTTTTCGAAATTATACATTTTTACATAATTTCTATTCCCATTACCTCTATGACTGCTGACCACCTTTGGGGGGAAAACATGGAAATCTTGTTTCGTGACATCTTGTTACACTTCAGCTGCTACTTCCCAAAGACAGCTGAACAGCTTGCTGTTGTCAAGCCTGCCTGTTGTCAAGTGCACCTGCTGCCTGACGCCTCTATTTTGGGGGAAAGACATCACGTGCAGCCTGAAGGTGTTAACCACTTGTGTGCCAAAGCCAAAGTAGTGACTTTAAAAAAAAAAAAAAAAAGTATTGTTATCTCAAACCTGTCCAAAAACAGTTTTATCAAAGTTGGATCAGCCCTCTGCGCCTCGCACAGGTGAGCACAACTGACTGGAAGAGAGGTGCGTCACGACTGATGTGCACAGGCTCAGTAGTACCGCCACTATTGATGTCAGCCACAGCATCCTTCTCAGCTTAATCTGAAAATGCTGACATGACCACAGTATCAGAAAAGGACACATCTTTTTCAAATGTTTTCTTTTGTCTTTTCTTTAGCGCTTACACACACAGGTTACCACACAAGCAACCTGTGTTTTTGTGAATTACCTGACCATGACCTGTCGATGTGCTGGAGTCTAACGCCGTCAGCGAAGGAATCACTTTTCCTCCGGTTATGTCCAGTTATTCCCATCAGAAACTCAATGCCTTCGATGGGCAACTCTGAACAGACAGACATGGAAATAACCACAGATTAATTTAGAATTGACATAAACCCGGTGGACGGGTCAACATATGTACCCCATTTCCACGCCACGCAGCACAGAGCTACAACCACATGAAGACTGGTTAGAAAATGGCAGGGTGGAGGAAAGGATTACAGACTTGGAACAACCTGTGTCACGCTGGATATGCAGAGGACGCTGGTCAGCTGGATCACATGCCCGGGACATCAAACCATCGAAAGTGAAGAGTTTAAAAAACTCTTTGAGGATATCACTGGAACTGAGAGTTTGAGGTGACTTTTATTCTACCTTTAACAATCCTATCCTTTTAGGAGGAGCAGGCTGTTTAGTTTTCTCTTGTTCTTTGTGTTTCAGTGTGAGACAGTTGGCGACGATGTGTCCAGGTTTATGGCAACAGAAACATTCTCTGCCTTCCTTTTGAGAAGTGTTACTGGACTGAGCTGGGACAGTACCCTTCCCCTTGGCAAGGACGCTAACAGATTGAGGGCCAAATGCAATTTTGTGTATGAGCATGTACTCGTCAGCAAGCATGACAGCACAGGAAAGAGAGGAAACCTTTTGCTCATTCAAATAAACCCCAATATGATTGGGCAGACACCTCTTAAACTCCTCCACTAACATCTCTCTCAGAGACTTGTTGTTAGCCACTTTACACAAAGAACACCATTTATCAAACAAGGAATGCTTTTCTCTGGCAAATTCAACATACGTCTGGTTGGAGATTTTTTTAGAATTGCCAAATTTCTGCCGGTATGCTTCAGGTATGCTCGAAGGATGGCGGCTTTGACAAGCTCGTAATTCTGGTTCTCCTCCACCGGGAGGACAGCCACGGCATCATGGGCTTTGCCATGTATTTTACATTGTAACAGCAATGGCTAAACTTTGCTGGGCCATTATAAAGTGGATGCAATACATTCAAATGCTGCAAAATAGGAATCAACATCAGTCTCTCTGAATTGTGGAACAAGTACAATGTGCTTACTAACATCAAACGCAGTTGAAGAGAGTATGGATGGTAAGAAGGTGGAAGGAACTGTACTTGTTACAAAATGCCCATGGGTCTCTCTGAGATGCCAGCTCTAGCTCGTGGAGGCGCACAGCCATGTTTGCCTCGATTTCAAGCCGCTTTATATGAAGCCAGAGCTGAGCCACTAAAGCCAGAGCTTTTTCTTCTGCCTCCATCTTGAGACGGATGAGGTGGACCTTCAGTCTGACCTCGTGCGTGGAGTCGATGCTCACTGATGACAGATAATGATAATTCATGTATCACAGGTAAATGCTCTCTTGCACAGCTTTGTGTGTCTTTCATGTGTTTAGGCCACCCACTGTTAATTTATCTGACTAACACTTGGAGTTGCTCATCAGTGTCTGTCTCTGTTATGCTCCATTCTCTGTTGTGGGCTCCTGGACAGCATGTCACAACAACCATTTTTTCCCCCGGTACATATTCCACCTCCAAGTTGAACCTGATCAGCCGCATGAGAAGTCTGAGAAGGCAGCGTGCTGGTGTGTTGTCGAGATATCAAGAGGTCATCAGTGCAATGAGAGGTTTGTGGTCTGTAATGACTTTAAATGCAGGCAGGCCATAGAGGTATTTCTCAAATCTTTCACACACCCACACAGATGTCAGACACTCCTTTAGTATTTGAGTGTATCTTTTCTCAGCATCACTCAGTTGTCTCGAACAGAATGCCACTGGTCTCCAGTCTTCACCATGGAGCTGCAACAGGACGCCATTAACTCCATAGCTGCTAGCATCCACTGAGACTACTGTGCTCCTGTTGGCATTAATACATCAAGGTAGGTGACTTTGTCGAAGGCCACCTGCTGTGCGGGACCCCAGATCCAGGCAGATGTTGATCTTAACAGTTCATAAAGTGGCAAGGTTGGGAATATATTTCCCCAGATAATTTATCATGCCAAGGGCTCTCCTTAGCTTTCGGACACTTTCAGGTGGGTCGAGCTCATTGATAGCTAACACTTTCTCCAGGTCAGGTTGCACACCATCTTTGTTCAGCACTTGACTCAGTCTTCCTCAGCCTCCATTTCCCATGTGCTCCATTACGTTTTTCAGGCATTCGTTGTGCTCACAGATGTCCCTACCAAAGACAACAATGCCATCTTTACAGACTGCAACTCCCTGCAGCCCTCCAAGAGTCTCTCCCATTTTTCTGTCAGGGGTGCTGGTGATCCCTAAAGGAAGACATTGGAAGCACACCATAAGGTGTTTAAAGGTGGTCAGCCTCTGGCTGTCCTTGTCCAGAGGGATTTACCAGAATTCTTGAATCTGCATCCATAGAAAACTGTGGACCAATTAAACTATCATCTCATTAGATATAGGCAGAATGAACCCCTCTCTTTTGACAGCTTTATTAAGTCTCTTTAGATCAACACAGATGTGTACCTTTCCATTCTTCTGTGTTCAGACAATTTCTCCACTCCCCCATGCTGCGCTCTCTGGTCATGGATAACGTTGCGTCTCCAAACCTCAAATCAAACTTTGCCATAACGACATCAAACTTGTCTTCACTTTTGCCCACATCATAGGTGAAAGAGCTCAGTATGTGCTCCACTTCCTTACTGAGCGCATACACCAGCATGCTGACTTGAACCGGAACGTCCTCCTTGTCCAGTTCAGTAGACGTCCTGTAGCAAGAAAATTTCTTGTATAATCATATGTTGATACTTCGACTATCCTGTGAGAACCATGTATCCCTAAAAATGAGCTTCATGAGCTGAGCAAAACACGTTTTCTAGTTCACTGCAATGCATTAGCTAATTCATGGAGGGTTTATTGATTGCTGCACTCTTAACCAGATGTTAAATCCGCCAGATATATGAACAGTTGCACCGAAGAAAGTTAATCCTACCATAGCTGCTTCTGCGCTAGCCACCGTTGGCGTTAGGTAGCTCGACAAATAACCGAAACTACAGCTGTAACAAGCTGTTATTTGCATCATTAATATTGTATGTGTTAATTAGCGGCAGGTAAGTCAGCGGTGAACACAAGCAAGAAACATTCATTTCGTTTTCTGGAATGTGAAAAGCAGCCACTTACCGCAATGTAGTTCACGCTTTTGCGTTCAAGTTAAACTACAGTTAAATGTCCTGTTACTTCCTGTCCTGACAGTGGAGGTGACCCGAGAGTACAAATCTTTATTTATTATCATTTTTTTTTATTTTTCTACCCCGTTTTTTTTTTTTTTTTTTTTTTTTGGCACGTAACTAGTCCCGCAAACTCTGTCGTATAAACATGAAAATTACATTCACAGATGCCGCTCATTCTCGACATCTATGCTATTACTTTTTGTGCTCATATATTACGTGATTACGACGTAAGCGCCACAAGCCTCTCGTATTGTTATATTAATCGTCGTTTTCATAGGTACTATAGTTTTTGATCAATCATTGTTCAATGACCATGATCTTTTTCGAAAAAACCCGTGTCAGAGCTGGACTCTCGCTACTTAGAGCGTGACACCGTGTGCATGAAGCCGTTTTAGTATGTGTAAAACTTCGGAAAATTAAACTGCCGTATCTTTTTACTAGCTTATGTAAGGATACGAAAACAATTGCGATCATCATATCATATCATTATATCATTTACGGATGTACATGATATACTTTTATTTATATTGTTATTGTCGTTATATTAATTATTTAATCCGTTTACCGGCTCCGTTAACACCCATGTTTAACAAGACAGATTTTTCTGCCGGAAAGCAGACAAACCCGTTTGTCGCCGTCGCAATACAAGCAGGGGTGAAAGTAAGATGGTACGTTCCGGTACCAGGAAGATGGGAGAGCGGCTGCCTGTTATAAAGCCCTCACTCAGAACCTGCCACGGCCGCACTCTGGGTCAGAAAATAAATCCGCTAGCAATATGCAGCCTTGAAAACGACTTTGTCTGTTTAAAAATTCCTTGTAACTCATTGCGAATTGTTTCTAAACTGTCCGTACTGCTTCTGAGCTAACGACCGGAGATTTCACTCAGCAGTACGTGTACCGAAACACAGCGGTTGCTATGATTTAATGCGTTTGATTTAATGCACTGGGACTTCCACAACTGGTCCACAGACGTCAAGAAACGCCGCTAGCGCCTGGACAGGACGAACAATACATTACGAGGATCCAGCGCTTCAGGATGGCGTCACTTCCTGTCAAATGCATGATCGTGAAAATTCGGCCTTCGTATTCATTCGGCTCGGCCTCCGAGGTCACAATAAAGTTTTTATTTACAATTATAAACAACACCAGTATAATTTATTTTTCACAATATGTTTGGAAGAGATAGCCCAATAAAGGTTTTAATCATAATTTTTAATTTTGCAGAAAGGACAAAAAATACGATGACAAATACACGTTCGGTCTGCGAACGTGCGACTCGAAGCCTTTTATAAATTGTTGGACACTGGAGAAGCGTTGTTGTCGTTTTTTGTTGTTTGTTTGGTTTTTGTTTTATTCATTCTCAAACATAAAAAACGGCACAACACAGATGACGTGGTCTTCTCCCTCATTCCCAAAAATAAAAATAGACAGAACACAGAAGAATTACACATAAATTTATAAATAGTTCATCAGAATTTTCATGAGATCAATACTGTAACCTTGTGTATGTGCTACCATAACTAAACGAATGCAGAGATTACAATATATAAATCTGTTGACATTTGTATTCATGTTGATCCTAATTTTAACCTTGCTCCTGTACTAGTCTATACTGTAACAACTTTGAGGAAAAACATATAAATATAAATGACATGATGTGACGTCACCAGGAAGCGCCGGATCCTAGGGCCGAACACATCTGGTACCAACACCGTATCTACTGACTGTATTAATGAACTGAGGCTGCGGTCTATCAACGATTACAATCATCACAACTCACTGAATTCTCAACCGATCTTGTAATCCCTTTGGTTTACTGGAAATGTCTGACATATATTTATGATACTATATAAATTGGTTCAATTGAAAATGCAGATCATGTGCAACGCCATTGAAAGGCTCGTAGGTATTTATCAAAATTGATTGATTATTAATAAGCACAGTGTTAATGATATATTAAATAATTACAGTTTATGATTTAATGATCACAATTGTTTTCTTATCCTTACATAAGCTAATGACAAGATTCGCCAGTTTCATTTTTCCAAAGCTTTACACATACATTCAAAACGTTCAGAACAGTTACATAATATAAAACATGTTAATCAAATTGAGAACATTTAACAAGACATCTACGGACATAAGCATGTACATTTACTTGGAATTATATCGGCGATCATTGCTACATCCGCACACGTCGCATCGATTGTATCCAGCCATTGTTATGAATGCAAATGAGTATTATTTTAAATTACCGAGAGACTCCCGTTGCAAACACATGTCGCGGAAGGCAGCGGCGGAAACTACGACTCCTACAATGCATTGCGCGATGACCAAGATGGCCGCCGCTACGTGTGTGTCTACACAATTTTCCACAGACACAACGGGCGGTTCGGCAGAGGGCATCCACACTGCATTTCTGCAAGAAATGCAAATTACTTCTGTTTGTTTTTTTTTTTTTTTTTCTGTACTCATTTGTTTGTTACCAAAAAGTAAAAACATGTTGAATACTGGAGAAATGAGACAACAACGTGACAGCTCCAAGGTTTCTGCTCCAGCTGTCAACCAAACATGTGGTAACATGTATCATTTTAGAAGGTGAAACCAGGCTATAAATATGATCTTCACAGAATCTCACAAGTACTGCAAGTAAAAGAGTTCAGCCATCAGGAAAATGCAGAGGTGAGTGGATTATCGATATGAAGAATAGAAATACACCTTCTCATGTTTTTTTATTGTCTTTATTCTTTCTGTTTTACATCTTTAATTTCTTCATCCGAATAGAGCTTAAGCTGTGCCTTTCACTTTTATTTTTTATGGTGAGTATTAAAACACAGTTGCATGAAAGACTGTTTAACACTTAAATATACATCTGCTTTATTTTCTAGTCATCCATGAGGTCGGGTCTTTCAGTAAGTGGACAGCAAACATCCCATCAGTGATCCCAGCCCTGCAGGGCTCCTGTGTGGTCATTCCCTGCAACTACTTTTACCCCAAAACCTCCACAAACTTACTGATCAACAGGAGGATAGGAGGATTAGATTTGCACTGAAGCTATAGTGTGTGGTCGTTTTTAAAATGTGCGATAATTTTAGAGATTTTCTGTCTCAGTCAAGTGAGTGACCTTCTTCCTCTTTGCCTTCCTGTTAATTTACCATGAACTCACTTTCAACCCACAGAGGGGATTTTCTGACTTTGACAAATATTGTTTCCAATCAGTGACTGATTATCTGATCATGGTTGATGAGGGTGCTTCCTTCATATATTCATAAATGCAGATACACTGAACTCGTAAGACCCTTAATATGTCACTTAAACTATTTACTCCAATCCTTCACTGCTGTGTTCTTATCGGCCATTCTGATGAAACAAACTTGAAGAGGAAATTCAAAGGGCACACTTCAACATAACTTGCAGCTTTGTGTCAACTGCAAAAAAAAAAAAGTGGGTAAAATTTAACTAAAGAATCATCATTTGCAAAGAAGCTGCTTTAAGAGTTTAATGCTGTTTAACTTTAACACGATTTGATCAGATATACAATGAGAATGTCTTGGAGAAGTAAAAAGAATCATTTCAACCAAAAGCACATTGATGGGCATAAAAAACTTCATCAACAATGTTAAATTTCAGCAGGAGAGAAAAACAGGAATGTTTTGGATGCACATAGCAATTTTTCACAACTTCCTCAATTCTAACTTCAACAGCGTGTCCATGACCTGACCTTCTGCACGTTACATGTTGCCGTAGATCGCGTCCGCTTCATCCTGCATAGGAGACAACATTAATTCACTCTGTCTCCTCTTGCATGCACGTTTGACATGAGCGTATAAGGAAGAGTTACATACCTCCATGTTGGCATAAATGCTTTGGCATCTCGCGTCATCATAGGTCCTTTTCCTGACTGATCTGTGCAGAAAGCAAACGTGTACAGTTATTAAATGTTCATATAAAGACACTATGAGGATTGTATTTGATGTGAATTAACATCAAACCTTTGTGTCCTTGAATACTGAGGCACAGAGAGCTCCAACTCCTTCTCTGCTTTTGTGGCGCTCAAGTTACATTCTGCTGTGTCTCCAGATCTCCTCCTGCTGGCAGAATATTGTTTTTTAATTTAATTTAACACTTTCTACAAACTCTGAACCCTTGTAATGCAAACTACAAGACTGAACTGGTTCTTATGACACCTACTGAATCATTGTTAAGCCACATTATTGCATTGCATTAATAAATCGCTGATTTGTTTTAATATTTATTGCTGATCCTTTGTTTAGTGCTCTGCTTTTATATAGAACAAACTGAAGAGTCGAAGGTTTGGTCGACTTACATTTGATCAAAATTCTGAATAAATCCATTTTTCTATAGCAACTTACCATTTTATAACGACTATCACTACTCCTACAAGGATCATCAAACCTCCGGCTGCTCCAGCGGAAATGTAAATATACAGCATATTAACTGAAATCAGAAATCACAGAGTGAGTCCAGACACAGAACTGACAACCAACATGCTGCATTCAAAGTATTTCTTACTCTTAACAGGCAGGGAGAGGGTGACGTTGGCACTGCCCTCCATGTTGTTTGCCACACAGTGCACATATGTGGAGGACCCAACGTTAGCCTGCACAGTCCCGACAGTAAGATAGCCATGGTGCTCTACTTCAGCGGTAAGGTGAACTTTGTTGGAAAGCACAAAGTGGATGATACTGGAAGGATTGGATTCAGCCATGCACACACACTTTACCATGTCGCCCTCTGAGGAGCATGATGAGGCATGCTTTATCTCAGGGGCATCTGCAGGAGCAAGATGTACAAATTAATAACGTGTTTTAATAAAAAAATATCTTATTCATCAACACGTTTCCATGGTTCATTTACTTACATAACACATTGAACTGCACCGAGCTTGAATTGATTCATCCTAGTTCATTAACTGCAGTGCAGTACAGCGGCACTTTTGTGTGTCTAGAGACAATTTGAAGGCTGTACGTCGATCCCTTGTGCACTTGAGCACCTGTTTCATTGTGCCACTCTACGCCACTGACACGAGGGTTAGCATCACTGGAACAACTCAGGTGGACAGTTTGTCCCTCCTTCACATCTGATTTGTACTTAACCTTCACATTCACTGGAGCATCTGCATAGAAACATGTAGGTGTGTATGTGGTGCTCTTACAGACACAGTATTTCTCATAGTAAAGTTTATACTAGGGGTTGTACCAACTGGTCGATAATGGAGGATTAATGAAGGCCATTAGCAACTGCAAAACAATTGCATTAACTATTTGCAGGTTGTATTCAAGTCTGTATGTTTGAGTCTGAAGTCTTGAAGTCGACTAGTCGCCGATCATGTGACAATAGCAACATGAAAGCTTCTGAGAAGACAAGTGAAAACCCCAGTGAATCACTGCAGCAAACTACCAAAGGTTCATCGAGAGTATGGAAATACTTCATTTAAGATGAAGCTCATCCTCACCAAAATTACCACAACAATGCACACTCATCAGAAAAAGGACCCGCTAACAGTAGCGGAGGAACGGCCCAAATCCTCTCAGTGGCAGTCAATTAACAGCTTCACCAAACGTCCTTAGAGAAGGAGTCAGTACATCATCAAGTTATCAGACCATTAGCTGACATACACGGAAAAGGATTTGGATATATACCACTTTATCACAGCTACACTATCCTCTCTTCTGTGCGGTACAATTAAAAGATTTTGACGCTGTTGACAGAGGGTAAATACATCTGCAGCACATATTGATCATGAAGTTCATGTGTTTACGTTCAGTTCTGTTCTGTTGCTGCTGCTGTAGAGCGTTTTTCTGTTGTTGTTTTTTGCCAAGTGAGAGCTGCATATTATAAGTATCAGGCTGACATTGTTTGTGGCGACCTGGTCTACGGCCGACAGTAGTTTATGTTCAAGTTTCAATGACCTTGCAGAAAAGCTTCCTTTGTGTGCGATGCTATGATATGTGTTCAAGTCAAGAATATAGATTTAATTGCTGTAAAGCATTACTTTCTGTTGTGTGATGTGTGACGTCATTGACCAGTTTATGTCGACTCCACTTTCACCACATATTAGCCGACTCTGAATTGGCTCAACCCCTAGTTTGAAGTTTCAATATTCTGGTTACGTGAACAGTTGTTGAGATTTCTGTCAGGACCAAAATGGTGCACAGACAAATCACATGACAGACATTGTCATCCATCAATACACACACCGATCAGGCATAACATTATGACCACCTTCCTAATACTGTGTAGGTCTCCCTTGTGCCCCCAAAACAGTTGTGACTCATCAGAGAATGGACATGGGCCTTCTGAGGGTGTCCTGTTGTGTCTGGTAACAGGATGTTGTTAATGGGGGTCTTTTGCTCCTGTGGATTGAAGGGAGGGCGTCTGTGGATCACCCCACAGATTCTTGATCAGTTTTGGGGGGCCAAGTCAACACATAGTGCTGTTTTACATGTTTTTTTTTGTTTTGTTTTGTTTTGTTTTGTTGGGTTTTGTTTTGTTGAGTTGTTCCTAAACTGTGTTTGTGTATGTGTGAAGCAGGATGCAGCCTGACACACTCTATCAAGGGGTGTCATTGCAATGGGGTGGGGGTGCCTGGTCTGGTCAAGGTAGGGGGTACTATAAGAAACATCCACACAAATGCCAGGTCCAAAAGTTTCCTGGTAAAAGATTGGATTGTCACAAGACAGTTAATGTTATTTACTTCACCTGCCAGTGGTCACAATGTTCTGGCTGATCAATATATGACTAGTGTTGTGGAAATATGAGGTTGGTGAAGATGACACAGAAGACTCAGATGACTTGTAGTGAAATAAGGTTTACTGATGAGGAGAAATGGTAACAGCTGTTCATGCATTCAGAGTCGGAACCATTCTGCCCCGTCCCTCATGCCAGGAGGAATATAAGATGAGAATTTAGGTGGGAGGTCAACCACTGGCTATCACTCTCTGTGGCGACAGTCAGTCATCCAGGAAACCCTGTTTTGTCTACGGAAGGAACACAAACAGGTCTAGGCCAAAGAGACATGTTTAACATAATATAATAAGGAAGCTTTTCCTTCACAACTAGCACGTTTAGCATTAGCACATTTCAATCTCATTTCAATCTCCATTTGTTTTGTTTGCGCTTCTTTGCACTGATTTGTTGTAATTGTTTTCAGAATATTTGACAAAATTCACTTGTGTTTGATCCATTTACATTTCTATATAAGTATCTTTCCGAAGTCATGAAGGCCATGGTGTCGGAAGCATTTGCTTTCACCATCACTACTTACATTTCACTTGAATGACCTTGGATGCTGTGTACAGTGGCTTTCCATTGTGCATTTGAACGCTGCATTGTAAAGACTTCTTGCGGTCAGCGTGGGTTGGGCGAAATGTCAGATTCGACGTTGCTTTCCACTGGCCGTCACTGAGCAGCTCTGAGTGAAAGTGCTGGTCTCCGGAGTGACTCCAGTTGAAAACAGGAGGAGAGGTGGGGCAGGAGTAAAACACAGAGCAGGACGATGAAACATTGTATCCCTCCTTTATCGCCTCACCCATAGAGAGGGTGACGGGTTGTGGTTCATCTGTTTTAACAAGAAAGCTCACGGTAGGTATTGGCAGATCTGAAGTTGCATTGTTGTTTCCTCCGGAGGTGTTAACCAGAGGTCCGTTTCACAAAGCAGGTTCAACAAACTCTGAGTCTAATCATAAACTCTGAGTTGATCTACTCTGAGATAGAAAACTGAGTTTTCGGCTCCAGAACAGCAGATTTGAGTTAGTTTAATCCACTCGGGGTAGTTTCTCCTGGAGTGAAGCGCGTGCGCCACAACTCAAAAAAGCCAGCATCAATGGAGCCCCGATTCGACAAGTCACCATGGCAATGAGGAAGCTGAGAGCTACGTTTTTCACCAACCTCGAAGTGGAAATAATAATGCGCTCATATGGCGTTTCAACACGTTTTTCAGAAAGACATGCCATGCTTGTGAAAAAAGTCGCCTCCTACTGTGCCTAATGGACTTCTGATACAGCTACTAACTTTTTTTTAATGATTTTTGACAGACGGCAGAACAAGGCTACGCCAAAACTCGCCTGCTGACTGAATGAATGAAAGTGGAAATCAAATGGCATGTGGCTGAAACAGAGAGAAACTCGAGGTTTATTGAGGAAAAACCTGGTCCCGATCAGGTTATGTTTATAGAGTCTGTTACTACGGTAACTGACAGAGAGCTTAAGTTACCTCTCTCTCTTTGAAGCAGGCTAGAGTTACCCCACTTTCTCTGGTTTGAGTTACCTCCCTTTGTGAAACGTAAAACTCAGAGTTTCCCTCAATTCAGGGTTAAGAAACTCAGACTTTTCACTAAACCTGCTTTGTGAAATGGACCTCAGGGGATGAAGGGACAAAAACAAAAGAATACTTCCCAGGGTAGGAGAACGACACACCACAACAACTAGAAATGGCACTTGGGCCGTAACAATTGTATTGTAGCAAATAGAGAACATTTCTCTACTGCGTTGCTTTTTATGAAACTATACTATATTACTATATTTACTACTATATTTATGAAACTATTGTATTATTACTATTATATTAGTTCAGGCATTGCTTGTTTTGGTACAGCTGCATAGCAACTACCTCCTGAGTCAAACATGGGCCACAAACATCCTTCATAGGGAAACAATATTTCCTATATCATTTCAAGCACTAGGACAAACATTGCTTTTTTTCTCTTTTGCCATCAAAGCTATTTAAAGTAAGAGGATATCAATGCATTATAATAGCACAAATGAGGAACAAGGTAACAGATGAAAATGAAAAAAAAACAAACGAAAAAAAACCTAAATAACAAGTGTTTTCTATTGTGTCAAGACTATCTCTTCACACTACATATTCTATACGTATGGGGACCAACCCCCACGGGGCATGGGGGGGACATGGATTACTCCTTAAGACATTAAGGAGCATTAATTGCACACGTAGCCACTACGCGTGCATGGCCTCGCGGATTCCTTGATTTCCATGGTCAAGCAGTCAGATGTGTGTACTTGTTGAAAGTTTGTTTGTACAGTGCGTGCGTGTGTAATGTTTTTGGATTTTTTAAGTGCATTTAACACTAGCCCCTCTTCCTCCAGAACAAGCTGGAAATGGGGATGGATCCCTACCTCAGTTCCTGGATCACAGACTACCTCACAGGGAAGCAGCACTTTGTGCGGCTGAGGAACTGTACATCATCAATGGCAGTGAGCAACACTCAGGGGACGGTTCCGACACCTTTCATTCATACAATGTACAAGTCCAACTTCAAGTACAGGTCTAAATCCTGCCACATTCAAAAATACTCTGATGATACAGCTATTGTGGCATGTTTCACAATAGCAGGAACCAGACAAGGGCCTTCTGTGACTAGACCACTAAGAACAGCCTGATGCTGAACACCTCCAAGATCAGGGAAATGGTCATAGACTTTGGGAGGTCTAAGCAACAGCTCCTGCCAGTCAGCATCAGAGGGGAGGACACTGAAGATGTGCAAACCCATAAATTCATAGGGGTGCACCTCGACAACAAACTGAACTGGTTTGTGAACGCAGACGCCATGTACAGGAAGGGAGCCGACTCTTCTTCCTTCGGAGACTCAGATCCTTCAACGTGTGTAATGAAATGCTACTCATGTTCTACCAGTCTGTGTTTGCTAGTGCTCTTTTTCATGCTGCAGTCTTGGGGGGCAGCATGAATCAAAGGAACTCTATAAGACTGGACAGACTGGTTAAGAAGGCAGGAAGCTGGACTCACTGAAAAAAAAGGGGGGGTTTGTGCATATTGGCAGCGGTCTCCCGTGAAATCCAACTTCGTTAAAGGACTTCAAAGGACTGGAGACCTGTAGGGCCCGGGTTTGAATACCAGCAGGGCCTGAGTCATTTCAATTCACAAGCAGGAGTTGTTGATTGTGGGAGAATAATGTCCAGTCCTGTTAGCCACACGTGTGTGGAATGTGGTGTTAAGATACCAATGGAGGATGGCCATGAGCGGTGTGTGCATTGCTTAGGGGTAGATCATGCATGCATGGCCCTCCAAGACCTCGCCTCATGCATGAATTGCTTTATTCTGTCTGCAAGAGTGACGGACGCCAGGGTTAGCGTTGTCTCTCGAAAGCATCCAGCCGCTCTGCCTGAGCATCCAGCCCTATACACCAGGTGCGGTTAGGGAAGGGCTGACATGGCCCTCCCTCTCGGCTTGGGGGCTGCCCCAATCTACTAGCCGGCACCCCAGCTCCTCCCTGGTAGGCCAGGAGGCGGAAAGACTGCTATACCCTGTGTCCAATGCATCCAGTCCGATAAGGAGGATATTTAGGATATATAGGGGGAAGACCTCCCTCCTGGTCAAGCAGGCAGGGAGGCAAATGAGGAGGAGCAGGAGCAACCACTTGGCCACCAGCTCATTATGCGTGCTGCTCAGGCATTGGAAACAGAAATGCAGATAGACCTAAGCTAAGCTAATTTTTAATATACAGGCATGTATTTGATTATATAACACACACGGTGACTGCCTCAGTGTGAGGTGTGGTGAGGATTTAAAGTTTGTGGCTTTCAAAAGTGTCAGTTCTGTGGAGTTTTTCTTTTAGCGTGACCAGACATCCCAGATTTCTGTGGACAGCCCACGTTTTGAATGACCTGTCCCCCTGTCCAAAGCTGTCCCTGAAAATGTCCCAGATTTTAGCGTTTTATGAATGAGAAAATGTTGCGTACAGACTACAACAACATTTATTAGGGTACCCTGTCGTTCTGCTATTGACATTATATGACAATATGAATTTGCAGTTGAAATATAAGCAGGGCTCTCAATTGTCACACATTCAATAACACGCCCTCACACCACACATAAAACTTCTTACGCCCAAAAGACAAAACTCGCCGCACATAGATTTAAAATGAGACTAGTAATCTATGAATAGATGATTAATTAATCGATGATTAATCATCGACCAAAAAATGTCAGCGGCCAATCAGAAAATAGTACTTGTTGTTGCTAGGTGAAATAGGAGCGCACTAACCACGCCTTCCACAAATCTGCACACATCTGGAACTGGAAGTAGGAGTCTGTGATCTGGTAATCACTTAATTTATTATTATTATTATTTGTTATTATACAGTGGTTCCTCGCGGTGTGTCCTGCAGAGTCCCCATACATATGGAATATGTAGGGCGGAGAGACAGTCTCAACATGATAGAGAACAGACGGTTACATTGTAACCCAGGTTCTCTGAGTGGCCACTCTGGAACATGTTCCAATCTAGGTTAACCGGAGAGGCTATGCATGCGTAGTGGCTATATAGCCACAGGTGTAATTAATACACAGCCACCACAGGTGGTGTGTCTTAATAAAGAGTAATCCACATCAGCTGCCCCCTTGTGGGTCAATCCCCATACATATGGAATATGTAGGGTGGAGAGATAGTCTCTCCACTCAGAGAAGCTGGGTTACAATGTAACCATCCGTTACCACACAGTTTGTAAACTACTTTTTGATTTTTAGGTTGTGATGTTGCAAGTTCAGTTTGACATAAAATAAGAGATGTAACAAGTGTTCGTTAGATCCTTTCTCTTAAGTAACAAAGTAATATAACTAGTGGGAGGAGTCAACGCAGAGAAACTACAAAAATAAATAAATAAATAAATAAATGTCATGATAACAATACTGGAATTCAAAAGATAAATACAGGAGTTACAGTCATTATATAGTATTTATCTGAGGCTGTTCATTTTACTTACCAATTGTTGAGATGGAAACTTTGTAGTTTAAGTAGGAATACTTGTCGTAGTTTTCCATTTCAATTCTGAAATAAAAAGGGCCTCCATCACTGGACCGAAAGTCATTAATCTTCAGAGAACAATTCTTGTTTCTAATATCTCCCAACAGGGTTGTACGATTTTGATACTGCTCCAAGATCTTTTCCTTGACTGGATGATAGATAGGTTGATTTGCGTCGTTGTTCCAAATCCCAGTGTAATTAGAGACTTGTTTATTTTCTGGCTGTGGGTAATCAAATGAGCAGGGGATGACCACACATGACCCAACAAGACCTTTAACTGAGGTCGGCACCTTAGCTGTCCAAGACGAGCCATCGGTTTGAGTAACTGTAAGACATCGAACAGTGAAATAGAATAAGCACAGAGTCAATAAATAAATTAAGCAAGCACAAGCGCAAATTCACCATAATTCACTGAGCTTCAAAAAACAATACAAAAACAGAGTGTTTAACTCTACTTTTTGTTTGATTACAGCTAAACATTCATCAAACAGGAGGTAACATACCTTGAATGCAAAGGCACACAAAAAACAGAGTCCGTGTCAGAGCTTCCATCTCATTGTGTGAGTTTCAGACCTGCAAATAAAATGACAAATAGGCGCATGCTGCTGTTATTTCCCCCTGGTGAGAAATTACTTGTCGAGTTTCTTTTAAACTTACCAGCAACACTGTAACCGCACAAACTGAAACTTTAGTCTCATCAGCCCTGTGTTGGGGGAGGTGGTTAAGAATGATTAGTCAGAATGTGTTTTATTATTCTTTACCACCTCGAAATATTTTTATTTTTTTTTTTCACAGGATGTGCCATACCCTCTATAGAAGCAAATAGAGTCCCAGTAACTGTGACGTCTTCGATTTTATTTTTGAACATTTCCTTGAACATATCATCACCACCCCAGCAAATCTGATTATCCAGGTTTAAAATGCACCATTGCCCATTAAGTTCATCTTGACATCTAGTGTTTCATCAGTCTCTTTACAATCAGCACAGAAATCGCTGTGAATTGTGTGTTGTTTACATATGAGTGAGGTAAATATCACCTTTTAAAGACACTGTTGTCATTTCGTAAACCCATTATCAGATGCACTTGTGAGACCATGGTCAGCTAACTGAGAAAAAACTGAAACAGTGACACAAGGTTGATTATACACATTTGTGAAATGTATTTACATCCCAGTGTTTAAGGGGTTTAAAGCACCTTGACAAAAATGGGCTAAGATACAATACTCATACCAACAGTACACGCTTACTAAGTCTTTGTAAAAACAAAAACTAAGAAGAGCAGTTAAGAAGGAGCAAATGCACTGTTTAGTTGGAAAATAATTCTGATGCACTGATACAGTATATTCAAGAGAGGATTTCCTTCACTCGGCTTAAAAGTCACATGGTCAGGTGTATTGTTTCTACCCATGCTCTTGATTTCTGTTACGTACGGTAACATTATTATGAAATCTGTCTAGATTTCTGTTTGCCAGGATCATGCTCAGCTCAACAAAAGAAACTTAGTTTCATGCAAAATGCATGCAGAACTTCTTAGTTCTGCATGCATTTTGCATAAAAGTGACATGGCACCATTTCTATTTACATTGTAGTCTCATATCCTGTCCACAGTTTCACACCCTCAGTCTGATGGTAAGAGATAAAAATAAACTGTCTTAGCAATTGTCCTCCATGTTAGAGTACTTGCTGCAGTAGCATTGCAGTTGCCCCTGCAAACGTCTCAACTGAGGATTCTGACATGTTGCATAGATCGAATTATCCATGTGACTTCAGTAAATTCACGAGCCCTGATTTCCAACAAATGTGGGGTTCAGCATTTCACCCCTGCTTGGATAAATATTGGCGCTCTCCTGGACAGCTAAGTCCACATAGTGGATGCCCCAAGGAAGGTGCAGCTTTTTCACAGGCAAACTTTCCCTTCAGGATTCCTCCTCACATTGCGTCAAAACGTCCTCCAGTTTGACTGTGTTCTCCTTCTGCTGCCCCCAAGACAGTTTCATGGGAGTAGGAGTAGTGAAGCCAGTGGACACTAAGTTACCTGTGGCAGGATGTGTGTATAAGGAACAAGAAGCAAATCTGCACATCAAAGAAACAGAAAGTTTATCAACTAATAATTACAGGAGATATGAACATGAATAAAGATGTACCTCAACACAACACATGTAGTGTTTTATCTGGTCACTAAAATTTGTAGTACAGCACTACATGTGAATAGATAGTGAATAAAACTGTTTTGTTTATTTGAGCGAGCTAGTTTTTGTTCTGTTGTCTTCAGTTGTGTTTGCTTGTTTCAAGCATCATCAGTCAGTTCGGTCACAACCAGAACCCTGAGATCTTAATGGAAAGCTTTCTCTGTGGCACACAGTAAATTACCTGCTGGGGAAATGGAGGTGGCAAATGCAGGAACACACAAAGTAATAAAAAAAAAGCTACAGATTGAAATGGGATGATCCAAAACAATCTGGAGTAAGTCTCAACACAGAGGACACAGGAAAGTCACAAAACCCAAAGAGAGAAGCGAGACCATTTATAGAGAACCCAGACAAAGAGAGGAAGTACAACTTAAGACACAGGCTTGTCATTTCATTCATCTGCAAATCAAATAATAGTTTTATGAGACTTGAGTGCTGTCATCGAGTGATGGGGGTTTACAGACTCTCTCTTGTGGATTCATCAGAATCCTTTATTGATAACTCTTCATTCAGCAGCTACTACTCAAAGTGCATCAGTGTTCAGAACCAAGAGCAATGTGTAGGGCATAAGAATATAGGCCTACCAGAAATATAGAAAATATATAAAAATATGTAAGAAATGAGGAAGAAATCACCAAAGTCTGAGTCAAAATTTAATATGCAAAGAGAAAAACTCAAATGACTTATATATTAGTTCAGGAAACAGGAAAATATAGAGTCAGTAAATGAGTTTCTTCTGTAGTATAGGCGTATTAACAAAGAAGCTATATGGGCAGAGATCACACTTTCACACAACACGACACACCCTGCTATCACTGTTTATAATTAACAAAGAAAACAAAGTATAGAGATTATCCAGTAGTGACATGCATTTTACTGATGTATGAAAACTTATCTTCAAGAATTGTATCTTGTTTTTTTCTTGCTGAAGCTGATAAGTGAATGAAAGCAAACTGATTTAAAAAGCAAGCTTGTCAAAGTAATTGCTCAAAAGAATCCCCAATCCTCATCCATGTGTCTTTTTCGGTCCTTTAATTTCATTCCTACTTTAAAAGCTACATACAGGACTCAGGTACTGGTGACTTTGAGCCTCTTCTTCTTGGTGTTGTTGGACTGTCTGAGAGAAAAATGAGAAAACAGATTAGGTTTTCTCTTCTGAATGTTTTTATGAACATATTGTGGAATTGACAACAAACACCAGTTAAACTCTGTGTGTGTGTTTGTGTGTGTGTTGTGTTCTTTTGATTGCTCTTCTTATTCTTGGCAATAGAATCGTTTTCCTGTTTGTTACAAATTTTGATCTGTGCCTGGGTATTCCTATTGTTCTGATGTCTGGGTTGTTGTCCTTTGTTTACAGGTCATATGTTCTGTTGTGTTGTCTTTTGTTGTTGTCCGTTTGTTGCGTTTGTTGTGGACATTACTTAGACGTATAGCACCCATCTACACCAGACAAAGGGCCAAAACTTCATAGCAAGGATGCAGCCTGACACTGGCACACACACTAAAATACGTTAGGAACAACAAAAAAAAAAAAAAACATGAAAAGCAGCACAAGGTGTTGACCTGTCCTCCACATTCACTGGATCCCAACCCACAGGACATAAAGAACCTCACTAACAACATCCACAGGACACCTTCAGAAAACCCGTGCCCAGGTGGTCATAATCTTATGCCTGATCGGTGTTTGTGGCCTACAGGTAGTGATGTTCCCTCTGCTCCGAAGCATGTATCAAGCTCAATAGGATATTTCTCTGAAACACTGCTGGAGCTTACTTCAAATCAGGAAAAAACACGTGATTGATGATGTTCGAACCATTTCTTTGCTTCATTCAGACTGAATCAGCTGACTGATTCAACTCGATAGGCGGAGCTTTGAAACACTGGCGCGACTCACATGTATTTAAAGATGGATGAAACAGACTTTGTTTCGCCTCCGGTAACAACACCTAATTTCAAAACTCGTTGGATTGCCTTTTTTGGACTGAGTTGTTTTATTGCCTTTTGGATTTCCTAACTATGGAGCCATCTATTGTGGAGAAACTTATATTTTTGAATAAAACGTTACACAAGCACACCCAGTTTACAGCAAGCATATGGCAGCATTTCTGCCATAGATTTATATGTACCAACGTTATTAATGATTTTGTCGGGGCATTATTTTCTGTTTTAATCCAGAAAGCAAGTGTAAGCTTCAGTTTCTGACCTGCTGACTGTAATACAAGTTAGCTGTGGTAGTAGAAGGGTTACGATCCTCCCGATCTGTTTGCTGTTCATCGACATCCTGCTCAGAGTTCACGTACAGAGATAAACACATCGTAGTGGTTAAACCAGAGAGACTGAAATGTTATGCATTAAAATGCTACACCTGGCAAAAGAAAGAAAGGAGAGAAAGAAAAGAAGGATAGCTCTCTCTATTTTCTGTTTTCCTGGCTGCTTCCTGCCTGTAAATACTTTCAGCATCAGTGGCACCGCTCTTCTCTCTGTGTCCAGGCTATATGATGTGTACGTATGACATTATCAAGCTATTATGGAATGATGATAAATAAAAAAGTGCTCACGTGGTCACAAAACTCACACGACTTTGTGTCAATCTGCTCCTGCACGCAAGCTTTCATTGTGTGATGGAAATTATTTCTGATTACATACATCTTGACTAAAGCCAGAGTCAACTGCAAAGTTTTTGACATAAGACTGAGGAATATTGTCATTGTTCTGGTAAAATAAATAAATAAACAAATAAATAAATAAAAATGCTGAGTCTGCAGTTGAACTTTTTAGACGTTTCTGCACAAGTGGCTATTTCCATGCTTTTATTGTTTGTGCAAAGCCGAATATTTCCACAGCTGCCACTCACAGTCAGGTGTTTGATATTGCATTTTTGAAAAAAGACGGTACATATCAGAGGTGGTCAGATTTAAAATGTTCTGCCTTTGAGAGGAGGCGCTCCTGCCACAAGGTGGTGCTGTTGTTTTCAGATTCAGAACACTGTGCTTGTCTCCTGGGACCTCATTTACAGCTCATGTGAGCAGCGAGACGTGTAAAACAAGACATCTGTAAAGAAACAAAAATAGAACAATACACAATATAAAAAATGGTTGTATACTGTCTGTGTTAATAAAGTGGATAAAATACAGACAGGGGAAATGCAATGTGGATTGTATATTTGCGTGTTATTTCAGAGGTAGTAAGGATAACAGATAACAGAAGACAGATGCATAACTAAAGGTGCATTAAAAAAAACAAAATGAAAAAAACAAAACAGCAGAGAAGAGCCTTAAGCTACATAGTGATGTAAGGGAACGAGAGAGTCTTCTTCTTCTGTTGAGCCAACAGCAACCATTCAGCAACAGTAAACATTGAGATGTTTAATGAACCATGCATCTTGTCATGTACAGTATTTACATTGTTTTTACTTTTTACATTTAATGCTCTTTACATATTCATATGTATTTATTCTTTACATACATTAGCTACTTTCCCCTCTAGAAGAAGCCCAAGCTTAATTATTTTTAGGTACACAATTTTCACACACTACAATTGCACTTACAGACAGATGCTAATAATAACAGATTGTTTTTTCCCCCATGTAATATCAACTAGCTGCTAGCTAGCTACATTAGCTACTTCCCTCGAGTAGTTCCAGCTGCAACACTCTTTTCGAAATTGTACATTTTTACATAAATTCTATTCCCATTACCTCTATGATTGCTGACCACCTTTGGGGGGAAAAACATGGAATTCTTTTTTGTGACATCTTGATACACTTCAGCTGCTACTACCCAAAAACAGCTGAACAGCTTGCTGTTGTCAAGCCTGCCTGTTGTCAAGTGCGCCTGCTGCCTGATGACGCTGTTTTGGGTGAATGACATCACGTGCGGCCTGGAGGTGGCGCAAACCCAACTTTGGGTTCAGAGTCTTGCTCTGAATTTGACCCTGGCCCAAATCTGGGTAACACACACGGATCTCTAATTGTAAATGGTAAAAGGTCTTGCTTTTATATAGCGCTTTTCTTTTATCTGCATTCCCCAAGCTGTCACTCGTTGGTTGTCACCCCAGCATACTTGACCCTGTCTGGCCAGACTGAGGGTGAGATTTGGGCCAGCAAGACAGGTGAAGCCCTGGTTTGTTTTACCAGCAAACTGGCATATGTGACAGCTGTGGCAGTGGCCGCTACATCAGCTTTAAGTCCGGGCCAAAAAAATACTTTAATATAAGCTGGTATGTCTTGGTAATGCAAAAATGTCCGTATAGGTCACTTTTGTGCGCCACCAACAACATGTACGTTCAATACTCAGCAGGCACAACTACGTCATAGACTATGCTCCAATCTGCATCCAGCTAAAGAGAGGGACCACCTACTCATTAAGATGCCATCTCCAATGTAGTAGGCTATCCGTTCATCAGTTGCATTGCTGTTACCCACCACCCTTTGAGAAACATTTTTCCAAAGTTGGATCAGCCGCCTCGCACAGGTAAGCACAACTCACTGGGAGACATGGACGGTCACCGCCAGGGACGGTGTAGCAGGCTCAGTAGCACTGTCACTATTGATGTCAGCCACAGCATCCTTCTCAGCTTAATCTGAAAATGCTGACATGACCACAGTATCAGACAACGACACATCTTTTTCAAGTATTTCCTTTTGTCTTTTCTTTAGCGCTTCCGTGCACAGGTTACCACACAAGCAACCTGTGTTTTTGTGAATTACCTGACCAGGGTCGGTGTGCTGGAGTCTAACGCCATCAGCGACGGAATCACTTTTCCTCCAGTTATGTCCAGTTATTCCCATCAGAAACTCAATGCCTTCGATGGGCAACTCTGAACAGACAGACACGGGGAAATAACCACAGATTAATTTAGAATTGACATAAACCCCGCTGACGGGTCGGCATATGTACCCCATTTCCATGCCACGCAGCACAGAGCTACAACCACACGACGACACGCAGTGATGATATGTCCAGGTTTATGGCAACAGAAACGTTCTCTGCCTTCCTTTTGAGAAGTGTTACTGGACTGAGCAGGGACAGGACCCTTCCTCTTGGCAAGGACGCTAACAGATTAAGGGCCAAATGCAATTTTGTGGGTAAGCATGTACTCGTCAGCAAGCACGACAGCACAGGAAAGAGAGGAAACCTTTTGCTCATTCAAATAAACCCCAATATGATCGGGCAGACACCTCTAAAGCTCCTCCACTAACAACATCTCTCTCAGAGACTTGTTGTTAGCCACTTTACACGAAGAACGCCATTTATCAAACAAGGGACACTTTTCTCTGGCAAAATTCAACATACGACTGGCTGGAAATTTTTTTAGGATTGCCAAATTTCTGCCGGTATGCTTCAGGTACCAACTCATATGCTCAAAGGATGGTGGCTTTGACAACGATGCTCACAGATGAGTGACAATAAAAATTCATTTCTCACAGGTAAATGCTCTCTTGCACAGCTTTGTGTGTCTTTCATGTGTTTAGGCCACCCATTGTTAATGTATCTGACTAACACTTGGAGTTGCTCATCAGTGTCTGTCTCTGTTATGCTCCATTCTCTGTTGTGGGCTCCTGGACAGCATGTCACAACAACCATTTTTTCCCCGGTACATATTCCACCTCCAAGTTGAACATGATCAGTCGCATGAGAAGTCTTTGGCAGCGTGCTGGTGTGTTGTCGAGATCTTAAGAGTTCATCAGTGCAATGAGAGGTTTGTGGTCTGTAATGACTTTAAATGTAGGCAGGCCATAGAGGTATTTCTCAAATCTTTCACACGCCCACACAGATGCCAGACACTCCTTTTGTATTTGAGTGTATCTTTTCTCAGCATCACTCAGTTGTCTCGAACAGAATGCCACTGGTCTCCAGTCTTCACCATGGAGCTGCAACAGGACGCCATTAACTCCATAGCTGCTAGCATCCACTGAGACTACTGTGTTACTGTTGGCATTAATACATCAAGGTAGGTGACTTTGTTGAAGGCCACTTGCTGTGCGGGACCCCAGATCCAGGCAGATGTTGATCTTAACAGTTCATAAAGTGGCAAGGTTGGGAATATATTTACCCAGATAATTTATCATGCAAAGGGCTCTCCTTAGCTCTTGGACACTTTCAGGTGGGTCGAGCTCATTGATCGCTGACACTTTCTCCAGGTCAGGTCACACACCATCTTTGTTCAGCAGTTGACTCAGTCTTCCTCAGCCTCCATTTCCTCTGTGCTCCATTACATTTTTCAGGCATTCGTTGTGCTCACTCATGTCCCTACCAAAGACAACAATGCCATCTATATAGACTGCAACTCCCTGCAGCCCTTTGATAGTCTCTCCCATTTTCCATTCAGAGACGCTGGTGATCCCTAAAGGAAGACATTTGAAGCAGTACTGTCCATAAGTTGTTATGAAGGTGGTCAGCGTCTGGCTATCATTGTTCAGAGGGATTTGCCAGAATACTGAATCTGCATCCATAGAAAATTGTGGACAAATTCAACTGGGCTATCATCTCTTCAGATGTAGGCAGAATAAACCTCTCTCTTTTAACAGCTTCATTAATTCTCTTTCGGTCAACACAGATGCATGCCTTTCCATTCTTCTTTGAGAGCATCACCATCGGCGCCAGTCCATCGGTTGCTGAGCATTATCTTGCAGAGCACTTTTCACAGGCTGTGTTTTCAGTAGGCCAAACTGTTTGCTGGTACTGATCTCATATACTTGCTTTATTAGCCCCATTGCTAAAGATGTTGCCGTTCCTCTTGTTTTACACTAAAGTTGCAGTGTTCAAACAATTCCTCCACTCCACCTGATTGAAACAGGCACGGTCATGGATAACGTTGCATCCCCAAATTTCAAATCAAACTTTGCCATAATGACATCAAACCTGTCTTCACTTTCCCCCAAATCATGGGTGAAAGAGCTCAGTATGTTCTCCACTTCCTTATTGAGTGCATACACCAGCGTGCTGACTTGAACGGACCGTCCTGCTTGTCCAGTTTAGTAGCCGTCCTGTAGCAAGAAAATTTCTTGTATAATCGTATGCTGATACTGTGAGAACCATGTATCCCTAAAAAGTTCATGAGCTGAGCAAAACACGTTTTCTGGTTCACTGCAATGCATTAGCTAATTCATGGAGGGTTTATTGATTGCTGCACTCTTTACCAGATGTTAAATCCGTCAGATATATGAACAGTTGCACCGAATAAAGTTAATCCTACCATAGCTGCTTCAACGCTAGCCACCATTGGCGTTAGGTAGCTTGACAAATAACCTAAACTACAGCTGTAACAAGTTGTTATTTGCATCATTAATATTGTATGTATTAATTTGCGGCAGGTAAGTCAGCGGTGAACACAAGCAAGAAACATTCATTTCGTTTTCTAGAATGTGAAAAGCAGCCACTTACGGCAATTCAGTTCATGCTTTTGCCTTCAACTTAAACTACAGTTAAATGTCCTGTTACTTCCTGTCCTGACAGTGGAGGTGATCCGAGAGTATCACCTGCACCAGAAACAGCCCCAAAGTGGAGGTCTGCAGCCAGGTGCCTCTCACCATATTATAAATGTCTGTGTTAACCTTCTCTGAGTGACATGTTTTCTTCATTTGCATAGAGGCAAACTGCTGGAACTCAGCACTCTTGGACAATTAGTGTGGATGCCCAGAGGGCGTCCACATTCCTGTTATCCAAATCTTTATTTATTATCATATTTTATTATTTTTCTACCCCGTTTTTAGGCACGTAACTAGTCCCGCAAATTTTGTCCTATAAACATGAAAATTACATTCCCAGATGCCGCTCATTCGCAACATGTATGCTATTACTTTTCGTGCTGATATATTGATTTTTTGCGACGTAAGCGCCACAAGCCTCGCGTATTGTTATATTAATCGTCGTTTTGATAGATCATTGTTCAATGACCATGATCTTTTTCGAAAAAACCCGTGTCAGAGCTGGACTCTCGCTACTTAGAGCGTGACACCGTGTGCGAAATCGTCTGAAACTTTTGTCTTTCCACGGTCGCCGGGCCACAAATTATAAGGTAGACACATGATTTTTTTCCACAGTTGTAGACAAACTTGTTGTTTCTTGTTGTGTCTCGCACAACAAGTCTTGCGCGGCGAAGCAGTGAGACTTACAGATTTTCAACTGCGAGTCTCTGTTCGCCGTAAACTACCTTTCTGGTCTCCATTCACTCCAATGCAAAGATTTGGACAGAGAAGCAGAAGGACTGCTGTTTTTAACTCGCGATTGTGTCCACAATATTTACTTTAGAAAGACAAAAACATATCAAAGTCTTCGGGAAGGTCTTACGACGCCCACGGTTCGGTTAGGAGCTACCGTTTTGTCACAGTGAGCCCAAATGTGAGACCAGCGACACACGGGTAAATTTCCCTATTCCTGAGTTCTGAGTGAGGGCTTTATAACAGGCAGCCGCTCTCCCATCTTCCTGGTACCGGAACGTACCATCTTACTTTCACCCCTGCTTGTATTGCGACAGCGACAAACGGGTTTGTCTGCTTTCCGGCAGAAAAATCTGTCTTGTTAAACATGGGCGTTTACGGAGCCGGTAAATGGATTAAATAATTAATATAACGACAATAACAATATAAATAAAAGTATATCATGTACATCCGTAAATGATATAATGATACGATATAATGATCACAATTGTTTTCTTATCCTTACATAAGCTAGTGACAAGATACGCCAGTTTAATTTTTCCAAAGCTTTACACATACATTCAAAACGTTCATAATAGTTACATAATATAAAACATCTTCATCAAATTGAGAACATTTAACAAGACATCTACGGACATAAGCATGTACATTTACTTGGAATTATATCGACGATCACTGCTACATCCGCACACGTCGCATCGATTGTATCCAGCCATTGTTGTGAATGCAAATGAGTATTATTTTAAAGTACAGAGAGACTCCCGTTGCAAACACATGTCGCGGAAGGCAGCCGCGGAAACTACGACTCCTACAATGCATTGCGCGATGACCAAGATGGCCGCCGCTACGTGTGTGTCTACACAATTTTCCACAGACGCAGCGGGCGGCTCGGCAGAGGGAATCCACACTGCATTTCTGCAAGAATTGCAAATTGCTTCTGTTTTTTTTTTGTGTACTCATTTGTTTGTTACCAAAAAGTAAAAACATGTTGAATACTGGAGAAATGAGACAACAACGTGACATTTCCAAGGTTTCTGCTCCAGATGTCAGCCAAACACGTGGTAACATGTATCATTTTAGAAGGTGAAACCAGGCTATAAATATGATCTTCACAGAATCTCCCAAGTACTGCAAGTAAAAGAGTTCAGCCATCAGGAAAATGCAGAGGTGAGTGGATTATTGATATGAAGAATAGAAATACACCTTCACATGTTTTTTTATTGTCTTTATTCTTTTTGTTTTACATCTTTAATTTCTTCATCCGAGATAGAGCTTAAGGTGTGCCTTTCACTTTTATTTTTCATGGTGAGTATTAAATTAAAACACAGTTGCATGAAAGACTGTTTAACACTTAAATAAACATCTGCTTTATTTTCTAGTCATCCACGAGGTCGGGTCTTTCAGTAAGTGGACAGCAAACATCCCATCAGTGATCCCAGCCCTGCAGGGCTCCTGTGTGGTCATTCCCTGCAGCTACTTTTACCCCAAACCCTCCACAAACTTACTGATCAACAGGAGGATAGGATTCCCCATGATATTTAGCTTGGTCTCATTTACTTTCAGTCAGTGTGCCTTTATGCTTCTGTTTCTCTGCTTCATGGTGAGCCTCAAGAGCTTTGTGTGTTGCTGCATCTTTATCCTGAGGTTTGAGGTTTGCACTGAAGTTATAGCGTGTTGTCATTTTTAAAATGTGTGATAATTTTAGAGATTTTCTCTCTCAGTCAAATAAGTGACCTTCTTCCTCTTTGCCTTCCTGTTGATGTGAAGGAGGATGTTTTCCTCTCCTTCAGCCCAGGATCTTTATACCGTTTGGAAAGGGTAGTTCACCTACGCAAAGATCAGGCGACAATTTCTCACGTTTTGGATATTTATTTGGTACACAGAGAATAGATATTGATTTCAGCTCTGAGGCTTTGGTCAGTTCACCTTAGGGTTAAAAAGAACCAAAAAGCCCCACTTCAGGGACGTACAGTGATCTTATTCTACCTAGACCCGCCCGTAAGACAATGGGGAGGAGTACTGCCTCTCATGTGTCAGTGAGTTTCTATGTGTAGCTGATTAGCTTCATCTGGTCTCCAGCAAGTGAGATATTAGGGTGTAATGTGTACTAGTCTGTGAGCAAGCTGTAGCGAAGCGAAAGACAATGATTGATATGGTGAGATAGCGTAAGTAACATTCTTCTTGAGTCTTCCTTAGGTTATACATAGGCTGAAGGCCTTATTAACCCCTTTAAACCCAACATTGATTTACCACAAACTCACTTTCAACCCGCAGAGGGGATTTTATGACTTTGATCCCAAGCACGCACAAAATATTGTTTCCAATCAGTGACTGCTTACCTGACCACGGTTGATGAGGATGCTTCCTTCATATACTCATATATGCAGATACATTGAACTCGTAAGACCCTTAATATGTCACTTAAACTATTTACTGCAATCCTTCACTGCTGTGTTCTTATCTGCCATTCTGATGAAACAAACTTGAAGAGGAAATTCAAAGGGCACACTTCAACATAACTTGCAGCTTTGTGTCAACTGCAAAAAAAAATGGTGTAAAATTTAACTAAAGAATCATCATTTGCAAAGAAGCTGCTGCAAGAGCTTACTGCTGTTTAACTTTAACACGATTTGATCAGA
Source organism: Mugil cephalus (assembly GCF_022458985.1). Taxonomy (NCBI): domain Eukaryota; kingdom Metazoa; phylum Chordata; class Actinopteri; order Mugiliformes; family Mugilidae; genus Mugil; species Mugil cephalus. The sequence continues at coordinate 12,115,772 of NC_061780.1, forward strand.
TATACAATGAGAATGTCTTGGGGAAGTAAAAAGAATAATTTCAAGCAAAAGCACATTGATGGGCATAAAAAACTTCATCAACAATGTTAAGTTTCAGCAGGAGAGAAAAACAGGAATGTTTTGGATGCATATAGCAATTTTTCACAACTTCCTCAATTCTAACTTCAACAGCGTGCCCATGAACTGGCCTTCTGCGCGTTACATGTTGCCGTAGATCACGTCAGCTTCATCCTGCACAGGAGACAACATTAACTCACTCTGTCTCCTCTTGCATGCACGTTTGACATGAGCGCATAAGGAAATGTTTACATACCTCCATGTTGGCATAAATGCTTTGGCATCTCGCATCATCATAGGTCCTTTTCCTGACTGGTCTGTGCAGAAAGCAAACGTGTACATTTATTAAGTGTTTGTATAAAGACATTATGAGGATTGTATTTGATGTGAATTAACATCAAACCTTTGTGCCATTGAATACTGAGGCACAGAGAGCTCCAACTCCTCTGCTCTTGTGGCGCTCAAGTTACATTCTGGTGTGTCTCCACATCTCCTCCTGCTGGCAGAATTTTTTTTTTTTTTTAATTTAATTTAACACTTTATACAAACATTGAAGCCTTGTAATGAAAACTACAAGACTGAACTAGTTCTTATGACACCTACGGAATCATTTTCAAGCCACATTGTTGCACTGTATTAATAAATCAGTTTGAATGTTTGAATGTTTAAATTTGTTTTAATATTTATTGCTGATCCTTTGTTTAGTGCTCTGCTTTTATATAGAACAAACTGAAGAGTAGAAGGTTTGGTCAACTTACATTTAATCAAAATTCTGAATAAATCCATTTTTCTATAGCAACTTACCATTTTACAACGACTATCACTGCTGCTACAAGGATCATCAAACCTCCGGCTGTTACAGCGGGAATGTAAATATACAGCATATTAACTGAAATCAGAAATCAAAGAGTGAGTCCAAACACAGAATTGACAACCAACATGCTGCATTCAAAGTATTTCTGACTCTTTTTCTTTTTTAATGATATCACTATAGCACAACTTATACGAGTTATACGAGTCAACATCTGTGCTTGGATTGAATGTAAATCCTCATTGGTTATCTGACTGTGTCTGCGTCCTCTGACAGGCGCCACACCGCGCCCCAACACACATACAAGTGTTGCTGCGTCCCGCTCTGCTCACTCTGACACACAACAGCTCCCCCCCGCCCATGTCGACAGAACACACACTTCCGCGTTACAGATACAGATAATGCTGTACTCGCTCATCCCTATTTCTTACTCTTAACAGGCAGGTAGAGGGTGACGTTGGCACTGCCCTCCGTGTTGTTTGCCACACAGTGCACATATGTGGAGGACCCAACGTTAGCCTGCAGAGTCCCGACAGTAAGAGAGCCATGGTGCTCTACTTTGGTGCTCAGGTGAACTTTGTTGGAAAGCACAAAGTGGATGATACTGGGAGGATTGGATTCAGCCATGAACACACACTTTACCATGTCGCTGTCTGAGGAGCATGACGAGGCATGCTTTATCTCAGGGGCATCTGCAGGAGCAAGAAATACACATTTATAATATGTTTAAATAAAAAAAAAATCTTCTTCATCACCATGGTTCGTTTACTTACATAACACATTGAACCACACCAAGCTGGAATTGATTCGTCCTAGTTCATTAACTGCAGTGCAGTACAGCGGCACTTTTGTGTGTCTCGAGACATTTCGAAGGGTGTAGGTCGATCCCTTGTGCACTTGAGCAGTTTCATTGTGCCACTCGTAGCTAATGACATGAGGGTTAGCATCACTGGAGCAATTCAGGTGGACAGCTTGTCCCTCCTTCACATCTGATTCGTACTCAACCTTCACATTCACTGGAGCATCTGCATAGAGAAATGTAGGTGTGTATGTGGTCTTCTTACAGACACAGAATCATCAAACCTCCGGCTGCTCCAGCAGAAATATTAAATATACAGCATATTAACTGAAATCAGAAATCGCAGAGTGAGTCCAGACACAGAACTGACAACCAACATGCTGCATTCAAAGTATTTTTTACTCTTGACAGGCAGGGAGACGGTGACCATGGCACTGCCCTCCGTGTTGTTTGCCACACAGTGCACATATGTGGAGGACCCAACGTTAGCCTGCAGAGTCCCGACAGTAAGAGAGCCATGGTGCTCTACTTTGGTGCTCAGGTGAACTTTGTTGGAAAGCACAAAGTGGATGATACTGGGAGGATTGGATTCAGCCATGAACACACACTTTACCATGTCGCCCTCTGAGGAGCACGTCGAGGCATGCTTTATCTCAGGGGCATCTGCAGGAGCAAGAAATACACATTTATAATGTGTTTAAATAAAACAAAATCTTCTTCATCACCATGGTTCGTTTACTTACATAACACATTGAACCGCACCAAGCTGGAATTGATTCGTCCTAGTTCATTAACTGCAGTGCAGTACAGCGGCACTTTTGTGTGTCTCGAGACATTTTGAAGGTTGTAGTGAGTCCTGTCGATCCCTTGGCAGTTAGCATTGTGTGCCACTCGTAGCTACTGACACGAGGGTTAGCATCACTGGAGCAACTCAGGTGGACAGTTTGTCCCTCCTTCACATCTGATTGGTACTTAACCTTCACATTCACTGGAGCATCTGCATAGAAACATGTAGGTGTGTATGTGGTCCTCTTACAGACACAATATTTTTCATAGTAAAATTTTAAACTAGGGGTTGTACCGATGGTGCATGGCGAGACCAGTTGACTGACAGTGTAATCCGTAAATACACACACTGATCAGGCATAACCTTATGACCACCTTCCTGATATTATGTAGGTCTCCCTTGTGCCACCAAACCAGTTGTGACTCATCAGAGAATGGACATGGGCCTTCTGAGGGTGTCCTGTGGTGCCTCACAACAGGATGATCAAAATAACATCCACACCAATGCCAGGTCCCAGTGGTCACAATGTTGTGGCTGATCGATGTATGACTAGCACGTTTAGCATTAGCACAAAGTGCTGCCTCTCTTTGACCTCAGAGTCGTCTCATTTCAATCTCCATTTGCTTTATTTGTGCTTCTTTGCTCTGTTTTGTTCTAATTGTTTTCAGAATATTTGACAAATTTAACTTGTCTTTGATTTATTTACATTTCTCCATATTATTTTTAGTATCTTTTTGAAACCATGAAGGCCATGGTGTCGGAAGCATCTTTCAGACTGTACAATGCCACTGTTTAAATGCTTTAATACTAATTTGTAAATTGTTCAACTGTACATAGTTTTCACACTTCATATTAACATACTTGCACTGTAGATTCTGGTGATATGTACAAATACAAATATGTATGAGTTTTTGGTGTGTTATATTGATGTCTGTGTATGTTTGTGGACAAGCTACTGGACACGTAAAGTATTTTTCCGTTCTATTCGATTTTACTTACATTTCACTTGAATGACCTTGGATCCTGTGTACAGCGGCTTTCTATTGTGCATTTCAACACTGCATTGTAATGACTTCTTGTGGTCAGCACGGGTCGGGTGAAATGTCAGAGTAGACGTTGATTTCCACTGGCCGTCACTGAGCAGCTGTGAGTGAAAGTGCTGGTCTCCGGAGTGACTCCAGTGGAAAACAAGAGGAGAGGTGGGGCAGGAGTAAAACACAGAGCAGGATGGAGACACACTCTGACCCTCCTTTATCTCCTCATCCATAGAGAGGTTGACGGGTTGTGGTTCATCTGTGTTAACGAGAAAGCTCTCAGTAGCCATTGGCAAAGATCTGAAGTTGCCTTGTATTGTATCAAATAGAGAACATTTCTCAACTATGTTGCTTTTTATGAAACTATGAGTTCTGGCATTACTTGTTTTAGTATCAAACAGCTGCATAGTAACTACCTCCTGAGTCAAACATGGACTACAAACATCCTTCATAGGGAAACAATATTTTCTATATTATTTCAAGCACTAGGACAAACATTGCTTTTTTTTTCAATATTGAACATCTTTTGTTATCAAAATTATTTAAAGTAAGAGGATATCAATGCATTATAATAGCACAAATGAGAAACTAGGTAACAGATAAAAATGAGGGAAAAAAAACAGCTGACAACTCACTAATTGTTGAGATGGAAACTTTGTGGTTGAAGTAGGAATACTTGTGATAGTTTTCATTTCAATTCTGAAATAAAAAGGGCCTTTGTCATTGGACCGAAAGTCATCCATCTTCAGAGAACAATTCTTGTTTCTAACATCTCCTGTCAGCGTTGTCCGACCCCGATACTGCTCCAAGATCTTTGTCTTGACTGGGTGATAGATAGGTTGATTTGCGTCGTTGTTCCAAATCGCAGTGTAACTGGAGACCTGTTTATTTTCTGGCTGTGGGTAATCAAATGAGCAGGGGATGACCACACATGACCCAACAAGACCTTTAACTGTGGACGGCACATAAGTAATTGCACATTAGTAACAGTCTTTAGGACTGGAGTAACCTTGACAGTCTTCCAGGTTGATGGTACTCTACCCTGGTTTATGGACATATTTATCAAATGTGCAATGGGTGTGCGAAGACCTCTCTATGATGTTTTATAAGGTTGCAGTCAAGACCAAAGACATCTCTAGCCTTCAAGCTTTGCAGGACCTCAGTAACAGTTATTTCCCTTAAACTAAAAACTGTTTTACCATCATCTAGAGGGTTGTGTGGAGTCTCTGGACATTTAAAATTCATAGTAAACTCCTTAATTGAATGTATAAAAAGAATCATTGAAGCTACTAACAATGACATCCAAGTCTTTTATAAGAATGCCATTCACCTGGAGCTACATGTCATTGGGTGTTGTGTCCTGTTCTTCCTGTTAGCTTATTTAATTGTTCCCATATCAATTTTCCATTGCCATTCGCTGCATGTATCATTCTAATGAAGAAATCTGCTTTTGCTTTACGGATTAGTTTTGTTATTTTGTTTCTAAGTGCTATAAATGTCTGGCAGTCACAGATAAGTCCTGTTTTTAGAGATTTTTTTTGTGCATTATCTCTTTCTTTTATCAATTATCTATTTCAATTACCAATTATTTATTTATTATCAATTTTCAATTATCCAATTATCTATCTATTATCTGTTTCTTCTGGCCATTCAATTAATTACACTTCACATAAATTTCACGCCCTCGCCTTCCCTATCTCTCCTAAACACCTTGTATCCTGAGATACTGATGGCAGCTGTTGGTAATGAAGAAGTTAACCAGTTTTCAGATATGCATAATATATCAGCGTCGGAATCAATCAATAAGTGTTTAATTTGGTCGGATTTCCCTCATATACTACCAATGTTGATATTGCCCAGTAGCCGGCCTTTTGGCTTAGAATGTGATTCCCAGATGATTTTAGATGACCAGATGGCATTACTATTATTTTGCAGAAAGTAGGACATTCGGAGGCTTCCTCAATCCGAATGTTGCAGCTGAAATTGAGATTTCTTCAATCTTCTGTTGTGTTGTGCTTTCAGAGATGGTATTCTGCATTCCTTGGTTATAATGAGTGGTTATTTGAGTTACTGTTGCCTTTCTATCATCTCCAAACAGTCTGCCTATTCTCCTCCAACCTCATCCACAACTGAAATACTCAGACCAGCCCACCTGGCACCAATAACCATACCATGTTCAAAGTCACTCAAATCCCCTTTCTTCCCCATTCTGATACTTGGTTTGAACTGCAAGAAGTTGTCTTGATCACCCACCTCTACATGACTAAATGCTTTGAACTGCAGCCAGTGATTGGCTCATTAGCTATTTGTGTTAACAAGCACCTCCAAAGTGAAATGAATAGTGAGATGAATAGTGGCAAGTGTAAATATACAAAAGACATATATACGTCCATGAGCCCCTACCCTACCATGATAGCCTCTATTCATCACACGCAGTGGCTCCTGTTGGCTGAAAATGAATGCCAAAAGATTGTTGTTATGTAATTGAAATATGTTTCGTTGTATTGTAAAATATGCTAAATTTGTTTCTGAAGCATGATGTATTAGTTTGACGTTGACGCAAAAAAAAAAGAAAAAAAAAGAATGATGTTTTCTATTTGCAGACCTCACACTGAGTTTGTTTGTGACGTGTATGTTGTGTACGTTGTGTTTGAGGTCCTGTCATTATTTTAGCTCCACAGCCATACAGCGTTCATCATCATTGTGTTTAAACAGACGGAGGAATACGTCCAGCACGAAATGTCAGTGTCATTATTGGGTAATTTGCGATAATAAATTGTAAAGACAATTTCTCACGTTCACAACGCATCTGCGTGGCCTTTATTTCCTGTTTTTAACAACACGATGCAAACAGAAACCGAAACTCCAGGCAACACCGTTATAAGGGGAATTGTTTCCATAAAAGTCCACAAAGTCCGCTACACAACTCAAGTAAGTACCTTGGAATTTTATTGAAGTACAATGCTTGAGTTATTTTACATCTTTGTCTTAAAATTGTAAAAATTAATATCTAAGTATCAACTTCCAAACTAAGGAATATTCTGATGTAGCTATTTAGTTTAATTATAATTTTGCCTTGTTAAAATCCTACCTGATTTTGCTGCTGGACACACGCCACTCCTCTCCTTCTGGTCTTTCAAGTGTTTTCCCGAATAAAGTCTTCCTGATAGAGACCACCCACTTGCTTTAAATTATGCATGTGCGACACGACTATTTTAGCGGACGATCCGATGATGTACAATATCCCGATACCAATAACGTCTACTTGTGTATCTGAAAAGGGTGACTTTTACAATGAACATTTGTGAATGTAATTATGAAGAAATGTTTTTTATATCTCAGTATTTTTAAGAATTAAACAAGCTGCCATATACCAGACTTCTCTTTAATAAGTGCGATCAAAGACAATGTGTGCAAATCAACGAGTCAGCTGAAAATCTGAGCAAATATAAAAAAAGAAAAATTAATAAAAAAATAAATAATAATAAATAAAAACAGTCTTCAGGTTAGCACTTGACAGAACTTGAACTTTGACACCAAAGGTATCATTCTACATCTTCCATAATTTCCCATTTATGTGTTTTAACAGCATGTTGACATGATCTACTACTGTGATGTATTTTCACTATATACTCTCTCTCTCTCTCTCTGAATTTAAGGGCTTCCACCATAAATGTCTGTCTCAGGTGTTGGGAGCAGTTCCCTGTTCTCCCTCTCCTCATACGTTACATTTTTTGGAATTGATAATAGATCCTGTGTGATAAAGGTATTACTGTTCTTGTGAAAGCGGGCTTGGCATTGATATTTTGATGTGAAGATCATTTCTAAAAGCACCTATCTAGATCAGAAGTATCAATATTTATGGATCGATTTGCACATCCCTACCTTTGACACCCCACCCGCATCCCAGATGTCTAAATCTCTCTCATACTAATTGCACTCATCCTATTCCACCTGTATTTTTGGATTTTATCGGTATGTTAGATGAGCAGGAATCACTTTAACTAATGTTCAGATCTACATGCATGTTTTCTTCAGTCCCCCTGAATCTGTATCCAGTCAAACTTGATTGCATCCTTTCTTTCCTTCTTCACATTGCACGGGTGAAGCATTTGACAGCTGCAGGCGCTGGCCAGTGCTGTTACATCAACGAGGAGGAGTGGAATCAGTTTAACCATTAGTCATGACAGCTTTACTCCATTCTCTGATCACCCACCACACTTTGATGGAAAAATAAGAAAATACAGATAAATATACAATTGCACACATAACATTTTGTGACCAGAGTGTGATCATATTGTTGTCTGATCCCACACAGGACTACATGTGTGGAGAAGAAGCGGAAACAATAGTTTCTGTTCAGTAACTTCGACCCAAGCGAATGATAGTGAGAAACTCATCTAAAAGCCTCTATCAGGCATTGCCATCTAAACAAAACACAAATAAAACCCAACCAACTGTATAGGGAAGTGACGAAAACATTTTTTATTTATTTTTATTTCAAACTGACGTTTGAAATAAAAATAAATAAAAAATGTAACGTAACGTGTGAATGTAATGTAACGTGTGAGTATTTAGTGATATATCAGTGAAACAAAATGAGTTCTTCAGACTGGTACCTGAAAAAGGTCAAATGGTACATATGGTGTCAAAAAGTGACAAAAAGGCACAATTGGTAGTTCCGCCTAGATTTACCTGGGCTAAAAAATCTCTAAAATTTTTATTTTGTTCCAGGTGAATTTTCTCTGACACAGTAACATATCTTTATTCTGACATCTCTGTACCCGTCTCACTGATGCTTGTGTCACAGGTAACCACAATTATTCATACAGCCCTTAGAGGTGTATAATCCATTTACTATTATATGTCATTTTTACACAGGAGGCTTAGAGACGAGCAGTTTAAAGTGAAGCTGACAAAAAGCCACAGACGGCCTCTCCCCATTTAATAGAATTTAACAATAACACATTCAGGCTATGCATTGTTCAGTGTTTGAACATACTGTTTGTGAATTTAATATTCCCCATCCGACATCAAGAAATACCAAGGCCAATATCCCGATACCAATAACGTCTACTTGTGTATATGAAAAGGGTGACTTTTACAATGAACATTTGTTACATAACACTACTTATATATCAGTTCAGGAAAAAGGAAAACATATGAGTTAGTAAATGTAAATGAGTTTCTTCTGTAGTAAAGGCGTATTAACAAAGAAACATTATGGGCAGAGATCTCACAAAATTGCTCAAAACAATCCCCCATCCTCCTCCATGTGTCTTTTGTCCTTCCTTTAATTTGATTCCTACTTTAAAAGCCACATATAGGACTCAGATACTGGTGACTTTGAGCTCCTTCTTCTTGGTGTTGTCGGACTGCCTGAGAGAAAATAAGAAAACACAGATTAGATATTCTCTTCTAAATGTTTTTTATTAACATATTGTGGAACTGACAACAAACACCAGTTGAATTTTAAATGAAGCACACATGACACATGAAGCAATAATATACACTATGAACAATACATCCCACTTTTTCTCCTATCTCTGCAACTCTGCAGGTTCTCTCTAGACTATAATAGTTGTATAAGTTTCTATTACATTTACAACAGATAATATTTATGATATTCTACATGAGTTTATCACTGGAGCCACAAAGGAAACACATGTGTATCCTCACTGATACAGTAGCTCCTCAAGATTTAGATATTGTGATTCTTGGGTAACAGGCCAGAGGACAGAGGAGATAAAACAGTGAATGTGCATCACCTCTATCGTGTACTCTTATACCATGTTTATAGGCTGCACATGTGCTTTATTTAGATGTATATATGTATGAATTTATCACACTCCTTCTCAGAATCCACAAAATCTCAATGCTCACCTCAAGGACTTCGAGTCCATTCCCCTCTGTGCGTAAATGTACAGTTACAATAATTAAACTGTTAAAGTCCTGAAAAATAAAGAACGGAAAAAAAATGTGTGGTCTCATGTATTTTAGAGAAACCTGTTTCTTCGCTTCTCATCTTCAGAATCTGGCCCTGATCATACAATGGAAAAGAAGAACAGAAAGTGAAGTTAATTTCATTTATATCACCAAATCACAACAGAAGTCATTTCAGGTGACTTTTCCTGTAGACCACATCTGGACCGTGTTCTTTTAATAAGCAATGATCTTGCTGATTTAAGTTAAGCGAAGATATTTATTTTTGTTTTCTTCATCGTTGTGTATTTCCGCTTGTCCTCTGCTTTCTGTTTTACAATGGACGGAGCATATATATGTCATATATATGTCTATATCTATGCCTATGGCCAGAATGCCAGAATAAAACCTGGCTATCGGGCCTAGTAAACCCAGGGGAGACACTGCTTAATACGATCATTATTTCACCACTATAGAAACCAACCAACGACAAACATCTGGTCTGTAGTTTATGTAGTTGTGGTGTGTATGTTACATGTTTTGGGCTGAGCCGCAGATGTGTGTGATAAATGATAAGTTTGTGTGTGTGTTGTGTTCTTTTGATTGCTCATATTATTCTTGGCAATAGAAACGTTTTCCAGCTTTTGACAAATTTGGGTCTGTATACGAAAACTCTCATTGTTTTGACGTCCAGGTCGCACTGACCTAGACCTCATCATACATGATGTGGTGCCTGGTGTGTGAGATCATTCCTGGTCTATTATTGTCAACGTATTTACTGTATAAATGTCTATCCATGTATGCATATTCAGGGATATGTCATTTTTCAAACACTTGAAAATGAGTTTGACATCAAATCCTCAACCAAACCTGTTTCTTCTCCTCCTTCAGCCATTGTGTGGTGACAAAACAGCTATTAACTATATTTTTTCTCGTCCATCTCACAACAGAAGCACTGTGTTATCTCTGGCTGTCAGGCCCTTGTGTCCTCAACTTAAAATCTGATTGGTTAAAGCAACAGTCTGATCAACACTTACAGGGCAACCATGGGAAAAGCTATGAAAAGCAGCAAACTGAACATTTGGAATTATTTAAAAGGTTGAATTTAATTCATGGAAAACATAATTAAGTCTGTTATTCAGATATTTTTTTAGGAGAAAAGGGGAACTGTCAGAGAAGAGAGAGACAGTTCACCACTGCCTTTGAGACAGTGTGAAGGTGGTTCAACATGCTGGGACAGATGAAAAAATATCTCCATGAATCCATGAGCAAACTGTCAGAATAGCGCTACAAACTGAATTAGATTTTAAATGCTTTTCAACTTACCTGCCCCCACTTGACTTTGGAGCTCTGCAATACGTTTCCTTAAGCAGAAAGAAAAACACGTTACAGAAAGAGGGAAAAATACATACCATTTTTGTTAATATGAACTTATCGCTGCAGTCAAATGCCTCACTTGTATTTCTTCACCATGAAAACACAGAGGAGTCCAAAGATCACAGCAGTGCCAATCCCCACTGCAGCAGGAATGATGATGTGATTGTAGTTTTCAGAACCTGCAAATGAAGAAAAGTTAGATTGATGATTGCATTCTTCATTTATATTGCACAAACAAAAAAATAAACGAGAGGGTAAATGACCAGCAGAGACAAAATGTCTCACGTTTTATGGAGAGCGTCACAGCTGAGGAGGATGTCTTTCCTCCATGAAATTCAGCTGAGCAGGTGAGGTCAGTGTAGTCATCCTTGGCCTGTGCTACAAACGTTAAGGTGGACGTTGCCTCCCAGTTTCCACCATAGTGTTGTTTATGAATCTCAGTGATGTCTCCTCCATTGCCCCAGTTCCATGTGAGTTTAGGTAGATGGGAGGGACAGGTATGTGTGACTGAGCAAATGATAGTGTAGGGTTTTCCTTCAATGGCTGTCTTTGGTGGTGTCAGGACAGGTTTTGGAGCATCATCTATAAATGAAAAAAGGCAGAAGAAAGTAAGAGACTGACTGATGTAGCAGGTATAACTGGTATAGATTAATGAAGACTTGAAAAGTTGGTGACATACGGAGCATTTTGAACTGGACACAGTCCTCAACAAAGGAGAACTTGTCTCTAGTGGGTTCATTGGTCTCTTTACGCACTACTTCAACTCGGAAACAGAAAGGACCGTTGTCATGATCTTTCATATCAGTTATTTCCAAGGTGCAGTTGTTTTCACCCAGACGTCCCAACAGTTGTGTTCGCTCTTTAAAGTTGTCCAAGACCCTCGTCTGATCCTCGTGATAGATAAATTGATCAAACTTGTCTTGACGATGCCAGAGTCCTCTGAGTCTGGAGTTTGGAAGCAGTCCTCCAACATGGGTGAACGAACAGGGCACCACCACACAGGAGGTAACAAGAGCATCAAGGTTTTCAGCAACAGTAGCCTTCCATTCTCCACTAAACACAGGACTGCAAACAGCTGAAAGGAACATTCAGGAGTGACATAGACAGAATTACTTACATGGTGTGATGTTATTATTAGTGTACTGTGTTGAAACGGAAGATGTGACTATTCATGTTACCTGTCAGAAGCAGAATGAATATTAGCATCTTTCTCTCTGTGTCCATGCTCGTCTGTCTGAAGATGTCTCGGTGTGTAACACTGATGGATGTCTAAGAGAAAAACAGGACTTTATGCAACTGTTTAAAAAATTAAAAATGAACAGTTCACAAACTATCTGGGCCCCCATCCAACACTTGTCATACACAAAAGCTGCTGAAATATACATTTGTAGGCTATATGCCTTTGTTGGCATGCTTTGCAGGTGTAAGTGACCCATGAGCCTTCAGATTGAGTCCAGAACATGGTCGTGAGCATATTTTGATTTTACCCGTTGAATTGTAATTATTATTGATATTTTTTTCCCATTATTTATTCTATTTATCTAGTTTTTGTTGCAGGAACTAGTGTAAAACAGCCAGAGCAATGTTCAGCATACTGACTGAGGACATGATCTTAACAATTATTAAAGTAACAGTGAAAACACATTTTTAACATGATTATACTGAGTTTCTGTGGTCAGATTTAAATCATCATTACGCATATAACTTCAGTGTTAAGAAAATTGTTAGTTAGTTCAGCTACAGTGAGCTGAAGCTGGAAGATCTAAGAAAGATTTCTCTCCTGTCTTCTCTTTTCAATGATGGGACACAAGAGAAAGTGAAGATCAGTGTAATGGGTTGATCCCGGTAAAGCATTACTAAGTAACACATTACTCTAATCTCACTACTTTTTTCCAGCAATGACTTATCTACATTCGGGTGCTTCCTCCATCCAAATGTCACAGCTGAAATCGAGACTTCTTCAATCTTCCATTGTCCATTTTTGGTGAGCCTGTGTGAACTGCAGTCTCAGTTTCCTGTTCTTAGCTGACAGGAGGGGCAGCTGGTGTGGTCGGTCTTCTGCTGCTGTAGCCCATCTTCTTCAAAGTTTGACGTGCTGTGCTTTCTATCATCTCCAACCAGTCGGCCCATTTTCCTCTGACCTCTCACATGATGTTTTCTATTTGCAAACCTCACACTGAGTGTGTGTGACGTGTTTTGTGTGTTTGAGGTCTTGTCATTATTTTGATCATTCATCATCATTGTGTTTAAACAGACGGAGGAATATGTCCAGCACGAAATGTCAGTGTCATTATTGGGGAATTAGCGATAATAAAATGTAAAGACAATTTCTCGCGTTCACAACGCATCTGCGTGGCCTTTATTTCCTGTTTTAAACAACACCATGCAAACAGAAACCGAAACTCCAGGCAACACCGTTATGAGGGGAATTGTTTCCATAAAAGTCCACAAAGTCCGCTACACAACTCAAGTAAGTACTTTGGAATTATGCTATTTAGTTTAATTATAATTTTGCCTTGTTAAAATCCTACCTGATTTTGCTGCTGGCTGGTTGACCACAGTTTGTGTTTGCAGAACACACGCCACTCCTCTCCTTCTGGTCTTTCAAGTTTGTTCCCGAATAAGGTCTTCCTGATAGAGACCACCCACTTGCTTTTAATAATGCATGTGCGATACCACTATTTTAGCGGACGATCCGACATCAAGAAATACCAAGGCCAATATCCCGATACCAATAACGTCTACTGGGGTATGTGAAAAGGGTGACTTTTACAATGAACATTTGTGAATGTAATTATGAAGAAATGTATTTTGTATCTCTGTATTTGTAAGAATTAAACAAGCTGTATACCATATACCAGACTTCTCTTCAATAAGTGCGATCAAGGACAATGTGTGCAAATCAACCAGTCAGCTGGTTGATCTGAGCAAAAAAAAAATAAATAAATAAATAAATCTCGGTAACACTTTATAATGCAGTAAAGACAAAAGGAATGCATTTAGTTCACTTTATTTTATTTAAACCAACACACATAATCAGAATGATTATCAATGCTCTGAGCACATTACACAAACACATGAAACACATGAAACAAGCCACAAAAGTGGCACGGCATGGTCCTATACTATGTCGTGGTGGTTATCATTGGAACAAAACTCACAATGCCACTGAAATCTATCTTGGGTCATCATGAATTTTTTCATATGCATGCCAGTCTTGCAAATGATGTGATGCAGGCATAAAACCTGTGTGAAATCACATAACAGTAAATAGGCCAACAGCCCAACAGTAGCCACCAAGCGACCTAATTATTGAAATGTATTATTGAAAACACCCAACTTCCCCCTAATCAAAAATATACCTACTTAGCCTCATGTACATTGTATTTTCTTATATCAAGCATGTGTGACCCATGATTTCTACATCTACATGATCTACTTCTGTGATGTGTTTCCACTATATACTCTCTCTCTCTGAATGTAAGGGCTTCCACCATGTCTGTCTCAAGTGTGGGGAGCAGTTCCCTGCTCTCCCTCTCCTCACACTTTACTTTTTTTTGGAATTGATTACAGATTCTGTGTCATAAAAGTATTACTGTTCTTGTGAAAGTGGGCTCAGCATCAATATTTTGATGTGAAGATCGATTCTAAAAGCACACGTCTAGATCAGAAGTATCAATATTTATGGATCGATTTGTACATCCCTACCTTTGACACCCCACCCGCATCCCAGATGTCTAAATCTCTCTCATACTAATTGCACTCATCCTATTCCACCTGTATTTTTGGATTTTATCGGTATGTTAGATGAGCAGGAATCACTTTACTAATGTTCAGATCTACATGCATGTTTTCTTCAGTCCCCCTGAATCTGTATCCAGTCAAACTTGATTGCATCCTTTCTTTCCTTCTTCACATTGCACGGGTGAAGCATTTGACAGCTGCAGGCACTGGCTAGTGCTGTTACATCAACGAGGAGGAGTGGAATCAGTTTAACCATTAGTCATGACAGCTTTACTCCATTCTCTGATCACCCACCACACTTTGATGGAAAAATAAGAAAATACAGATAAATATACACTTGCACACATAACATTTTGTGACCAGAGTGTGATCATATTGTTGTCTGATCCCACACAGGATTACATGTGTGGAGAAGAAGCGGAAACAATAGTTTCTGTTCAGTAACTTCGACCCAAGCGAATGATGGTGAGAAACTCATCTAAAAGCCTCTATCAGGCATTGCCATCTAAACAAAACACAAATAAAACCCAACCAACTGTATACGGAAGTGACGAAAACATTTTTTATTTATTTTTATTTCAAACGTCAGTTTGAAATAAATGATGTGGCTCCAGTTTGTTTACATAAAAAGGAAGAGACTTGTAGAGACTTGTGTAGAGTGTTTTGGCAATATGCGATCTCTGGCTTTACTGCGCTCTGGGTCGCCATTGGTGCTTGCTACAGTAAATTTGGGAATGGCTTTCATTTCTGTAGACTCTGATTCGCCGATAGAGGTGTCAATCATTATAATTAACCAAGTGGTTGTCGAGATATTCTCCTTTGAGTTTCCGCAAAGGCCTCCTTTCACACACGGTCTGGGTGAATGAGTCAAAACTGTTATATTTGTATTTAGTGATATATCAGTGAAACAAAATGAGTTCTTCAGACTGGTACCTGAAAAAGGTCAAATGGTACATATGGTGTCAAAAAGTGACAAAAAGGCACAATTGGTAGTTCCGCCTAGATTTACCTGGGCTAAAACATCTCTAAAATTTTTTATTTTGTTCCAGGTGAATTTTCTCTGACACAGTAACATATCTTTATTCTGACATCTCTGTACCAGTCTCACTGATGCTTGTGTCACAGGTAACCACAATTATTCATACAGCCCTTAGAGGTGTATAATCCATTTACTATTATATGTCATTTTTACACAGGAGGCTTAGAGACGAGCAGTTTAAAGTGAAGCTGACAAAAAGCCACAGACGGCCTCTCCCCATTTAATAGAATTTAACAATAACACATTCAGGCTATGCATTGTTCAGTGTTTGAACATACTGTTTGTGAATTTAATATTCCCCATGCATGTATTCATGCACTTCATTTTATTTTATTTTAACTGCAATGTTGAGAAATAATGTCACAGATGTTTATCGTTCACATCTCATCTTCCAGTTTTGCCACTGCTCAGGCCATAGGAAAAGGAAGAACAGGAAACATCACTAATGTGAGTACCTCAGGAATCGTTACAGAGGACACAGAAGCCTCTCGAAATCCCACTAAGGAACCACCCATATGGGCCTTAGTCCAGGCAGAGGCATGCCCTAAACAAAGATATGGGATTGTGCAAACATTTTTTTTTACTTCAATCTCTTTATGTCTTTCATACTATGACAGAGAATGCTTTGTTTCTTCCAAAACTACGGCTGCTGGTGTTAAACAGTCAACTGCTTCAAGACAGTCCTGGCGGAGTGTGGTCCTACGTGAGAAAACATAGAGGCAAATAAAGTAATAGCTTTATGACACTTGAGCTTTGTAGAGACACCCTCTTGTGGAGAATGCAAGTATTACCAATCAAGCGATGAAGAAGAACTCTCCACAATCTGAGAACAAAGTCAAATTTAATGAACAAAGAGAAGAACTTACATAATATTGCTTATATATCAGTTCAGGAAAAGAAGTAAGTAAATGAGTTTAATATGTAGCATAGGCATATTAACAAAGAAACATTATCAGCACACATTTATGGAAGATACCACACCCTGCTATCACTGTCTATAATTGTCAACAAAGAAAACAAAGCAGAAAGATTATGCACTACTGACATGCTTATTAACTTTAAGAATTGTATCTTGTTTTTTTCTTCACTGAAGCTGATAAGTGAATCAAAGCAAACTGATTTAAAAAGCAAACTTGCCAAAAAAAACAAGTATCCCCCATCCTCCACAAATGCAGGAAAAAAACCACAAAAACTGAAACTAAAAGACAGGGAAATAAGATTGAATCTAGGGATATGACTCAACTAGACTAACAACACGACAGCCAACAAAGGGAAAGGCAGGGCTATATATATACAAGAAGGCCAAGGGATGACGACAGGTGAAACAAATCAGGGGAATCACATGGGGAATACACAGAGTAACACAAAACTGGAAACGAAGGGACTTAACAAAATAAAACAGGAAATCCAAACACAATGGAACACGACAGTTCCATTGTGTTTGAAAAAAAAAGTAAAGAAAATTTCTCACGTTCACAACGCATCTGTGTGGCCTTTATTTCCTGTCTTTAACAACACCATGCAAACAGAAACCGAAACTCCAGGCAACACCGTTATAAGGGGAATTGTTTCCATAAAAGTCCATGAAGTCCGCTACACAACTCAAGAGACTTGTAGTTTATTTAGTTCAATTATAATTTTGTGTTGTTAAAATCCTACCTGATTTTGCTGCTGGCTGGTTGACCACAGTTTGTGTTTGCAGAACACACGCCACTCCTCTCCTTCTGGTCTTTCAAGTTTTTTCCCGAATAAAATCTTCCTGATAGAGACCACCCACTTGCTTTTAATTATGCATGTGCGATACCACTATTTTAGCCCACAATCCGACATCAAGAAATACCAAGGCCAATATCCCGATACCAATAACGTCTACTTGTGTATATGAAAAGGGTGACTTTTACAATGAACATTTGTTACATAACACTACTTATATATCAGTTCAGGAAACAGGAAAACATATGAGTTAGTAAATGTAAATGAGTTTCTTCTGTAGTAAAGGCGTATTAACAAAGAAACATTATGGGCAGAGATCTCACAAAATTGCTCAAAACAATCCCCCATCCTCCTTCATGTGTCTTTTGTCCTTCCTTTAATTTGATTCCTACTTTAAAAGCCACATATAGGACTCAGATACTGGTGACTTTGAGCTCCTTCTTCTTGGTGTTGTTGGACTGCCTGAGAGAAAATAAGAAAACACAGATTAGATATTCTCTTCTAAATGTTTTTATTAACATATTGTGGAACTGACAACAAACACCAGTTGAATTTTAAATGAAGCACACATGACACATGAAGCAATAATATACACTATGAACAATACATCCCACTTTTTCTCCTATCTCTGCAACTCTGCAGGTTCTCTCTAGACTATAATAGTTGTATAAGTTTCTATTACATTTACAACAGATAATAGTTATGATATTCTACATGAGTTTATCACTGGAGCCACAAAGGAAACACATGTGTATCCTCACTGATACAGTAGCTCCTCAAGATTTAGATATTGTGATTCTTGGGTAACAGGCCAGAGGACAGAGGAGATAAAACAGTGAATGTGCATCACCTCTATCGTGTACTCTTATACCATGTTTATAGGCTGCACATGTGCTTTATTTAGATGTATATATGTATGAATTTATCGCACTCCTTCTCAGAATCCACAAAATCTCAATGCTCACCTCAAGGACTTCGAGTCCATTCCCCTCTGTGCGTAAATGTACAGTTACAATAATTAAACTGTTAAAGTCCAGAAAAATAAAGAATGGAAAAAAAATGTGTGGTCTCACGTATTTTAGAGAAACCTGTTTCTTCGCTTCTCATCTTCAGAATCTGGCCCTGATCATACAATGGAAAAGAAGAACAGAAAGTGAAGTTAATTTCATTTATATCACCAAATCACAACAGAAGTCATTTCAGGTGACTTTTCCTGTAGACCACATCTGGACCGTGTTCTTTTAATAAGCAATGATCTTGCTGATTTAAGTTAAGCGAAGATATTTATTTTTGTTTTCTTCATCGTTGTGTATTTCCGCTTGTCCTCTGCTTTCTGTTTTACAATGGACGGAGCATATATATGTCATATATATGTCTATATCTATGCCTATGGCCAGAATGCCAGAATAAAATCTGACTATCGGGCCTAGTAAACCCAGGGGAGACACTGCTTAATACGATCATTATTTCACCACTATAGAAACCAACCAACGACAAACATCTGGTCTGTAGTTTATGTAGTCATGGTGTGTATGTTACATGTTTTGTGCTGAGCCACAGATGTGTGTGATAAATGATAAGTTTGTGTGTGTGTTGTGTTATTTTGATTGCTCATATTATTCTTGGCAATAGAAACATTTACCTGCTTTTCACAAATTTGGGTCTGTGCCTGGATACTCTTAAAGCAACAGTCTGATCGACACTTACAGTGCAACCATTGGAAAAGGCATGAAAAGAAGCAAACTGATCATTTGGAATTATTTTATAGGTTGAATTTAATTCATGGAAAACATAATTAAGTCTGTTATTCAGATATTTTTTTAGGAGAAAAGGGGAACTGTCAGAGAAGAGAGAGACAGTTCACCACTGCCTTTGAGACAGTGTGAAGGTGGTTCAACATGCTGGGACAGATGAAAAAATATCTCCATGAATCCATGAGCAAACTGTCAGAACAGCACTACAAACTGAATTAGATTTTAAATGTTTTTCAACTTACCTGCCCTTACTTGACTTTGGAGCTCTGCAATACGTTTCCTTAAGCAGAAAGAAAAACACGTTACAGAAAGTGGTAAAAATACATATAATTTTTGTTAATATGAACTTATCGCTGCAGTCAAATGCCTCACTTGTATTTCTTCACCATGAAAACACAGAGGAGTCCAAAGATCACAGCAGTGCCAATCCCCACTGCAGCAGGGATGATGATGTGGTTGTAGTTTTCAGAACCTGCAAATGAAGAAAAGTTAGATTGATGATTGCATTCTTCTTTTATATTGCACAAACGAGAAAATAAACGAGAGGGTAAATGACCAGCAGAGACAAAAGATCTCACGTTTTACATAGAGCGTCACAGTTGTGGAGGATTCCTTCCTTCCTCCATAAAATTCAGCTGTGCAGGTGAGCTCAGTGTAGTCGTCCTTGGCTTCTGCTACAAATGTTAAGGTGGACGTTGCCTCCCAGTTTCCACCATGGTGTTGTTTATGAATCTCAGTGATGTCTTCTTCAGTGCCCCGGTTCCATGTGAGTTTAGGCAGATGGGAGGGACAGGTATGTGTGACTGAGCAAATGATAGTGTAGGGTTTTCCTTCAATGGCTGTCTTTGGTGGTGTCAGGACAGGTTTTGGAGCATCATCTATAAATGAAAAAAGGCAAGAAGAAAGTAAGAGACTGACTGATGTAGCAGGTATAACTGGTATAGATAATGAAGACTTGAAAAGTTGGTGACATACGGAGCATTTTGAACTGGACACAGTCCTCAACAAAGGAGAACTTGTCTTTGGTGGGTTCATTGGTCTCTTTACGCACTACTTCGACTCGGAAACAGAAAGGACCGTTGTCATGATCTTTCATATCAGTTATTTCCAAGGTGCAGTTGTTTTCACCCAGACGTCCCAACAGTTGTGTTCGCTCTTTAAAGTTGTCCAAGACCCTTGTCTGATCCTCGTGATAGATAAATTGATCAAACTTGTCTTGACGATGCCAGAGTCCTCTGAGTCTGGAGTTCGGAAGCAGTCCTCCACCATGGGTGAACGAACAGGGCACCACCACACAGGAGGTAACGAGAGCATCAAGGTCTTTAACAACAGTAGCCTTCCATTCTCCACTAAACACAGGACTGCAAACAGCTGAAAGGAACATTCAGGAGTGACATGGACAGAATTACTTACATGGTGTGATGTTATTATTAGTGTACTGTGTTGAAACGGAAGATGTGACTATTCATGTTACCTGTCAAAAGCAGAGTGAATATTAGCATCTTTCTCTCTGTGTCCATGCTCGTCTGTCTGAAGATGTCTCGGTGTGTAACACTGATGGATGTCTAAGAGAAAAACAGGACTTTATGCAACTGTTTAAAAAATTAAAAATGAACAGTTCACAAACTATCTGGGCCTGGCCCATCCAACACTTGTCATACACAATAGCTGCTGAAATATACATTTGTAGGCTATATGCCTTTGTTGGCATGCTTTGCAAGTGTAAGTGACCCATGAGCCTTCAGATTGAGTCCAGAACATAGTCGTGAGCATATTTTGATTTTACCCGTTGAATTGTAATTATTATTGATATTTTTTTCCATTATTCATTCTATTTATCTAGTTTTTGTTGCAGGAAGTAGTGTAAAACAGCCAGAGCAATGTTCAGCATACTGACTGAGGACATTTTCTCAACAATTATTAAAGTAACAGTGAAAACACATTTTTATCCTATACTCAGTTTCTGTGGTCAGATTGAAGTCATCATTACGCATATAACTTCAGTGTTAAGAAAATTGTTAGTTAGTTCAGCTACAGTGAGCTGAAGCTGGAAGATCTAAGAAAGATTTCAGTCCTTCTGTCTTCTCTTTTCAATGATGGGACACAAGAGAAAGTGAAGATCAGTGTAATGGGTTGATCCCGGTAAAGCATTACTAAGTAACACATTACTCTAATCTCACTACTTTTTTCCAGCAATGACTTATCTACATTCGGGTGCTTCCTCCATCCAAATGTCACAGCTGAAATCGAGACTTCTTCAATCTTCCATTGTCCATTTTTGGTGAGCCTGTGTGAACTGCAGTCTCAGTTTCCTGTTCTTAGCTGACAGGAGGGGCAGCTGGTGTGGTCGGTCTTCTGCTGCTGTAGCCCATCTTCTTCAAGGTTCGACATGTTGTGCGTTCAGAGATGGTATTCTGCATTCCTACGAGTGGTTATTTGAGTCACTTTTGCCTTTCTATCATCTCCAACCAGTCGGCCCATTCTCCTCTGACCTCTCATGTCGAC
The DNA here is from genome assembly GCF_022458985.1 of Mugil cephalus. Classification (NCBI taxonomy): domain Eukaryota; kingdom Metazoa; phylum Chordata; class Actinopteri; order Mugiliformes; family Mugilidae; genus Mugil; species Mugil cephalus. The sequence continues at coordinate 12,137,314 of NC_061780.1, forward strand.
AAGGCATTTTTGTACACACAACTTCCACTCACTGGATATTTTCTCTTTTTCTGTAAACCCTAGAGATAGTTGTGTGTGAAAATCCTAGTAGATCAGCAGTTTCTGAAATACTCTTTCTTCCCTTTCTTCCCCATTCTGATGCTTGGTTTGAACTTCAGCAAGTTGTCTTGATCACCTCTACATTCCCAAATGCATTCAATTGCAGCCACGTGATTGACTGATTGTATGTGCTATTTATATGTGTTACCAAGCAATTGAAAAGGTGTACCCAATAAAGTGGCAAGTGACTGTGTGTGTGTGTGTATGTATACATATGTGTGTGTGTGTGTGTGTGTGTGTGTGTGTGTGTGTGTGTGTGTGTGTGTGTGTGTGTGTGTGTGTGTTGATGATAGCCCCTATTCTTCATACTCAGTAGTTGTTGGTGGCCTTTAATGGAATTAATGGAATTAACAGCACTACCTGCTGTTAATTGAACTTCAGCAAGTTGTCTTAATCACCTCTACATTCCCAAATGTAGATATATAGATATATATAGACATATATGTGTTAATGATAGTCCCTATTCTTCACACTCATTAGTTCGTCACTGGAATTAACGGAATTAACAGCACTACCTGCTGTTGTGGAGTGCGTTTTAATGGCCATTTGTGTGTGGCTCTGAAGGCATTTACTCGTGGATCAAAAAATTAATGCCAAAAGTCATGTGACAGTGGAAAGATTGTGCCAAAAGTCATAGTTGTAGAATTGTGTTTTGTACTTTGTGGACTTTTTCACAAAATCTTTGGAATTTTATTGAAGTACAATGCTTGAGTTATGTTACATCTTTGTCTTAAAATTGTAAAAATTAATATCTAAGTATCAACTTCCAAAGTAAGGAATATTTTGATGTAGCTATTTAGTTAATTCTAATTTTGCCTTGTTAAAATCCTACCTGATTTTGCTGCTGGCTGGTTGACCACAGTTTGTGTTTGCAGAACACACGCCACTCCTCTCCTTCTGGTCTTTCAAGTTTTTTCCTGAATAGAGTCTTCCTGATAGAGACCACCCACTTGCTTTTAATTATGCATGTGCGATACCACTATTTTAGCGGACGATCCGACATCAAGAAATACCAAGGCCAATATCCCGATAATAACGTCTACTTGTGTATCTGAAACGGGTGACTTGTGTGTAATTATGAAAAATGATTTTTTTTACCTCTGTATTTGTAAGAATTAAACAAGCTGCCAAATACCAGACATCTCTTTAATAAGTGCGATCAAAGACAATGTGTGCAAATCAACAAGTCAGCTGAAAATCTGAGCAAATCACTCTGAAAAAAAAAATCTCTCTCAAGCAAAAACAAAAACAGTCTTAAGGTTAGCACTTGACAGAACTTGAACTTTGACAACAAAGGTATCATTCCATTTATGTGTTTTTGTTAAGAAACAACAGCATGTTGACATGATCTACTTCTGTGATGTATTTTCACTACATACCCGGATGTTGCCCGCCTCTCTGAATTTAAGGGCTTCCACCATAGAGGTCTGGTTTAGGTGGGGAAGCAATTCCCTGCGCTCCCTCTCCTTACACTCAGGGGTGGATTGGCCATAGGGAGTACCGGGACTTTTCCCGGTGGGCAGGTCAATAATGGGCCGGTGGCTGCAGTTTTTTTATTTATTTATTTTTTATTTGTTTATTTAGTTTTTGCTGCGCCTTGCCATGGTTACTCTTCCGGTCCAGGGGCAGAGACATGCACCGGCCCACAGAACTCCGCTGCAGCCTACTACAACAAAATGGACAATGCGGCCAAAAAGCGAAAAGGCGGAGTGGAAAAGCAAAGAGAGAGAGAAAAAAGAAAAGCTCTAGCAACCGACGCTGCTACGAGCAAAAAAAAATTCAGAAATGTTTGCTGCGGGGGCAAGCGTGGCCGGAGCGGCTTCAGGAGTGGGTCCTTCTCAGCAGCAGGTGTCGGACAGTGAGTCAAGTGAGGCTCCCGCTGCCATGGTGGTGCACAGTCACGGGCTGACAGGCCCAGAGAGCCCTGACAGAGTTGTCAATCGATCACGACACATACCATGGTGGGGCGGGACCTCATGGCATGGGCGGGAGTCGCGGGACAGGCAGCTGCTGCGCCGGGAGACGTGCGAGTGGAGGCATACATGGTAAGTAACGTCAGCCTGGGGCTGGCTAGGCTACATTTTGAGACATGTCCAAAACAAAGTAGAAAACGTTTTTATGTTGAATGTGATGTGGCCTAATTAATTCCAAACTTGTGACAACATATTAGCCCAGAGTTGAAGGCTCGTGACTGTAATATTATGGGTTATTATTGTTCAGATGATTTAGCTAAACGAGCTAACAGCTGCTAACGTCAGGAGTTGCCATAGCAAGTGAACATTGACATGGACTAATGAGCTGAAAATAGAGATGCAGAATCAAGCTATTGAATTTTAGCATGAAATACAAGTTAACCTATAGTAAATAATTAGTTTAATTGGCAATATTTGGAACTGAATTTATTGTAATCTTTGAATTCATTTATTGTTTACTGAAGTGACAACTATTTGAGTCGCTGCAAAAATCAAGAAAATGAAATGCTAACAAGTCCAGCCTTACCATTTTCTTTCCTGTTAAATTTAGCTTTCAGCTGAATGAGCGTTACCTGTTATGTGTTACCCTCGCAGCCTGTACTAAGCAGGGTGGATCGGCCTCTTTGAGCAGCTCCTGGGTGTAGGCCATGAGTCCTGCGTGCTCCAGCAGGCCCTGCCTTTCGAAGACCTGCCTGGACAACGCCTTCTCTCTCCTGCTGCGGGATAGGGTAGGTAGATATAATTTGTGTGTAACTTTAATTTCTGTGTAAATGTGATTGTTTCCTGGTTGAAGATTTTAATATCAAATATCTGCATATCTTTTAAGTTCAATTAACATTTATGCAGGTAGGCCTCAGGGCTCTTTTGAGACACAAGTCATCCTTCATGACAGATAAATTTGTTCACCGAGTGTCACTACGTCACAAAAAGGCTTCATGGCTACATATACTTGTCAGTACACAGATACTGAGTACAAGTTCTGTTTGCTGTTTTTTGCAGGTGATGAATTAGGTGAGGAGTGGAGCGTGCTGGCTGCGGACGAGGAAGTAGGACAATACATACATGTGCACATACACGCATATGAGAATGCATATCATTTCAGACCCGTAATTCATGGCTTATACTTTTTCACACATCTATAGATTTTTTTTCAATTCTCTATTTATGGTTTCATAATAACTGAGTCACTGTTAAAACAATTCTTTCCTTCTTCACATTGCACAGGTGAAGCACTTGACAGCTGCAGACGTTGGCTAGTGCTGTTACAACACCGAGGAGGAGTGGATTGGGTTTACCATTAGTCATGATAGTTGTGCTTTCATTCTCCGATCCCCCACCACACTTTGATGGAAAAATAAGAAAATACAGATAAATATACAATTGCACACATAACATTTTGTGACCAGAGTGTGATCATATTGTTGTCTGATCCCGCACAGAGCTACATATGTGCGGAAAAGAAGTGGAAACAATAGTTTCTGTTCTTTAACTTCGACCTGAGCGAAAGACGGTGAGAAACTCATCTAAGAGCCTCTATCAGGCATTGCCACCTACATCCGCCTAGATTTACCTGGGCCAAAACATCTCTAAAATTGTTCAGGTTCACCTTTTCTCATCAGATTTTACATTAATAATTCATATTTGAATTGGGCTTTTATCCTACATATCAGAGGTGTTTTTTACTCTAAATAATGTGCTGTTGTTTTCTTGTTTTGTTTTGTTTTTAGGTGAGAACTGAAATTTATATTTTTTACTTTGTTCCAGGTGAATTTTCTCTGACACAGTAACATATCTTTATTCTGACACTAAGCAATCTCATTATGACATTATTATTCATACAGCCCTTAGAGTTGTGAAGATATAACCCATTTATTATTATATGTCTGTTTGTGAATTTAATATTCCCCATGCATGTGTTCATGCACTTTATTTTATTTTCCTTGCGATGTTGAGAAATAATGTCACATATGTTTATCGTTCACATCTCATCTTCTAGTAGAGACTCCCTCTTGTGGAGAATGTAAGTATTACCAATCAAGCAATTTTCATATTCATAATACACAGGACGAGATGTTACAATCTCTTGTGCCATGATCTAAGGCAAAACTCCTTTAGAAGCCCAGTCCAACTGTAGAACCAACCAGCAGACCAGTGGTCAGCTACTAACTAGCCTAGCCAGCAGCAGTAGGTAATAGAGATGATGGGAATGCGACTATACTCGAACCAGACATCTCTTCCTTCTGCCTATGTCAGAAATGACCAGTGATGGGAGTAACGCCGTTAAAATAAATGGCATTACTAACTGTGTTACTTTTTTTCAGTAAGATAGTAATTAGTTAGATTACCCATCTAACTAATTACCATCTCCATCGTGGTAACGCCGTTTCCGTTACTGACAATTAAATGGGGCACGTTACAAACTAAAGCTGTCTGTTTTCATCTGACTTGGTTCTCAGCCATGGGCTCCGCAGAGCTGTTTTTTTTTTTATTTATTTTTTTATTATTATTATTTGGCGAGGAGAGGAGGGAGGGGGCGAAACAACGGCATAAGTGATGATAATTGGCTAGGCTGGAGTAAGCTTTCATGATAGGCCAACACCCACCCAACTAGCAGAGTTAGTGCCGTTCATGGCAGCAATGGCGAGTGCGGAGGAAAAGTTGTCCTTTTCGTAGTGGAAGTACAGGCATAACTTCGATATCCTTGAAATAAAAAGAAAAAACATATATGTGTAGTGTAAATTATGTCCTGGAGCAAAGCGTTAGTCAACGTCCATTCTAAGCAACTCCAATTTAATGAAACATCTCTCAACGGCACACACTTCAACTAAACTACTGGCCAAAGATGACAATGATAGCAGCAGGCCAGGTGTGGCTAACGTGAGCTCCGCTAACAAAGGAGGGAACGGAGCCACACTGCCCAAGCAGCTAAAGCTGGATTTTTCTGCTCCAGCTTCACGAAAACTCGTGACGCAGGTTGAACCGAATGGACTGATAGGCAGGTATGTTGTTGAGAACATGCTCCCGTTATCAACAGTTGACTCAAACTCCTCCAGAGCCCTCATTGGCAAAATACTGGTGAGAGCAGGTGCCGGTCCATCATGCAGAAAGACATTTTCTAAATACATAGATGCTGAATGTGCTAAAATGAATGCAGAGATCAAAAGGGGATTTGAAGAATTAGAATATGTCTCTACTACTGCAGATATTTGGACTGCACATAATAAAACCTATCTTGGTGTAACTGCCCACTGGATACATCCACATAGCATGGAACGAAAGAAAGCAGCCTTGGCATGCAGAAGATTTACAGGCCGTCATACTCATGACAGTACTGCAACTGAGCTTGACAACATTCACGCATCCTATGGCATATCACACAAAATGACATCAACTGTCACGGGTAATGGCTCTCATTTCATCAAGGCCTTCAAAAAGTACCAGCCAGTCAAGGAGGATGAGTCTGGGGACGACGATGATGAGGGGACCTTTATGAAGATTAATGATGTCTTGCAAAACAGTTTAGGTGATGATGATGATGTGGTTGCTTTCCCACCACATCAGGGATGTGCATCGCACACCGTAAACCTTGTTTGATGTACTGATGTTGACAAGTGGATATTGTCAAGACCAGAAACTAAATCGATATACAGAACTGCTATGAGCAAACGCACAGCCTTATGGAACAAGGCTAGCCATTCAACTGTAGCTGCAGATACTGTCAATGATGTCATCGCAAGGAAGCTACTAGTTCCTTGCACTACGAGATGGAACTCGTTTTATGAAGCCCTTGCTCGCATCTGTGAGTTCCACATAGTTGAGCTGAACACCATCTCCTCCAAGTTCAGGTTGAAAGCCATCACAGAACGGGAGCATCAGTTTCTCAAGGAGTACTGTATGGTGCTGAAGTCATTAACAGTAGCTTTAGACATTCTTCAGGGAAAGGACAACTGTTTCCATGGCACACTCCTACCCACACTGGAGACATTGATGTTCAGGACCCTGGACTTGAAGAGTGGTCTGCAAATCCTTATTGATCTTCCAGAGACAATTTTTACAGTAAGTAACACAGTTTACAGCTATTTTTTATGTCTGTCAGTTGTGTGAAGGTTTGATTTATTTAATTTACACTACAGAGTTAAAGCACTTCATAGTTAAACTGTTTACTTTTATGGTTAAGAAAATACTTGAACAGCATAGTATGTACAGAGAGTTAAAAGCACTTAATTGTTATATTGTTAAACTGTATTTTTGTGATGAATAAAATACCTGAAGTACAATATGTCTACCAGTTGGGGTCTGAGGTGCAATAAATATTAAAAGTTCTATGCAATTCTACTCTATGCAACTGGCTTGTGAAACCTGCAAAGAAAAAAGTTCTAATTATTAGACATATTTAAACTTAAAAAAAAGAAGAGCAACACAATAGTTACTTTCCCTGGTAACTAGTTACTTTTATAGTGGAGTAATTCTGTAACTAACTCAGTTACTTTTTGGGAGAAGTAACTAGTAACGATAACTAATTACTTTTTAAAAGTAACGTGCCCAACACTGGAAATTGGACACAATTAGCCTAGCCACATAAATAAAACACCAGCTAATTAGCCTAGCCACCAGCAGTAAGTAAGAAATGATGGGAATGCGACTACACTCGAACCAGGCATCTCTTCCTTCTGCTTATGTCAAAACAACACAATCAGTCACCAGACCACGCCATCTGCGCTTCTGAGAGGCACGATAGCGCTATCTACACATGAAAATCGAGTGCCCGTCTACATCGCATCGGACGGTAAAGGGCGGTTTCATGGTGCATTCAAGTGCATCGCGTAAACTCATAAATCTATATTTTTCTTCTTATTTTCATTTGTTAAAATACACACATCTGTCATTACTTTGTTGATGTTTTACTACATTATTTTTAATGAATAAAACTAAATGATAGACCAAAATTATTGAGGCACAATTAGAAACCAACTAATTTCTGCATAGTCAGGTTTAAAAACTTAATTAAGAAAAAAATCAAATTGTTTTCTGCATACCACTGTGATGATTTTCAGCTTATTTCACTGTATCATTTGCAAATAATCTGATATTAAAATGATACCCAATGCTTCATGTATATGGGTGGAATAAAAAAATCTTAAAAAATAAAACAAATCTAATTGTTTTCTGCATACTCTACCAGATTCTTGTTCTACATGTCCCCAGCTACCACTGTGTTGATTTTCAGGTTATTTCACTGCATCATTTTCAAATAATCTGATGTTGAAATCATGACCAATCATCATGTATATGGGCCGATTAAAAAAAAAAAAAAGAATTAAAATTAAAAAAAAGTTTTTCTGCAAATTCCACCAGATTCTTGTGGTATCCCTGTGACAATCTACATGTCCCCAGCTACCTCTGCAGTGATTTTCAACGTATTTCACTGCATCATTTTCTGATAATCTGATGTTGAAATCATTGGTGACTCACGCCACCGTGTGCCTTTCAACCGACAGATTAGATTAATTTTACTACAACTGCTACTTATTGACAGTACATAGCTAGCCGTACCTTTAACATGCTCCCCGGTTAACGTGTTTCCTCCGTAGCTCCAACCACTGACTCGCTCGCTCCGCTGCCAGGAGAATAAGAACCCACAGTTTGAGCACGAAGTCGAATTTAATGAACAAAGACAAGAACTTACATAACATTAATTATATATCAGTTCAGGAAACAGGAAAACATAGGAGTTATGAGTGGGAGTTATATAGGCGTATTAACAAAGAAACATTATGGGCAGAGATCTCACAAAATTGCTCAAAAGAATCCCCAATCCTCCTCCATGTGTCTTTTCCTTCCTTTGATTCGACACTCCTATAAAAGCCACATACAGGACTCAGACACCGGTGACTTTGAGCTCCTTCTTCTTGGTGTCCTTGGACTGCTTGAGAGAAAATAAGCAAACACAGATTAGATTTTCTCTTCTGAATGTTTTTATTAACATATTGTGGAATTGACAACAAACATCAGTTGAATTTTGAATCTGAGGATACATGAACATATAATATACAGTATGAACAGTACATTACACCTGTAGTTTTCTCCTATCTCTGCAACTTTGCAGGTTCTCTCTAGACTATAATAGTTGTATAAGTTAAGAAATACATCCCATTTACACTTAACTTGTCATCTATGTCTGGATAGCTTTTCTTTGGAGAACATCAATATTACACATCAGAGCTGAGTGAAAGTAGATGTAGAACACTTTGCAACAAGGAGGTCATTTGTTTAAACAAGGCTAAATTCAACCTGTAAAGTCTGTGTGTTTAGATTCTCTTTAATTCAGGTTCGTTCACTTAGAAGTGGTGAAATGGCTCAGAGAAACATCAGGTAATTCCAGCTGACTTTGCTTCTTCTTTGTGTTAGAAAATCTCTATGTTGGGACCACAGTATTAGACAAAAGAGAAAAAAATTCCAGACACAGATATCATCCCCTCCTTATCTCATTTCTCACTCTGCTCCCTTTCTTCACCTCTTAGGCATAGCACAATAATTTGTCTGTGGTTTTATGGTGTGTGTCAAGTGACAACTTTATTATATTCATTTTCAATTACATTTACAACAGATAATATTCATAATATTCTACATGAGTGTATCACTTGAGCCACAAAGGACACACTGCCTCTCTTGCACACGCCCCAAAACCACACATAGACACAGAGACACATATCCAATACTGTAATTATTAAGGCTCTATATAGGGCTCTTCTCTCTGTGTCCAGGCTATATGATGTGTACGTATGTCATTCTCAAGTAATTATGGATGTTAAATAACAAAGTGCTCACGTGGTCACAAAACTCGCATGACTCTTGTCTTGTGTTAATCTGCTCCTGCCCGCAAGCTTTCATTGTGTGATGGAAATTATTTCTGATTATATACATCTTGACTAAAACCAGAGTCAACTGCAAATTTTTGGACATAAGATTTAAGAATATTGTCATTATTGTGGTAAAAATAAATAAATAAAAAAAATACTGAGCCTACAGCTGAACTTTTGTAGAAGTTTCTGCACAAGTGGTTTAGCTATGTCACTGTTCAAGTGCAGTTCAAAGTTAAGAGGAGGCGCTCCTGCCATAAGGTGGTGCTGTTGCTTTCAGATTCAGAACGCTGTACTTGTCTCCTGGGACCTCATTTACAGCTCATGTGAGCAGCGAGACGTGTAAAACAAGACACCTGTAAAGAAAGAAATATAAAATAATACACGGTATAAAAAATGGTTATATACCGTTTGTGTTAATAAAGTGGACAAAATGCACACATGGTAAATTCAGTGTGAATTGTATGTTTACATGTTATTTCAGAGGTAGTAAGGATAATAAGAGAAGACAGATGCATAACAAAAGGTGCATTAAAAACAACAAAAAAAAAATAAGCCTTAAGCTACATAGTGATGTAAGGGAACGAGAGAGTCTTCAGGTAAGGCTCTATTGCTATTAAATCTATCAACTCTGGGCCATGATATAATGGTCTTGTAATATATAGTTTTGTATTATAGCTACTCAAAGTCTCATGACACATCTACCCACTGGTTCACGTAACCAAACACATTCTCACACCAGTGCCGAGTACCTGGAGCGACTTTGAATTCAGAGTCTTGCTCAGAGACACTTGAACATATGTTTCAAGCACTGGTGATAAAACTCTTTTTCGTGGACAACATCTTCATCTCAGTTCTTTCTGTGAGAACCTACTCAAATTAAACCCGAGTCTTGTTCAGCACTGAAGAAATGAACATAGTGCTCCTCCTAGAGGTGCCTTAAAGACTTTTAAGCACTCTTCTATTTGTTGCTAGACCTGAAAACGTGGTGTGGCGATTAGCACGACTGGGGCCTTCCTGCATGTAGTTTGCATGTTCTCACTGTGGTTGAGTGGGTTCTCTCCAGGTACTCCAACTTCCTCCCACAGGTTCACTGGTGATTCTAAATTGGTCGTATGAGTGATGGTTGTCTGGCTCTGTGTTAGCCCTGAGGTTATTATTATTTATTCAGAAAGAAACCAGTGAATGTTGAGATTTCAGGTGACTCATCTCCGTCTTCTTGAAAAGTGGTGCATCTGACACATTCGTCCCACTGCTGAAAAAAATAAATAAATAAATGATCCTCAACTCAACTCAATTTTATTTACGGTATATAGCACTGGCTGTAGAGGCATGTTCGAAACCACTTGATATTACTCACTGATCTTGTTTAAGTTGCGAGTCATCCTCGTCCATGTGTTTTGATTACTGGGAAGTGCTTTTCATGAAATTCCTCTGAATGCTCAAGTTGTGTTTTCAGTGGAAATCCGCAAAGTTGATAGCGTTTCCCTTTTCGCAGGGACTTGGTGTAAATCAAAGCAGGCGACATGACAATAGAGCAGTTCTGTTTTTTGAAACCACATAATTACATCATGCTGAGGTCAAATAAGTGATATACACACAGAGTCCTTTATGCAGCTGAATTCGGATGAGCTACACCATTCAGACTGTTGTTAAGTGTGTGTGTGTCTGTGTCAGGCTGCGTCCTGCTGGGGATGACTGCTGCCGTCAAGGATCTGGATCTCTTATAACGCTCGGCCCACTTTTTAATTTTCAACACAAATAGGACTGAGGCTTTAGTCTGTCAGGGTGTAAACTGAGGCCAAGGATCAGCATCTCCAAACCAACAATGATGATGCTATCTGTTGACAAGGGAAGATTATTTGGTGGCACAACGTGACGTAAATGTCTCAGATTGTGGAGGTTACTGAGGGTATTCAACATCAGATATTTTAGAGGAGGAAGCCTTAGAGTCCCTAATGTACGGTAGAGGATTGGTGCCACCCATGAGAGAAAAAAAAATGAGAGGAGGTAGATTTTTTTTCATCATGCACTTTGAGAAAAAAAGTGGAAATGTTGAGTAAAAACTCTTATTATTAGTAAAAAGTATTGGGGTTTAATTAATAATTAACTTTAAGAATATAACATTTTATTGTGACTATTTTCTCAGTTATATTGCTGATATGTTATATTGGACTGTTGCATGCCAGCAGTGGCGTGGATATTGTCACACAATGAGACGTAAACTCCAATCCTCGGGAGTGTGTCCCTATCCACCCATAGGGTCCCGAAGCCGAGCACAGACGGACTCTGGTGCGGGAAAGTCACATGCAGCCAGTCACACCCTGCAGGTCCCAACAAGCGCTCACAGTTCATCCATCCTGCCAAAGACCTCAACTTTTCTCTCAACAATTTCAACTTCATTCTCAAAATTCCATGCATGATGGTAGAAAATATGCCTCTTCTCATTTTTTGGCCCTAATACTGTACTGTGCTAATGATAGAAGAGTCTGTTGTCTAAAGTGCCGCAAAATAGCATGCGACTACCTTCAGACTGATATATGACAATCGTAACAGGGGTGAGTTTATACAGGTTATACAGCTGTCCCCCTCAAAATCTTCCAAATGTTTTGCATTAAAGTGTGTGTGACTCTTTTTCACACACCATGGTTGTTCAGTGGTTTCACCAACATCAACATGAACCAACATGAGCTGCTTTAGCTGCTTTAGTTTTTTAGTGATCTCAGTTGGTGGAGGTTGACTGAAATCTTGTCTATTTGTTTTCAATCTGTCTGGATTTGTGAAGTCTTTAGAGAGGGTTTTTTCAGCCTGATGAGCAAAAACAACAGCTCCTTTGTGTGTTGTGATGATCAGACTGAGACAATCCCTGACTTATTTTAACCAAACAGGCACTGAATAACACCGGTGTCTTATAACATTTATTGGAAACAATTGTGAGGCAAGTCTCATCTCATCTTCTACTACCACTTAATCCTCACTAGAGCCTATCCCAGATGACATTGGGTGAAAGACGGGGTACACCCTGGACAAGTCGCCAGTTTATCACAAGGCTAACACAGAGACAAACACCCATTCACACTCACACTCATTCTGAGGGTCAAATTAGGATCACCAAGCATGTCTTTGGAGGTGGGAGGAAACCGGAGTACCCAGAGAAAACCCATGCAGACACAGGGAGAAACATGTAAACCGCAAGAAAGGCCTTCATGCAGAGAAGCATCATGGGTTTTAATTGTATAAAATCTTAAAGTGAACAGGTTTTTTTCTTTTACAATATCCTGATACATCCATCCATGGTTCATCAATCTTTCCTCGTTGTTAAAAGTCTAATAGAGAGGATGGCAGGTTAGTCCTGCCTTAGCAAAACCAGAGATGAGTGGTTTTCATGTAAATGTGATTCAAAGATAAACAAACCAATCATGAATGCATTTAAAGTGAGTTGAAGGCCATTTATTTAGTTTCAGTCCTGACAGAGTAAAGTGACAAAAAAAATTATCAACCAATAAACACAGTTATATATGTATGTATATATGCATACATATATATATACAATGCATATTTACACAGAGACATTCATTTAGCTAGAGGAGGAATCGCAGTAACTGCTTTTACATTCTTCATTTCGTCTTTAATTTGCACGTCTTGAGTTTGGCTTCACTCCATTGCAGCGTTGGGGCTGTGGAAACACAAACATTTAGAAGCCAAAGTTAGTAATGATATCACTGCTTTAAACTTAACTTCTTGCCACAAAAAGTAGACTTTTGTAAAGGAAACGCATGGAAAGGGATAAATGTTTTTCCCTTCAGTTCTCTGTGGTAATGCTAAGCTAAGATGGAGGTAATACACTTTTCGTCTGCTGATAGAGTAGAGAGAAATGTTCTGTTCTATCATGTGTTGCCTCCATTTGTTTTTAAAACTAGACTAGACTATTTAACGTTGTCAAATTATATAATAAAAGAATGGAAACACTGTTGCTCTGGATGCTAGATGCTCTTCACCAAGTCCAAAAGATGAACTTGTCTCAAAGACACTGGAATATTACAAAAAAACTGCAAATACATGCACCTGTTACACTGCTGCCAGTATCCAGCGAACATCAGACCTGGGATCAGTTCATGTTTTGGAATAGGAACAAAACTCATGACTCGGAGCAGCTTGAGCGGTTTTACGCTTCAGTGACCAACAATACTTAAAGATCAGTGAGGAACATTTCATATACTGATTGAACTAAAACTAACTTAACTATTTTGCAAAAACATTGATCCATTCCTTTTTCATCAGGGCTGTTTTTCACAGATAGAATAATAAGAGATCTTACAAGGAGCAACGTTATTTGAGTTCCAGGGGTTTTTTTGCTGCCTTCATCGTGGATTTATATACCATGGCAAACTCATTTAACACATTTGTCCTCGTTTCACAGCGCAGAGCAGCAGAATAGAGTAGAGGTTCACCTTGTAGTTGTAATCCTTGCAGAATTTCCTCAGCTTGTCCACGTGGACTTTCACATCCTCGACCCACGACTCTTGAGGCTGAACGCAGAGTTTCCTCTCACGTCTGGTCACAAAGCTACAAGAACAAACAACATCCAGGTCAGGGCAACGGTGTGATCACAGACACATCGTCTTATACTTAGACTCATCACCACCTCGACTTACATTATGGCCTCGACAGAGCAGCCACGTCCACTGGGCTGGTGATAGTAGTCAGCGATGAGTTGTGCTGCAATGGTTTTGTTTGTGACAGTCAAGCAGCAGTCAGAGGGCATCTGTGCCTGTGTCTCTGAAAGACAAAGAAGATCCAGTTTAATTCAGCGTAGTAGTAGTAGTAGTAGTAGTAGTAGTAGTAGTACAGCTATGGCTTGATTGCTGTACTACATGAAAGCAGATGAATTGCATCCTGTTGTCGTTTTAAGCGTAGAAAGAAAAATGAGGCGTCTGATAATACTCACCGGTGCAGCAGCAGGTGACAACGAGGATGCACAGGAAGAGCTTGACATCACACCATGAAGCCATGTTTTAAGTCGAGGTCGTCTGTCGTTATCTCTGGAGGCAGGCTGGTTTGTAAGAGCAGAGTGAGGTGACTGCCTCTGTGTTTGTCACTCTTTATATAGTGTGAAGTGACAGTGACTAGTTCTGGATTCACTTCTTCTTTTCTTAACCCGACAAGCTCGTCTTTGCGCTGTGGTAGGAAAATGGAGAAAACTGGAGAAACCCCACGTGAACACAGGGAGAACAAACAAATTCAGGAATAAGAAAATGCTTCGTGCTCATGCTGCTGGGGAGGGATCATTCATTCGGGTTAACAGACGTCGTCTTTGAACCCATGTGCAGTTCTTCTTTATGTACATCCATGGTTACATAAGAATAAGATTAACATCAGCAGAGGTCTACAGGCCAGTTTACAATAAAACAAATAAATAAAACTATAAAAATATGATATTCTAGCGATATCTGCTGTGAATTTGTTGCAAATGACCGTATTGTGTCAGAGATGGAATAGAATAGAATTCTTCATTGTCATTACAGTGTGCAACAAAATTAGGTAACTGCTGTTGTGTTAAGAATAAGTTGCAAATGGCCAAGTGTGGCCTGCTACATGTTGTGTCTGCGAGGCACTACTGGATGTAATCATCCATTTAAAAGACCATGAGCCACATCATTGGGGCAAATATGCACAAACTATGTGGAGGTGTGTCGCCTGCAGGTTTATTTAGTCATGATGTTACTTGTTATGCATCATAATTGTTTTCTTTCATATCTCTTTGATGAAGAGAATAAATGATAATGAAAGTGGTTGCTTGTCACACTTGCTACCTAACTTCTCCCAGGTGTTGACAGGTGTATTTATAACTTAATATTCACCTCTCAGTTGTGTTAATGTTGTGACTTGTGTAGAATTATAAAAGCATCCTAAAAGATGGAAATAAGACAGCGAACTGGATATCTACTTGTTCACGGCTGACCTCATGAGATGCTCTCAGATCCATGAGCAGCGGTTTGTTTCCCTTTTGTTGAAAGACTCCACATGTCTCACACAATTCGATTCCACTGAAAGTGATACTGTCACATTTATGTTATTTGTCTATAAGGAGCAACTTTCTCTTCCTCACTTACTGTATTGAGGAATTTACATCCTCTTTCTGAGTTTCTGCATAAATGCGATTGAAAATATCCCTTAGATTTATACACATCAGTGCCAAAACATAATATTCACCAAGATTTGATTCAGCTTTATTGTAAAGGTACACAAGCAAAGTGCAAATAACAAAAAGTGCAAAATTAAACCAATAATAGAGAAGCAAGCTGGGATTATTGTGTTAACAAAGTATTTTTGTATTTAGTATTATATTAATATTTTACAATAATAGTGTATATAAAGCACATTTTAGATTGGTAGATGCACTATGGGCATGTACGTCAATACATTTATAAAAACATATATACACATCCACATAAATGTACACACATATATTCCCATAAACATGTGCCTACATGCCTGTATACTGACACATATACATAACATGCATATGAATGGTACAGTGGATGTTGATACATATATACAGAATAAAGGGTCTATTGAAACAAAAACATAACTCTATTATGTATGATGTAAATATTACATAAAATAAGAGACTACTTTCGCTGTACGACCCATCTTTACAATAAGAAGTATGATGACTGAAGGTTTCTGTCAACAGTGGATCAGTTCTGCAAATCTGCCTGGACGAGTTTTGACCCCTCTGTCCTTCCAGAACAGCTGGAGAAGTTTGGACGTTAGATGAACGGCCAGAATTTGGCTCGGCCCTTCCAAGACTTTTACTTCACTCTCTGCACATAACCTTTTGGCAGAACACATTTTTGCACTCTTGAGAATGAGTTGATTCATTCATTCATGTTCTGTAAGATGTCACACACTCTGGGCATGTCGCCAGTCCAGCAACACCTACGGCAAATTTAAAATCAACAATTAATCTAATGGGCATGTCTTTGGATGATGGGAAGAAGATCGGGTGAACTGGAGAGAATCCAGCAGGCAGAACATTCAAACTCCACCCAGAAAGGCCCCAGAACCCCTTCTTGCTGTGAGGCATCAGTGCTAACCACCACACCACTGGGCCTGATATGCCACCATTAGTTCAAATAGAATATTATATAGATAGAATATAGAATTCAATATTCTGAATTTGGTAAAGGCCATGTAGGATGTTTTCTGATTAAGACGTCATATTCAGAATGTGCATCTCATCCACCAGTTACTGACAAGTAACTCTCGCAGAAGGACAGAGACACTTAATTTGCTTTATGATAGGTCTGAATAACATCAGGTTTTTGCACAGGAGAAAATGTTGCAACACAGACTTTTTCCCAGATGGTGGTTAAGGAAATGAAACAGGGAGCCCTCGTTCACACGGCACAAACAAGTCCGCCACCTGCTGAAAATCTTTTGATTATGTGTTCACTCTCACTGCAAAAGCCAATAGAATACTGACAGAGCAAGTTTCGTTTTCTTGTAACTCACTGTTTGGAGGTTTGCCTCATCTTCCCTCAGTATTTACTCTCTTGGACTTTCCCTCCTTGAGCATTTACAGGAAAGTAAAAAAAAAAAAAAAAAGCTGATGGACCTGCAGTATGAGGAGAGAGATTTGTCAGAAGGCCAGACAGCAGTTCACATGAAAGCATAGTTTTGTGGGGAAAGCATTTCACTGTACACTCACCGGCCACTATATTAGGCACATCTGTTCAATTGCTTGTTAACACAAATAGCTAATCGGCCAGTCACGTGGCTGCAATTCAGTGCATTTATGCACGTAGAGGTGATCAATACAACTCGCTGAGATTCAAACCCAGCATAACCACTTGTTACAACCAAGGAATGCAGAACACCATCTCTGAACGATGTGAACAATGAAAGATGTGCAGCCGACAAATCTGCAGCAACTGTGTGATGTTGTCCTGTCAATATGGACCAAGATCTCTGAGGAATGTTTCCAACACCTTGTTGAAAGTATCCCACGAAGAATTAAAGCAGTTCTGAAGGCAAAAGGTGGTCAAACCTTTTACTAGGAAGGCATACCTAATAAAGTGACTAGTGTGTGTAGCATGAGGAGGGAGATTTGGCAGAAGGCCAGACAGCAGTCCTCGTGAAAGGGTGGTATTCAGCATTGTTTCATGGAGAAAGCATTTCATTGTATATCTTCATCTTGGACTGATGGAAAAAAAAATATAGATTTTTGTTTCCCTGAGCTCTTTGAAGAGTGTGTTTTAATAGAGTAGTAGTGTTTAGTCCCATGAAAGTCAGTGTTCAGTGGCCATCATGGATGTTAATTCAAGATTATTTTTTAAATGATTTTAAAGCTGTTTGAGTTGTACAGCAACTCATGGGGTCAGATTCAAGTCAAGTCTGTCTAAGTCAAAGTTTAAGACATCTTTAGTTTTAGTCTTTGTCATTTTGGTTACATTCACATTTCATTTCAGGTTCACTTATCAATACAGCAAGTACCAAACAACTACAACTAACTATGTGTAAGATGCATAAGCGACGTTTTGTCAACTTAACGTACTTCAGTCGCTAAAAAGAAAGCCAGAAAAATGAACGCAGCCCTTTATTCTTTACTTGAGGTACTGATGACGTGAGTGAACTGAAACAGGAAATGAAACAGAATCACTCTTGAAAGGGGAAGTGTAGATTCCAACTAATTCTGTCTATTTGCCTGTAGATGACCTCTTACATAGTAGTCATAAAAATGTGTTGTTGTTGTTTTTGTTCATATTTTCATATTGTTGCAAAATCATCGCTCTGCCAGGCAAACCTTCCACCAATTAGGGCTGCCTTGAAGTTCAAACTATTTAAGGCGGCTACATCTGAATGATATTGTTTGGGTCAGACATGCATGAGTGAAATCCAGGGATCTTAAAAGAATGCCTAATGAAGGATCACAAACTACATCGTCAAACCAGCAAAAGCCCAACTGAACGCAGGAAGCTATCGTGTAAACTCTAACGAGGGCGACACAATTAATCTCTCCTCCATTTCTGTGGTCCAGGTTCATTTTGTCAGCCACTCTCCTGCTCTCACCGCTCACCTTGGTTGTTTTAATACTCCCGCTACATCCCGTCATCCTCTGACTCTATGTTCCCGTCTCTCAGACTCTCTTTTTCATTGACTGTTGCCAACACGTGCTTGCAGTTGGGCCGATTGTGTCCAGTTTTGGCTCAAAAACATCACAATTCTGCTCACATACTTGCAGATTTGCATCTTCAGTTTCTCACACACTAAGACATTTTTATGCCAACTACCGATATCATCTGGATCCCAACTAGTGCAAACTGATGCAGACTGGTGCAGAACTGGGAATTGTGGGTAAAATCTGGCAAACAATCTTGTAGTGTGTCTTCAGCTTTAGTAGTTTAGTTAAATTAAATCTTATTCAACAATAATTTGATGTCTTTGTCATGTCTGGACTGTGCAAAAGTTTCAGGAATTAAAAGCAAAAGCCAAAATGCCACTGGAAATTTTTGTTAAAAACAAGTAAGAAATGAACTGCACGTGTAATCAGAACCTCCTTCCACAGAAACTGTTGTTGTTGACCTGTAGCTGCTCTGCGACTCACACATAGAGAAGCTGCTCGGTAATTCCCAAGATGGAAAAAACACCAAGCAGCAGCTTAAGAAAACACATCATTCATGCAGAGTGGTAGAGTGGTAGTATACAAGAAGTAAATATTTTAATTTAGAAGCAGACACAGACCTTTAGCTGGTGGAAAGATCCAGGACAAGCTAGCAAATCTTGATTTTTTATTTATTTTTTTGTCACTGAGTAGAGTTATTTCAGCTCCCAGTAACCGATTGGCATTAACTGTTTCATTCATGATTCACAGGGTTCCATGGCTATTATATGAAGCATTGTGTACTGTGCAAACTATTATCACATGAGCTGTTTCCCCTCTACGACAGTCTCTTCCTTATGTGTTATGCAAAAATGTTTTTTCAATTGTTTTATAAGTTAATTTTACTTACTTTAATATTGTTTTATGGCACTTTGATTATTTTAATCATTTTTTATGCGTTCTCCTTTAATTTGCTGGGATTATTGATTTTATTTCTCTGCAAAGCACTTTGGAACAAATAAAATTGTAAGAAATAATAACTGTTATGCGTAGTATGGTTGAAATGCGTCTATTTGAAATGTCATTAATGAGGAAAGACATAGGAGGATGTGATTCAGTTCATCAAAGACAGAAGCAACTGCAATGTACAAAACCATATCAAAGTTTATTTCAAAATAACTGTCAGGGATAGTTTTACACAAATCATCACATTTTATTCAAAACCTTGTTCACTTTAAATTCAGTTCTTTTATACAAGCGAAACATTTGGTGTTTCCGTTGTAAATGCCACCGTCACAGAGATGAAAATTAAGAAGTCACAAAAGAGAAACCAGAAACCATTCTGCCATAATTTGACCACAGTTCACCACGCTCACCACGGCTGAGAAGAAACACATGCAGAACTGACATTTAACAATAACCCGGGGTCACTGTCACGGTGAACCACCGTCATAAATAAGAAGAAGTGATGACTCAATGTTTTTCTTTTTTTCAAATCTGGTCCTCACAGACTGTTTTGTTGGAAATGGAAATGGCTCAGGTCTCAGTTTAGCCTTCAGCCTCCTCAGTCCACTCGTCTCTACACCTGTGTATAGGCAGAGCCGGGAGTGGGACATGGATGGGGGGGTGCTTTTTAAATAACATCACTTTAGTAAAGAACAAAAAAGCTGCAAGAATTGTGCAGATGTGTCGAGTTGTCCCTTTGGTTCTTACCTTGTTCACTGACTTGATTCCTTTTTCTTGTCCAAGATGCTGATGAGTTTCTGCACCCATGCTGCCTGGCTGGGGTGGAGGACACACAGTTGCCTTCCAGCGTTTGTGATGAACCTGTAAAAGTAGATGAGAGATTGAGATGTGACATTAAGCTTCGGACTACAGAGATTTAAAAAAAAAAAAAAAAGGTGTTTTCTACTTACACAGTAGCACTCTTTTCACAGCCATTTCTAGCGTCCTGAATGATGTAGCTCACAAGGTTTCTTGAGGGCAACCGTTTGCTAGAGGCCTGCAGGCAGCAGTCCATTGCCATCTCACCTGTAGAAAGATGGCGAAACAAATAGATCAGTTTCCTGAGAAACTGGATATCAGAAGGGTCAACTTAACAAGCAGGTGGCATTATCTATGAGAGGCAAAAAACATCATGTGTGCAAGAGTGATACTCCAAAATATATACTTTGTGCATGTGCAAAGATGCAGTTTCAAACTGAAACTATATTAACTCTTATTCTCTTACCTGATGCGAGGCCAAAGCAGATGACGCCCAGCAAGAGCACGGCTGCAACTCGAGAGGCCATGTCTCTGTGTCTGGTTTCAGCTTAGCTGCTTCAGTGTGTCTCTTCAGGAGATGTGGAGGAGCTGCTGTGAGGTGAGCCGCTGCAGGTGGATTTATACAGGTGTGCAAGTGAAAACGAAAGTGTGATCCGAGTTTATTGACTGGAAATGGGAGAAAGTTGGCACCAGACCCACATGTTCCCGGGCGATTACAGTTTATTTCCTGCTGCACACTTTGTTTCATGCCAAAAATGTTGTCATGTTGCTGGACCTAAACCTGAGCAACTACAGTAATCCCAGATAACAGTCATAATGATGGGTCCCCACTTTTAGTAATGCATTGGACAGTTCTTAACCCAATTTTAGTAGTTTTTGCTTCAATCTCCTTAGATATTTTCTCTGCTTGATGCATGACAATGTTTTGACCCTTCTCAAACAGACTAACATCTTTTCAATGACCACAGGATGTGTCTCTCCTCATGTTCATCAGTTGGGGTCAAATAACTTACTGTGAGCTAAAAGATAATTTCCCCAACCTTTTTGTTTGTTTGTTTTCCTTTTAATTTATCTATATATATATGTAGTTACTTTAGTCCTGAAGGACCGTGAGTTGTTAGTTGAAAACATTAATCGACCAGATTGGCACCGAATATCACAATGGATAATCGATCTGACAGTGTTACTTAGCAACAACTACTTAGAAACGTCTGCATGACGTTCGATACCAACAGTTTCCATTCTGATCTAATAAGTGAAATTCAGGCAACAACACAACTTCACATCAACATTACGTCATGACCGGTGGCACCAGGTCAGAAGCCAATTGATCAAAGGGTCTCAGAGGGCTGGCGACATGGATGACGAGAGACTCATGACCCATCATATACTCCGCCATTACTGGTCCTTCCGAAGTCCACAAGTACCAAACGCACAATGGTGAAAGTTTTCTTATAGTTTAAATACTGACTCCCAGTCCGAAGAGGCCAAAGAACAGACACAGGCATTGGGGAGTGGCTGATGTCTTTGCTTGAGCAGCCGGTGCCAAAACCCCACATGCCTGATGGGGAGCTGGATGAGTCGTACCACTTTGCCTTAAGCATTGTGCACAGGTGTGCTACACAACCTTGAAAGAGGTCAGGCCTTTCAGCAACCTCCACCTTTACCTCCCCCCGCTCTTGGACACACATCTCACCCCCCACAATTTAATTCTCATCTTCCCCCTCCTCCTCCTTGAACACCGTTGCCTGAAACATTTACAAAGTTTTAAAAGTTTTAAAAGTTACAAGTGGTTTTCACCGACTTGACCAACACGCTGGTTGGTGTCCTCTTAAGATTTCGAGAGGAGCTAATAGCCATGATGCTAGACATCGAATCAATCTTTTATCAAGTCAGTGTCGCAGAAGAGGACACGGATCTCCTTTGCTGTATATGGTGGCCTGATGCCAAATTGGATGAGCCCTTGAAAGAGTTTAGGATAACAGTGCATCTCTTCGGTGCCACCTCGTCACCAAGTGTCGCTTTATATGCACTGAGGAGAACCACAGAGGACCACAAAGACACTGCATCACCAGAAGTCGTGCGAACAGTCTTACGTAGCTTCTGCGTAGATGACTGCCTGACAAGCGTAGCTACAGAAAACGATGCAGTGACCTTGGCTAGCGACCTTCGCACCTTGTGTGCTAGTGGAGGCTTCACTTTAACAAAATGGATGAGTCACAGGAGGAAAGTGTTAATATCTATCCCAGAAGTGCATCGAGCTAGTAGAGCAAAAGACCTGGACCTAAGCCATGATGCTCTACCAGTTGAGAGGGCTCTTGGCATACAGTGGGACATGGAAACAGACACTTTTACCTACAGCATGAAACTACAAGACAGGCCGATGACAAGAAGGGGCATTTTATCCATTGTCAACTCAATCTACGACCGTTTTGGTTTCCTGGCCCCAGTCATCTTGCCTGCTAAACTCCTGCTGAAAGAGCTCTGCAAAGAGCAGCATGGCTGGGATGACAACATTGGTGAAAAACATGCTGAAGATTGGAGAAGATGAAAAGAAGATGTTACTCACCTTTCCAGCTTCCATGTAAACAGATGCTAAAAACCCTTAGAGTTTGGAGGCACAGCCACAGCCCGTCTGCATCATTTCTTGGACGCCTCAGAGTATGCATAAGTCAAAATCCCCAGACTTGAGTTGACAGCAGCAGTCACTGCAGTGAAGATAGAGAAGATGTTACGTCAAGAACTTCCAGTTCCAGTGCAACCATCCGTCTTCAGGACCGACAGCACAACCGTGCTTAAGTATATTGACAATGACACTGCTCGATTTAAAATCTTTGTTGCGAACAGAGTCGCAGTGATCTGAGAAGCCACTAAGTCTTCTCAATGGAGTTATATTGGAACAGCAGAAAATCCTGCAGGTCGAGCTAGCAGGGGCCTGAAGGCAAAGAATTTGATGAAAGGAGGAACATGGATTAGTGGACAAGACTTCTTGACAAACAACGAACATGACTGGTCAAAACAACCTGTGGAAAGGAAAAAAAGCCTTCAAGACGATCCAGAGATTAAAAACACAGTGACAGTCAACGCTATCAAGGTTGAAGATCACATTGAACCAGTGAACATGTTGTAATTACTCCTCAGACTGGCATAAACTACAAAGGTCAGTTGCCTAGATTTTAAGGGTGAAGAAAACTTTGGGGCAGCTGAAGAACAAAAGAAAATAGTTCTCAAGAACAGTCAGTCAAACTTAAATGGACCCAGAAAGGCAACGGTTGAAACTAGAACAGTACATGAAAAAGTACAAAATGACAACAGAACAGAAATCACTTACCTTGGACGGCTTAGACACTGCGGAGACGGAGATAATTCAGTTCAGCCAAAGACAACAGTTTAGAGAAGAAATCAAAGCAGAAGAAGAATCCTCAACTCCCTGTTGAGAGAGCAAGCTGTGAATGATGATTGTCTTCAGACAATAATGTGTAAGGTTGAAAGCATCATTAAGGGCAGGCCACTCACAAGTGTCTCAGATGACATAAATGACTTTGAGCCCTTAATGCCCAACCATTATTGCTGCTGAAGTCTCAACCCAACATGCCTCCAGGCATCTTCAACAAAGACAACACACACAAGAAGACGAAGGAAGCAAGTCCAATATCTTGCAGACTTGTTCTGGACTAGATGGATGTGTGAGTACCTTCCGTTCCTTCAAGAACGCCAGAAATGGTTGAGGCCAAGGAGGAACTTTGTAACTGGAGACGTTGTTTTACTGGTGGATAATTCAACTCCTGGCTCATGGGAAGAGTAGTTGAGACGTTGCCAGACTCCAGTTGGATGGTGTGAAGAGTGAGAATAAAAACCAAGACCAGCATCTTAGAGAGGCCTGTTAACAAATTATGCTTGTTGGAAGAAGCGGTGTTGCGAAAGAAGATTTGAGAAAAGGAAGAATCAAAGAACTCCAGTTTCAGTTGGACAATTCATGGATATTTTATGTTTGGTATTTAAACTCCTAATGTTTAAGTTTGTAATTGCTTAGTCCTCCTGCCTAAAGAATTAGGGGCCGGGTAATGTAAGGGCCAATAAGTTAATGATTTAATGGTAATAATTTCATTTACAGTTACAATGGTTTGGTAATGATAGTTTCATCATAGTTCATAAAAGGTCTTAGTTTAAAAGGTATAATTTAGAATTATGTAAATGATGATGTACTGTGCCTTTGAATTTTTTGATGATGTCACCATGCAGTTGTAACTCTGTGACCGAATGTAACAGATTTTTAGTGTGGAGTCAGAAAATGATGGAAGCAACA
Organism: Mugil cephalus; assembly: GCF_022458985.1. Taxonomy (NCBI): domain Eukaryota; kingdom Metazoa; phylum Chordata; class Actinopteri; order Mugiliformes; family Mugilidae; genus Mugil; species Mugil cephalus. The sequence goes on from NC_061780.1 coordinate 12,161,422, forward strand.
CAGTCTTTTGACCTTGCAGCAGACATTGTAATTTACTTTCAAGTTTTCAAGTAAACTTCATAAAATCAAGGAAAGTTGTCATGTCTCGGCGTTTGCGTAACAAAACAGTGTTTGTGGACTGACTTCAACTAGCAGTACAACCAGGGGAAGAGAGAACACAGTTTGTTCCTTTAAAAGAACTTTCATGAGAGCCATAATGTTGTTACCCAAAACAATAAAACATATCTCGTCATGTAAAATGAATTTCACTTCCCAAAATGACGTCAACCTTATTCAGTGCACTTTTGCGAATGCAGCACGTAACAGTCAGTGGTCAAACACTACTAAACAAAACTCACATTTTTAAACACAATCTAACCACATTGTAATCATTTATCTGGAAAACCAAAGGAGGAATTCTCAGTAGCAAGAAAGTGAAGAGCAGAACTAAATCCTTGAGGTTTCTTTTGAATACAATGCTGAAAGATTTACTTCCCTTGTCTATTAAGTCAAACTACAGTCAGTAATCAAACTTATTATATATATTTTTGTGGCTGTATTTTACCAGTTTTATTAATATATTAAACTACAAAGTAAATCTTCCGTAATTATGAATATTGTGTGCTTTAAGTACTAATACTGCTGAGAGATAAGGCTGAACTTTCTTCTGTTAACGGAGATGCAGCTGTAGAAAACGTAATCATGTCAACAGTAGGTTTCCTGTAATGGAGCATATCGATATGAAGCTGGATGTCGCAGAGCGAAACCAAGTCATCTTTGGGTCAAAGCATGTTGGCAAACTTTGACAAACTTTGACATGCAAAAAGGTTTACTGTGCGTTTGTTTCGTGCTTTAGCTTTGTCCCTAAAAAAACACTTTTGCTTTGTGTTTTGTCAAAAGTATGATACTGAGCATGAGATTGTTCTGATATTTCTGAGTTTAACCACATTTCTGAGCTGCAAAGTGCCACTGCAAATGTTGAACCATGCAGTAAATGAGCCATGAATCCACAACTACAAGTCAAAAGAGGATGAAAAGCTGCTTGTGTGGACTAGTCATAGCAATTTGGGTTGCGTCAACAAGGCAGAAAGACCATGTGACTTTCAGGAAGCAATGACAGCCTATAAGATTTACTTAAAAAATTATCTTAAACTAAAGGAAATAGGCAAGAAGAAAGTCACACTGTGCAAATGAAAGAGCAGAGCCCTGAAGGCCTTTTAAAATAGAAATCCAAATATTTGACAAGAAATCAAAACCCTGCTTTAAACAGTCTTGTTGCTGGACTGAAACTGAACAGTGGCATACAGGTAAGGTATTAAGTTATGACTTTTTTTTACTACATCAAAAAAATACAGCATAAATTAATATTACCTGACACTAAATGTGAACCACAACACCAGGTTTCGGTGCCTGTTTCCCAGTTGTTTTTTCATAATACAGCGATCCATTTACTTCTCTTTTCTTTGGCAGTTGGAGATATCTCTGACCGCTTACCAAATCTGGTAGTACAGTCAATCGCAAAACACCTCTTCACCTTTTTTTAAATTCATTTTACAATTTAGACACCATTAAAACCTATGGTTCAAACGCTGCTAATCTCTATGCTCAACTGTCACTTTTTGCCACTCTGTGGCTGGAACCATATATACTTTGCTAGCTGTGACGTCACATGCATACCCTCTATACAATTTGATGTTTTCACACGTTGCTATTGGGTGGTGAACATTGTGACTGCAAACTTTTTTTTTTTTTTTTGACTGCTGACCAGCTAAGATTCTCGTGCTGCTGTCCTTCCTGTCGTTCAACAGTTGTTGTTGAATACAAGTGCTGTAAGGTTAAGGTCAGATGTACTCATGGACATAAAGTTTTCTTGCAGATACTATTTTTCGTTATCTTTGGTTAAATACTCAAGCAATACCACTTGTTAAGATTTAAAGGATAATAAATAAAATGAAAAAAAAAACACACAAAAAAATGTATAGCTTTGCTTAAGTTGGATAAATTGGCCAAACATGAGCTGTCAATCTTCTCATATTTTGGTAAGAATTTGAACTAGATTGCTTAACATATCAGACTGTTCCTAGTATCACTCGTTAGCAACTTGTGAAGAAGTCTTCACCTGGATGATGACATTTGATGGACAGGGATTTATGAATTATGAATGCTGTGAAGCTACTGCGCAACTCTTGCTTCTTGATGAAATTCACATGATAACTGAACAGTGTGGTCTGCAGGGGGATGAAAAAACATCCCTATCAGGCACACTCATAAGTGAAAGTAGATAGCATCTTGTTATGTTATGGACTTGTGAAGCTCTCGCACAGTTTTTTTTTTTTTGGTGTTTAAAAGGAGGCAATAATACAAACAGGTCTAATAAAAAAAAAAAACTAAACATAATCTTTTATCCTTTATGTGTAAACTTGATTGAACTAAAAACATTTATATATTTTGCATATGAAGGTCTCAAAGACCGCATTATGCCGAAATGAAACTTATCATGTGTCTATCTTCTTTTCTTTGGAAATGTCATTGGCTAATTCTGGCCTGTTTTGAGATCTGGTCCCTTTGAATGAGTCACTGCTGAAGAGGAACTAAACTTCTCTGCAGGTGTCAGAATCCATAAATTTTGCACGCTTTGAAATTAAACCAATGCATGGCATAATTTCCTTCCTAATGGCACTGACACGTTATTGAAAAGTAGGCCAGTAACTCTTCCTGGAATGTCATGGCCCCAAAGTCTCGTTTTCTGTCACTGTTTGTCAAGTTGTACAGTTATTGTAAGCTTCGTGTTCAGACTTGTTTATTGGTTTTGAAGTGCAGCCAGTGCTGTTTGGTGTCATTTACTGGAGCACTGTTCTTTTTTTTTTTGTTTGATTCACAGAGGGGAATTCTCGCAGGCACAGATACAGTATGTGTGTATCTATGTGTCTATCGTTTAAATGTGGCCCTGTCTGTAATCTTTGCAATTGGGCTTACTGAGCTTGTAAGTTCATCTTTGGGATCAAGTTTGTTTTTATCTACCTGGTCGACTGTTAGAGTTTTCCCTCTCAGCAATGCAAGAATTTTAAGCAGTTTGCACACTTTTCCCCCCTCAACTAGTGAGACTATAGCAGGCATCACCAAATAGCGGACCCAGGTCCGGGCACGGACCCAGTGACGGTTCTGCCCGGACCTGCTCAAATTCTAATAATTCATTAACCCTTTAAAACCTGAATATCCATCTTCGCACACATTTGCGGTATTTGAATTATGGACAAAATTCAAAGTGTGGTTGAACACTGGGAAGTTGTGCCTACTGGAAAAAAAATACTGCCATTACTGTAATGGCTGTTGGCTGTTGGCTCCAGATGCTCCTGGTTGAGAAGCAAGCACAATCGTGGAGCCCCAGGAAGAGAGAGTTATTTGGAGGAATTTGTGGGTAAAAATGAACTTATACCCTTAACATGTCACTAGGGTCTTCCAGACAAAAGCACAACTGTGGCGGTAATTTCAAAATCGGCGTGCTTTGACGGATCACCAGCAATCCGTTCAGGCTTCAAATGGTTAATAAAAAGATAAGTCATTCGTGCATGCGCCGCTAATTTTGTTAGTACATCAAGGCCGTCATCAATGGCCAAGCCAATCAAATCTTTTGTAGTTCCATAAGTTCAGACTCATTGGTATTTGACAATAAATGATATAGAAATGTGCGTCCGTTGATTTTATTTACATCAGGGTACTCTATATCGAGTGACATTAGATTCGGACCTTTGCTGGGAGGAAATTTTAGTAACTGGACCTCTCTGAATTTTAATTGAATAGCCCTGGACTATAGAATGTTCAGTTTTAGTTTAATGATACCAGTAACCACTGATTTAGCTAGTCACTTGCATGTTGCATGTTCTCCCGGTGCCTGTGCGGGTTTTCTGTGGATACTCTGGCTTTCTTCCACAGTTCAGTTAGCCTTATTGGTCATATGTGTGCATGTGAGCATTAATAGTTGTTTGTCCCTTTGTATTAGCCTTGTGATAGACTGGGATGTATCCCACCTCATGCACAATGACATGTGTGAAAGGCTCTTGAAAATGAAAAACGAAAAATTGATGATCCTAAATGACAGAAATAGGGACGAGCCTGTTTTCTGTTTAACATTTTGCCAGTCATACTGTGTCCTTTAATAAGGCAATGAATCTAAAGCTGTCAAGTGAGCCCCTTGAACAGCAGCTCTGTCTCCACGGGTCTCCTGGGCACTTTATTATGCTTAGATCATCTTAAAATGGTGCACAGGAAGGTGACATAAATTAAGTTGTTCAGTTCAGCAGGTGCATGTTTTATGGCAGCACTTGCAATAAGATGCATTGGAAAACCATTCTATAGCCTAATCTCCAGTTCGTAGCACCATCTAGTGGTTAAACCCAGGACAATGCAACATGACGCTCTGCTGTGAAATTGATGCTATTTATAGTGTTCAACTTGGTGAAGATGTAGATCAAATTGTGCAGTTATGGCATCTTGTCTCTGGAGAGGAAACTGCCACATAAAACTGACAACCTGAAGATGGTGTTCCCCATGGGGAGCGCTGCTCATGTGTGTGAGAAACTAAACTAAAATATCAGTTTTCATAAATGTGTATACATTGATACCTCTGTAAACTTTTGATGAACTTAATGCTTTATTTCTTTAGGGGACATAAATTTGATGGGAAAATTAGATTTTTCCAGTCTTAAAATTGAGAACTTGTCAAGGAGTCAACACTTAGAACAGTGTCTTAGAACAGCACCCTTCCAAAAGACACTCTCTCATTTGCTATTTCGAAGACAGTCTCTGTGGTCAACATGTGACATGACAATAAGATATATTGTTTAATTAACTAATTGAAGAATAACTCATGTTTAATTAAAACATAATTAAATACTATAAAATAAACTAGGATGACAAATTCAGAGACTGCAAACCTTTCAGTCAACGAGATTTGGTCATAATAAGTGTAAAAAAGCAACTAACAAAACCAGTCTGATTGTGGAAATGTGACAGATTTTTACAAATGAAAATGATGCACAGAATTTTATTAAGTGAAAATGTTGTATAGAACTAAAAGTAAATTAGCATCCTCTGTATTCAAAGTTTCACATACTAACTTAATTTTATTTGAATACATTTATCTGACTTGATAATCATTATTGCAGCACACATCTATGAAATAAATTCAGTCAGTCATAATTGGGTTGTCATGTAAAATTCTGTTACATTTAAAGATACACATATTAGCTTAATCTTATTTGAAATGTAACTGGTCTCAGCGTGGTCTTACCACTCCAAAGGTCCATGTGAAAAGGATGGAATTTTGTTTCTCTGGCAATAGAACACAACATCATAGGAACAGTGTCACCCCAGACTCCTTAAATAAAAACATTCCCTTGCTGTAGATTCATTCTACAGAAAACTAACCTTATTACAAAAACAAGTCCTTTTTCTTTTGTTTTTATGTGAAATGGAAACTGGTAGAGTGTACTGTGAGAGTGAACTGGCCTGCTTAGTAATTAGTATGTTTTTATTTACTAGGACATATTGCAATTTATGATTCCTAAGGTACAAACTGAATTGGAAAAGACGACTTTTAGGTTTATTGCTCATACTGCACTAAACAAAGTACAGTCTAACCTCAAACTTCAAAATTTAGGATCCTTGAACACGTTTAAAAAGATTGTAAAATGTGTTGAGCCCATTGTCGTAACTGAAGCTGTGTCTCAACCATTCTTGGCTAGGTCTCCCTTGTAAGAAATATCTTTATCTTTGGTTAGCGCTGATGCCTCTCAGTGAGGAGGTCCGGGTTCTGGGTTGAGTTTGCATGTTCTCCCTGTGTCCGCGTGGGTTTTCTCCGGGTACTCCAGCTTCCTCCCACTTTCAAAGACCAAAGACATGCTCATTAGGCTTATTGGTGACACTAAATTGACCCTAGCTGTGAATGTGAGTGCGAATTGTTGTTTGTCTGTGTGTTAGCCCTGCAAAACTCCAGCAATAAAGATAATATCTAAAAATAGAAGAAGAAAAATTGTGACACTTTAAGCACTGATTTGTCCCTTTTATCTCAATTATTGGAGAATGGTTACGTTTAGCTGTTCCCTAAATCCATTTCATGCAGTGTGTTTTTTTCTGTTTAACAGATAACAGCTTCGTGTTGCAGATGTGGCCTGGGGCCTTGGCTGAGAGGAGGAGGAGGAGGAGGGGTTTGGAGGAGAATTGGTGCTGGGACATGAGCTTATTTGGATGTTGAGGCGAAAAATGGCTATTGACAGGAGTAAGGAGGAACAGCACCGGCCACGTCTGGATTAACTTGCTTTTTCGTGACATATGGATGTACAAGGAGCTCCCCGCATCGACTTAATAATCACTTTGGAGGTTATCATTGAAACATAAACCCCGGTTGCTGGTGAGTACATGGCGTACAGGCAACACACTGGTCAACACACTGGAACCGCTAGTTACCACTGGATGCTAACTGGCGTGCAGCTAATGTTTTGTTTGTTTGTTATACATAATCCGAGATAGACACAGATCACATCAGGAAAATGCTTTAATTTTCTCCACATAGATCATTAGCAGTGTAAAAAGTGCTTCAGATTTATAGTTAATATAATTAGTTGATGCAGCACAAATAACCCTAAGATCTCTTTCGAAATATATTAAATTCAATTTCAGCCAATCTAAGTTATCAAGTCTAATTATAGAGCCCTTCATGGCCTACGTCACTGTGACGTTGCAATGTTAACTGGAGGCAAAACAGAGGGAAGGTTATGGCGAACACTGTGACTTTGAACCATGAAAATGTCATCTTGCTGTATTTTTGGCTGCTAAAACATAAATTTTAAGTTTCATCATATAACAGCCACTGCCAGCTGTAGGCAACTTTGGTTTGGCTTTGGCGATTAGAAGAAAGGACTGGACTGAGACAATCAACAACGGGCATATATATCAGGTCAGATTAATATGTAATGCATCATCAGTTTCAACCTGGATAATGTTGTGGGTTAGAATAAATCATGACTGAAATTACGTACAAAACCTGATTAGATGACGCGTGGCTTGGGCCTCCAATTTGCACATTCACATCTTTGCTAAACTCAATTTATGTTCGGTTTATTTCTGCATAGACAGCTGTGTGCGAGCAGACAACACCGTTGTTCTGTAGCTTGTAACAGCAGCAGGAATCTCTTCTTTTTTTTTCGCCTGAAAAGTTGACAAGTGAACTAGTTAGCTGCTATTAATTAACTTTTAACTGACTCAAGCTATCGTCTGGTGGTTTTGAATTTCTGGCTGGATACAATTTGCAAACAAAAATGGCCCCTCTCTCTCTGTGGTCACAGTTTCCTCTATAATCTTAGGTGTAAGAATAGATTAGATTCAAGATTCAGATTATTTTACCATAAAAAATAATTTAAAGTAAGGCTTTAAACATAACTAAAATGTTAATCCATTCACAGTAACAATGGATCTTTCCAATACCTCTGAAGATGTAGTAATGAAAATACTCAATCTATCAGAAACTAAAATGTTGCTCATAAAACATGTCTGCCTCCAGTTTGGTCTGACTGAGGACTAAGTTCCATTTTTTGTAGTGAATGTAAATAACATTGAGCATCTTGTGACAATTCAATGCTGGAAAATGTTTGGACCTCATGTAGATGTTATTTCAACATGTGCCACCCACCTAGACCGGACCAGGCACCCCTACCTCATAGCAATGACACTCTTTGATGGCAGCAGCCATCCTCAGCAAGATGCGGCTGACACAGACACACACACACACACACACACACACACACACACACACACACACACACACACACACACACACACACACACACACACACACAAACATGAAGGAACGGCAGAGCCCCCTCCCCTCAACTTATGGGACCCAAAGGTCCCCTACTAACTACATCCTGTAGTCAGACACCACAGGACACCCTCAGAAAGCCTGTGTCCAATTTCTGATGAGTCACAACTGTGCTTTATCAGTATATAATGATAGAATACTAGTTTCCCAATGGAAGTTGCAATAATTGTGATAAATGATGAGGAACAAAAATGAATAGTGAATGAATTCCTGAAAGTTCCATAATAATGTTTGGGGAAATTTTCTCATCTGAGTTGTGATGAAAGAGGATGAGATTTAGGCTTAATGAAGCTAAAACTAATCACCCCAAACAAAGCAAAGATTACTTCTGAGATTAGTTTTTTGTCTAAGCCTTCCCTTCTATGTGGTACAGCAAGGTGTTTTTGGCTCTTATTATTGATAAAGTGTAGCTACATTAAACCCCTGTAGATAATACAGCACGAGGCTAATGCTAATTTCCAAGCAATCTTTTTCAGAGCATGTGAAATGCACCACACTGTGTATCAGCAAAGACACAACAGCAGAGAAAAGTCGCAGTTTACTGGCCATCATTTTTCCTGGGAACAAACAGTGCACAATCGTAAACCAGGAGTTGGTTATTCTTTATCAGACCTCAGCAGAATGGTCTTTACGGCAAGACAACAGGAACAGATATTAGTGTCAGTATACACAAACCAGTGCATAATTTGGAAGGTGTACTTAATGTTTGCATATATTAAACACATTTCTGTATTTTTTTAGGTAACATATGGGATTACATGGTAATTGTTGGCCATAAATGACTAAAAATTAATGTATAAGCCAGGCGCTCATTGCATTATGTTTGTAGTTTGCATTGTTGCCACATTTCAGGGATTGTACTAGTAGGGCTAAAAACTACAGAAACAATAATGAGATACACGATACAGGGTAATAAAGATACAGGATGATAGCGTAAGGGGTAATGCACTGTCTGCTGTATTGGCTGAGCTGTTTTATTGTACATACTTGAGTTTTATTACCTCAGCATAATAGGCTGTGGTTTTCACAAGCCGCTCTGTATCGAATCTGTATGGTAATAAGATTCTGGACTCTTGGCAACCTTAAATGTTGGTGATCGCATGTGTGGTTTATTAGTGCTGGTCAGCAAAACTGTTGTTTTTTTGGCAAAAGCATGAGAGTGTTGAGAACGTCCGGTCTGTTTCAAGCAATTGAGGGAAGGGATCTTTTGAATTTTGGCACCGACTATGAGAAAGGAATTTCGTTTTGAAGCATGAGTGAACAGTTTTGGGAGAAATATGATCTTTTGCAGGTGAGCTATGTTGTTGTGCTGAACTGTAAGACTGTTTTGCCCAATGATGAGATTTCAGAATGTAATTTCTGTTATCCAGCAGCCCCCCGCGACCCTAGTGAAGGATTAAGATGTATGGAAGATGAGATATAATCCCACCCGTGTCCCAGATGTCTACATCTCTCTCATACTCGTTACACTCTTTCTGTTCCAACCTTATTTTTGTATCTTGTCGGTATGTTAGATGAGCAGGGAGTACTTTAACTTCTGTTCAGATCTACATGCATGTTTTCTTCAGTCCCCCTGAATCTGTATCCAGTCCAACTTGATTGCATCCATTCTTTCATCCTTCTTCACACTGCACGGGTAAAGCACTTGACAGCTGTGGCCGCTGGCCAGTGCTGTTACATCACCATGGAGGGTTGGGATTGGTTTACCATTAATCACGATGCTTCCATTCTCCGACCCCCCACCACCATTTGATTTAAAAATAAGAAAATTCAGATAAATATACAATTGCACACATGACATTTTGTGACCAGAGTGTGATCATATTGTTGTCAAATCTCACACAGGACTACATATGTGTGGAAGAGAAGTAGAAACAATAGTTTCTGTTGACAGAAAGCAGCTAGAGCCAAATAAAATAATAGCTTTATGAAACTTGAGAGCTGTCATCAAGTTAGGGGGGCTTGTAGAAACTCCCTCTTGTGGAGAAGGCAAGCATTACCAATAAAGCAATGAACAAGAAATCACCAGACTGTCTGAGCACAAGTCAAATTTAATGAACAAAGAGAAGAACTTGCATAGCAATACTTGCATAACAGTTCAGGAAACAGGAAAAGATAGGAGTTAGTAAATGTAAATGAGTTTCTTCTGTAGTATAGGCGTATTAACAGAAACTTTTTGGGCCGAGATCACACATTCACGCAACACAGCACACCCTGTTATCACTGTTTATAATTATCATCAAAGAAAACAAAGCATAACGATTATCCAGTAGTGACATGCTAACTAAGTAACATGCATTTTACTGATGTTTTAAAACTTATCTTCAAGAATTGTATCTTGTTTTTTTCTTGCTCAAGCTGATAAGTGAATGAAAGCAAACTAATTTAAAAAGCAAGCTTGTCAAACAAATCGCTCAAAAGAATCCCCAATCCTCGTCCATGGGTCTATTTCCTTCTTGTAATTTGATTCCTACTTTAAAAGGCACATATAGGACTCAGATAACAATGACTTTGAGCTCCTTTTCTTGGTGTCGTTGGACTGCCTGAGAGAAAAATGAGAAAACACAGATTAGATTTTCTCTTCTGAATGTTTGTAACATACTGTGGAATTGACAACAAACACCAGTTGAATTTTGAATCTTATCATACATGAACCACATATATACAGTATACAATATGAACAGTACATCCCACTTGTAGTTTTCTCCTGTCTCTGCAATTCTGCAGGTTCCCTCTAGACTATAACAGTTGTATGTAGGGATGTCCGATATTGGCCTTTTGCTGATATCCAATAGCCAATATTGTCCAAATTCTTAATTTCCGATTCCGATATCAACCGATATGGTATATCAGTATATGCAGGCATGTTTTGTTTTTTTGCCCAGACTAATTTTTGGTAGCAAGCACCCTGTCAGTCACACTAGCTACATTCTGTTGTTGTTTTGGCTCCGGGTGCGGTTTGTTAAGGTCATCAATTGCGCGCCGGTAAATATCTCAGGACCCCACAAGCAGCAGCAGCAGGAGCGCGCACCAGCACAACCCGGGCATTATGTTATCTGTTTTTATTATCGGTGGTAAAACCGATAACGATATCAACTGATATTACAAAAATAAGCTAATATAGATATAATCAGACATCCCTAAGTTAAGAAATGCTTCCCATTTCGATTGTCATCTATGTCTGGATAGCTTTTCTTTGGAGAATATCAATATTACACATCAGAGCTGAGTGAAAGTGGATGTAGAATACTTTGCAAGAAGAAGGTCATTTGTTTAAACAAGGGTATTTACAACAGATAATATCCTACATGAGTGTATCATGGGAGTCACAAAGGAAACACATATGTATCCCCACTCACACAGTAGCTCCTCGATTCACACTGAAGGACTTCAAGTCCCTTCCCCTTTGTGGTCAAATGTACTGAGAAATAATGATGCAAGTCCAGTTAATTAAACTATAACCCAACTAGATAGGAAAGAAATGTGTGGTCTCACATATTTTAGTGAAACTTGTTTCTTCACTTCTCATCTTCAGAATCTGGCCCTGATCGTATGATGGAAAAGAAGAATAGAAAATAAGACATTCTCTTACGTATAAATAGAAACAAAGGTGTTATCAAAACAAACTGCAAAACTAAGCATACTAATACTGCAGAAGGGTGTGAAAGCAATGGTGCGTTAGTGTATGAATCAGAAGTCACTGTATAAAAAGATAAGGACTTTAAGGCCTCTTGCTGATAATAAGAATGTTTTACAGTAACTGGATCAGAAGATAGGTATTTTTGGACATTCTCATATTGTAACTAACCCAAACTAATGCACAGCTTTTCTTACCTTTGAGACAGTCTGTGAAGGCGGTTCAACATGCTGGGACAGATGAAAAATGAATCCATGAACGAACAGAACAGCACTACAAACTTTTGATCTAAAATGTTTTTCGACTTACGTGCCCTCTTGATTTTGGAGCTCTGCAATACGTTTCCTTAAACAAAGAGAAAAACATGTTACAGAAAGAGGGAAAAATACATACGATTTTTGTTAATATGAACTTATCGCTGCAGTGAAATGCCTCACTTGTATTTCTTCACCATGAAAACACAGAGGAGACCAAAGATCACAGCAGTGCCAATCCCCACTGCAACAGGAATGATGATGTGATTGTAGTTTTCAGAACCTGCAAATGAAGAAAAGTTAGATTGTACAATAATAAAGAAGAATGCAAGCTCCAAATGAGAAAATAAACAAGAGGGTAAATGACTAACAGGGAGAAAAGATCTCACGTTTTACATAGACTGTCACAGTTGAGGAGGATTTCTTCCATCCATAAAATTCAGCTGAGCAGGTGAGGTCAGTGTAGTCGTCCTTGGCCTCTGCCAGAAATGTTAAGGTGGACGTTGCCTCCCAGGTTCCAGGATAGAGTTGTTTATGAATCTCAGTGACCTCTTCTCCATTGCCCCGGTTCCATGTGAATTTAGGCACATGGGAGGGACAGGTGTGTGTGACTGAGCAAATGATAGTGTAGGGGTGACCTTCAATGCCTGACTTTGGTGGTGTCAGGACAGGTTTTGGAGCATCATCTGTAAAAGGAAAAAAAAGCCAGAAGAAAGTAAGAGACTGACTGATGGAACAGAAAACTGGTATAGATTAATATAGACTTGAAAAGTTGGTGACATACGGAGCATTTTGAACTGGACACAGTCCTCAACAAAGGAGAACTTGTCAGGGGTGGGATCATTGCTCTCTGTACGCACTACTTCAACTCGGAAACAGAAAGGACCGTTGTCATGATCTTTCATATCAGTTATTTCCAAGGTGCAGTTGTTTTCACCCAGTTGTCCCAACAGTTGTGTTCGGCCTTTAAAGTTGTCCAAGACCTTTGTCTGATCCTCGTTATAGATCACTTGATCTCCTTTGTCTGACCTATGCCAGAGTCCTCTGAGTCTGGAGGTCGGAAGTGATCCTCCACTATGGGTGAACGAACAGGGCACCACCACACAGGAGGTAACGAGAGCTTCAAGGTCTTTAACAACAGTAGCCTTCCATTCTCCACTAAACACAGGACTGCAAACAGCTGAAAGGAACATTCAGGAGTGACATGGACAGAATTACTTACATGGTGTGATGTTATTATAAGTGTACTGTGTTGAATAGGAAGATGTGACTGATCATGTTACTTGTCAAAAGCAGAGTGAATATTAGCATCGTTCTCTCTGTGTCCATGCTCCTCTGTCTCAAGATGTCTCGGTGTGTAACACTGATGGATGTCTAAGAGAAAAACAGGACTTTATGCAACTGTTTAAAAAATTTAAAATGAATAATTCACAAACTCAGAGCTTCAAGTGGGAAATAGCTATCTCATCCGACACTCGTCATACATAATAGGTGCTGAAATATACATTTGTTATCCAGTAGGCCAAACTTCCTTTGAGGCACAATAGTTTTATGAAAGTATTTGGCCTCATACATCTTCAGTGCTACTGTTGTCAGCACATACACGCTAAGAGCCAGATCTACTACAAGTTTGCATGTACAAAAACGTGAGCAAACTCACTCACTCAAATGTACAAACTGATTTGCTGACCACACCCACGCACTAAGGGTTGCATCTTTCAAAGGTGCACAATAGCGCGTCCACATCCACGTTTGCCTCAGTAAATATGCAATATGAGGTGTTTACACGCAATTTTGTGCAAGCTGGGCAGAGAAAATGCAAATATATTAATTTAGCAGACGCAAAGCAATTTACCAAACCTGAATGCAATATAGAAATTGCATCTATATTTAACACGTCTCAAAAGGACATGTAAACATTTTGTCCTATGCATAATTGCGCACACGTGGCTGCTGTTATTGTAGAGGAGGAATTCCCGCATCTTTTTGCAAATAAACATTACCCGATGAAGCACATTCTTTTTTTTTAATTTGGTAAATAACCGAACGGATCAGATGTAACCAATAAGTAATTTGCCTCTTTCGTATGGCCTTACAGTGGTATATGATCATTATTCAGTTGTTTGGGCTTTTTTTATTTGGCAGTCCGTCACTGCACCCTGTCTTATAATTTTATTCAGATGTTTTTTGCTCCACCTCCGGGATGTGTTTATTTCCCTCTTCAGCAGACACCTCCGATGTAACGGCACCAAATGTCATATTGCACTTGCAATCTCAACGGTGGACACCAATAGCACACGCAAAATCTTCATTTACTTATGTCCATTTACACCCGCCGTCATTTACGGAATTAGGGGTGGGCGATATGTCAATAATATCATATCACGATTTTTTAAAAACAAAATCACGATTCAGATTTTATCACGATCGTATATTGAAAAATGAAAAACAGACAAATTAGTCCAAAGAACCTTTCTTAATAGATTTTATTTTAAGTAGTCGCAGTTTTGCCTGCATGTGCAAACAAGTTTAAGGTCAACAACAACGACATTCTAATAAAGTGTACTCTTGCAAAAGTAGTAACAGAAAGTTTTCTACCGTCTTGACCGGTACCATATCTTTTGCAAGTTAAAAGGTAACTGCTTCTATTACATCTTTCCATCGCTTGATTGACTTGTCATACGGAGTGCCTTTGTTTAACGCCTGTGTTAATGTTGACTGTTTTGGTCTTACGCTAGCTGCCTCCGCTTGCGGTACCGGCGCCGGGCCCCTTGCTGTTTGGCTCTCAGCACATTGTTTGGGATGCTTCCTCTTCAAATGATTGAACAGGTTCAGCGTGCGAACCTGTTCTGTGCACATAATATTTGCCTGCGCTTCAGCAGTTGAGGAAAATCCAAACCAATTCCATATAATGGAAGTGGATTTTTTTTTAGTAACCAACTCTGTTTGACTTTCAGCCATGTCTCGGTGCATCAACATAGAAATCAATTTATAGAATGTGCCCTAGACGATCCCACGATCTCTACAGTTTGACAGATCATCTTCACGTTGTAATCGTTCACGATTTAATATCGTCATATCGCCCACCGCTATTCGGAATCAATCTTAGCAAACTGCAGTTTCAGTCCACACGCAAAATTCTAGAGTGCGCACACAAATTAGTACACGCAATTTTGGATCTTAGTAGATCCAGCCCTTTCATGACTGCATAGCCTGTAATAGCAGCAGCATATTCCTGTGCATCATTACTAAAACTTGTCAAATACTACGCCAAATAAGAGGAAACAAAGCACAAAGCACCTCTTGTAAGGAAAATGGGGTAAAATTTCAACATTATGGATTTCAACGGCAAAACTTAAACACCACAGAGAGCACATATACACTGTGTAGGCTACACGCTTTTTTTTTGACATGTTTTCTAAGTGTGCTACAATATTGCTAAGTAAGAATCATAATATTCCAAGTACAACATAGAATAAAATTAAAATAATCAAGTATGTAAAGTACTTTGGAATTGTATTGAAGTACTATACTTGAGTTATTTTTGATCTTTGTCTTTAACAATTCATATCTAGGGGGATTAAGTATCAACTTCAAAACAAGGAATATTCTGATGTGTTTAGTTTAATTAGAATTTTGCATTATTAAAATCCTACCTAATTTTGCTGCTGGCTGGTTGTCCACAGTTTGTCAGTAGAACACACTCCCCTCTGCTCCGACTGTCTTTCAGGTTTTTACCCGAATAAAATCCTCCTGACCACCCACTTGCTTTTGATACCCTGTAGTCCCACCCACGTCCCAGATGTCTATATCTCTCTCATACTCATTACACTCTTCCTCCTCCACCCTTATTCTTGGAACTTATCTGTATGTTAGATGGGCAGTGCGCACTTCAACTTCTGTTCACATCTGCATTCATGTTTTCTTCAGTCCCCATAAATCTTTAGTGATGAGCAGTGACTTGAACCATTTAGTGGCCAAGCTAAACACTAAGTGGATCTCCAAATGGTAGCTGACTGACATTTAACCCGCAAAAATCTGAAGCACTGATTTGTGCAAATAAGGTAGTGACCAGTCTTAGATGTTTCCGGTGGCGAATTTGGTTTGGAAATTCTGGTGGAGCCATGCAGGAAAAACTTACAATGCCATCCAGAAATACCATAATCAATTCCCGCACAAAACCAGACTCGAACCTGGGCCTTCTCACTGGAAAAGCACATCAAGCTTATTCCCTTCGACATGGGAAGATGTCCAGCCATACCTGACATGGAAACAAGGCCAAGTGACTCAACTATGCATGGTAACACAGGAACTGGGGTGCAGAAAAATGCCAGTGCGCGCTCTGGACTGATGGACTCCGGTTGAGTTTTTTTGTCAGTAGTGACTAGCAACAAATTTAGCGACTTTTTCTGGTGTTATTGGAGACTTTTCTGGTGCTCACGTTGATTTGAATGGAAACGTATTGGCTCTGGCGCAGACACTAGTGGAAATGCTCTGAAGATACTTACAGTATGTTTGCTAACACCATTAACGTTAATGACAGAGCAACAACTTTATCAGTCACTTGTGCCTGAGTAGTAAATCTGTACATTTACCACCCTGACACATTTGTACTTGGTCGTACCGCTGCTGAGAAAATGACTTAATGTCCGTTATGCTCATAGACATAGAAGAAGAGTCACTGAATGAGGAGCAACACAGGACAGGACACACTTGTTCCCGGCAGGTCAAGGGCTATGCACATAGGTTACTTTCCCACAGCTGCTGCCTCTCTGGACTGCTGTACTGCTAGCAGGCTACACAGTGAGGTTCCCAGGTAGCCACCCTCTAACCCCCGGCCATGAAGAGAGGTCAAGACGGGTTTCCAACGGATGGTCCTGCTAGTTTTCTTCCTTGTGACTTCGCTGCTGTGTGCCATTGCCCGTGTGGTGATTGGACTGTGACTGCTACCGCCATTGCCATTGCCATTACCCTCTAAGACTACCATCGCTTGTCCCCTCAGCCCTACTAATCCCCCTTTGGATTTGTAAGTACTAACAAATATGCACATATTTTGTTTTTTGCATGCTCAGTTCTAAGCGAAGCGGACAGTTTTTAGGCCCCACCGTACCCCAGCATCGACAAACCGGCCCGCAACGGGTTCAGTATCAGTTAATTGTGTGTATTTCATAAACTGAAAATGTGTGTGGGCCCACAGGTATTATATGGATGAATTCTGAGTTGTTTCGAGTATCAAACCAAAAGGGATTTGTTTTCTTGTAAGTAAAAGGAAAGCTCACATTAATACATTTAAATGTCATTTTATTTGTGCATACCTGTGAGGATTACTGCATTTAAGTATAGTTGCGGTGCTCATTTTTAAATAACATACATTATTAGAATTACATATAAAATACTTGTACCTTTCTACAACAACAAGCCCAGGCCCAGTCTCATCATATTAACCACTCTAGCTTTATTCTAACTGCATGGGACATGGGTTGCATAATTAATCAGGAATAAATCCCAGAAGATAGGCAGTACAACAGGCTTTTCATTTCATAGCCAAACAGAGCTGAATACTATGACTATGATACTATGAGTGCTTTGCTTTTCCAAAACTACGTCTTCTGGTGTCTAGCAGCCAACTGCTGCAAAACAGCCCTGGTGAAGTGTAGTCCTACACTGGAAAATACAGAGGCAAATAAAATAATAGCTTTATGAAACTTGAGAGCTGTCATTGAGTGAGGAGGGTGGGTTGTAGAGACTCCCTCTTGTGGAGAATGTAAGTATTACCAATCAAGCAATGAAGAACTCACCATGAAATGAACAAACAACAAATGAACAAAGAGAAGAACTTACATAACTTTACTTATATATCAGTTCAGGAAAATAAGTAAGTAAATGAGTTTAATATATAGCATAGGCGTATTAACAAAGAAACATTATCAGCACACATTCATGGAAGATACCACACCCTGCTATCACTGTCTATAATTATCAACAAAGAAAACAAAGCAGAAAGATTATGCACTACTTACATGCTTATTAACTAAAATGCATTTTTACTGATAAGTATTGAAACTTATCTTTAAGAATTGTATCTTGTTTTTTTCCTCACTGAAGCTGATAAGTGAATGAAAGCAAACTGATTTAAAAAGCAAACTTGCCAAAAAAACAAGTATCCCCCATCCTCCACAAATGCATGACAAAACCAACAAAAAGAAAGAGACTAAAACTCAGAGAAATAAGATTGAAACTAGGGAGATGACTCAACAAAACTAACAACACAACAGGCAACGAAAGGAAAGGCGGGGCTATATATACACAAGAAGGCAGAGGGATGACGACAGGTGAAACAAATCAGGGGAATCACACGGGGAATACACGGAGTAACACAAAACTGGAAACGAAGGGACTTAACAAAATAAAACAGGAAATCCAAACATAATGGAACACGACAGACACAGAACCATGACACCATCTGTCTTTTTCCTTCCTTTAAATTGATTCCTACTTTAAAAGCCACATATAGGACTCAGATACCGGTGACTTTGAGCTTCTTCTTCTTGGTATCGTTGGCCTGTCTGAGAGATGATGAATGAGAAAACAGATTACGGTAGATTTTCTCTTGTGAACAGATAATATTCATAATATTCCACATGAGTGTATCACTTGAGCCACAAAAGAAACGTGTGTCCTCACTGATACAGTAGCTCCTCGAGATTTAGATATTGTGATTCTTGGGTAACAGGCCAGAGGACAGAGAGGAGATAAAACAGTGAATGTACATCACCTCTATCTTGTACCCTCGTACCATGTTTATAGGTTGCTTTATTTAGATTTATGTATGAATTCATCTCATTTCTTCTTTTTTTCTCTTTTTCTACCTGGCCGACCAAAACAGATGCGTCCCCCCATATATGTGTGTATATATATGAGTTCTTCCCAACATTTCCTCTTGTTAAAAGGGGGTTCTACTTTGCCATTATAGGGGTTTCAGGATCTGGGTCCAGTCAAGACAAAACCTCAATGTGCGACTTTAATTATCACCTTCACTCAAGGACTTCAATTCCTTTCCTCTTTGTTGTCAAATGTACAGTGAAATAATGATGCGAGTCCAGTTAATTAAACTAAAACACAACTAGATAGCAAAGAAATGTGTGGTCTCACATAGTAAACGTAACTTGTTTCTTCACTTCTCATCTTCAGAATCTGGCCCTGATCGTATGATGGAAAAGAAGAACAGAAAATAAGACATTCTCTTACGTATAAATAGAAACAAAGGTGTTATCAAAACAAACTGCAAAACTAAGCATACTAATACTGCAGAAGGGTGTGAAAGCAATGATGCGTTAGTGTATGAATCAGAAGTCACTGTATAAAAAGATAAGGACTTTAAGGCCTCTTGCTGATAATAAGAATGTTTTACAGTAACTGGATCAGAAGATAGGTATTTTTGGACATTCTCATATTGTAACTAACCCAAACTAATGCACAGCTTTTCTTACCTTTGAGACAGTCTGTGAAGGCGGTTCAACATGCTGGGACAGATGAAAAATGAATCCATGAAACGAACAGAACAGCACTACAAACTGAATTTGATCTAAAATGTTTTTCGACTTACGTGCCCTCTTGATTTTGGAGCTCTGCAATACGTTTCCTTAAACAAAGAGAAAAACATGTTACAGAAAGAGGGAAAAATACATACGATTTTTGTTAATATGAACTTATCGCTGCAGTCAAATGCCTCACTTGTATTTCTTCACCATGAAAACACAGAAGAGTCCAAAGATCACAGCAGTGCCAATCCCCACTGCAACAGGAATGATGATGTGATTGTAGTTTTCAGAACCTGCAAATGAAGAAAAGTTAGATTGATGATTGCATCCTTCTTTTATATTGCACAAACGAGAAAATAAACAAGAGGGTAAATGACCAGCAGAGACAAAATGTCTCACGTTTTATGGAGAGCGTCACAGCTGAGGAGGATGTCTTTCCTCCATAAAATTCAGCTGTGCAGGTGAGGTCAGTGTAGTCGTCCTTGGCCTGTGCTACAAATGTTAAGGTGGACGTTGCCTCCCAGTTTCCACCATGGTGTTTATGAATCTCAGTGATGTCTTCTTCAGTGCCCCGGTTCCATGTGAGTTTAGGCACATGGGAGGGACAGGTATGTGTGACTGAGCAAATGATAGTGTAGGGTTTTCCTTCAATGGCTGTCTTTGGTGGTGTCAGGACAGGTTTTGGAGCACCATCTATAAATGAAAAAAGGCAAGAAGAAAGTAAGAGACTGACTGATGTAGCAGGTATAACTGGTATAGATTAATGAAGACTTGAAGAGTTGGTGACATACGGAGCATTTTGAACTGGACACAGTTCTTAACAAAGGAGAACATGTCTTTGGTGGGTTCATTCGTCTCTTTAAGCACTACTTCAACTCGGAAACAGAAAGGACCGTTGTCATGATCTTTCATTTCAGTTATTTCCAAGGTGCAGTTGTTTTCACCCAGATGTCCCAACAGTTGTGTTCGGCCTTTAAAGTTGTCCAAGACCCTTGTCTGATCCTCGTGATAGATAAATTGATCAAACTTGTCTTGACGATGCCAGAGTCCTCTGAGTCTGGAGTTTGGAAGCAGTCCTCCACCATGGGTGAACGAACAGGGCACCACCACACAGGAGGTAACGAGAGCATCAAGGTTTTCAGCAACAGTAGCCTTCCATTCTCCACTAAACACAGGACTGCAAACAGCTGAAAGGAACATTCAGGAGTGACATGGACAGAATTACTTACATGGTGGGATGTTATTATTAGTGTACTGTGTTGAAAAGGAAGATGTGACTGAACGTGTTACCTGTCAAAAGCAGAGTGAATATTAGCATCTTTCTCTCTGTGTCCATGCTCCTCTGGCTGAAGATGTCTCGGTGTGTAACACTGATGGATGTCTAAGAGCAAAACAGGACTTTACGCAACTTTTTAAAAGTTTAAAAATGAATAGTTCACAAACTCAGAGCTTCAAGTGGGAAATAACTATGTGGGCCTAGCCCATCCAACACTCGTCATACATAATAGGTGTTGAAATACACATTTGTTATCCAAACTTCCTCTGAGGCACAACAGTTTAATCAAAGTATTTAACCTTATACACCTTCAGTGGTAATGTTATCAGCACATACACACTTACAGTACTGCATGGCCTGTAATAGTAGCAGCATGTTCCTGTGCATCATTATTTAGGGTTGTCAAATTTTACGCCAAATATGAGCAAACCACAAAGCACCTTTTGTATGGAAAATGGTGCAAAATCTGAACAATGCATTTTAGCACCAGCACTTCTCCATAAACACCACAGAGTGCACAAATGCTCTGTGTAGACTACATGCCTTTGTTAACATGTTTGTGTAAATAGTAATGTAATGTAAATGTAAAAAGTGTAAATAACACAGGAGCCATGAGATTCAATATTCATTAACTGATAGTCACTGGAAGGTCAAGAACCAGAGGAAACTTCTGACTGAGTGAGTTAGTTCAGCTAAAGTGAGCTGAAGCTGGAAGTTTGAAGAAACATTCACCTCGTTCTGTTTTGTCTTTCAGTGATGGGACATAAGACAAAGTGAAGATCAGTGTAATGGATCGAAGAACAATTACAATACAGAAAGAATGAGAGATAAATCTATCCTGCGTGGGCCCTTATGCAGTTACGCAGTACTCAGGTAAAAGTGACAACAATACAATTTAACATAACTCCATATGTTACTATTACCAGAAAATGTACTTGACATGAATTAAAAAAAAGCAGCAGTGTCAGATGACAATATTGTTAAGAAAAAAATCATCAATAGTCGAAGTGCAACATATAATTAAAATACTCAAATAATGTAAAGTACTATGCAATTGTACTGTAGTACTGTACTTGAGTTATATAACATCTTTGTCTTTAACAATTCATATCTAGGGGATTAAGTATCAACTTCCAAAATAATGAATATTCTAATGTGTTTAGTATTTTAGTGTTTAGTAGTTTTTCATTATTAAAATCCTACCTGATTTTGCTGCTGGCTGGTTGACCACAGTTTGTGTCTTCAGACCACACTCCTTTCCTCTCTCTGTCTTTCAGACTTTTGCCCCTGTCAAAGCCTCCTGGTAGAGACAAACTACTTCCTTTTGTTCCCCTCTAGTCCCACCCATGTCACAGATGTCTACATCTCTCTCACACTCTTTGCACGTTTCACACTCTTCCTCTTCCACCCTTATTCTTGAAGCTTATCTATATATTAGATGAGCAGTGATCTCAGGGAGTTGTGGTCACACCTGCATGCGTGTGTTCTTCAGTACTCATGAATCTGTAACCAGTCAAATTTTATTATATCCATTCTTTCATACTTAACTGAACAACAGCATTGACATCTAAATGTATCGACTAAGTTGTAAAGCACTGCTGAGCACTGATGAGCAGTGACTTGAACTATCATTTACAGTTATTAACTCAGGCCCAACTCAATGATAAGGGGATCTCCAAATCAGAGCTGGGCCTAAGCATAGGCAGTATAGGCAAATGCTAACAGATCCATAGTTTTTTTTTTTTTTTTTTTTTTTTTCATATTAATACATCACAACTAATACTGGACGGATGGATCCATTGATCTGTGGGTGAAGCAGTCAACAGCTGCAGACACTGACCAGTGTTGCCCAGGAGGGAGAATCGGTTTACCATCAGTTATGACAGCTTTGCTTCCATTCTTTGATCACCCACCAGCCTCCACAGGCTCAAGAGGGCAGCCCAGAACAGAGCCGGCTGTCTTCACCAGTTCAGATAGCTGAAGCCACTACCTGGTTCTTTTTGAGGGGAATAATGTGATGGGCTGAGAGAGCTTAATGCACTGCAGCAGAAATTACAAGAAAATTGAGCACAGGAGTGGATTTTATCAGTTTTTATGGGACCGTCGGAAACATTTCCATTGCTTATTGCAGCACACATGTTGTCACTTTGATAAAGGGTGTGTAGGCAGTGTAAGCGCAAATTAAATTTGAATGTGCAAACTGAAGGGCTCACACCACTCTTGCATCCCTTCAGACAACAGGAAAAGGTTGGTGTTAAAGTAAGAGGGGTTTTTTTTATCGCGATGGAAAGTGTAGGGTTTATAAATGTGGTCAAAAGCAGAAATGTCATATTCACTAACACACCCACCATCATTCGCTATTATAATAACCAAGGACACCAAACACGACCGGCAATAGAGAATAAAGTTTTTCTAGGGGTATGGCTAAGACACCTTTTCTGTCATTAGATTTCTTATTAGAATGTATATACTGCATACTTACATACTACAAATCTGGTCTCCTACCTGGGTTTCCTTTGATTGCCTGAAGAACAGGAAAATACAGATCAATATACAATTGCACACATAATATTTTATGACCAGAATGTGACCATATTGTGGTCAGACCTCAGACAGGACTACAGGACTCACATATGTGTGAAAAAGTAGAAGAAACAAAAGTTTCTCCTCAGCTTCTCTCCATTTCATAGCATATAACAATAGTACATTCAATGGCATTGTTTCATTTGACTTAAGCTGGGTCATAATGACTAACATGTTCTTCAAGCAACTTATGAACAATCTGGTTCTGAATTTAATCTTCCTCGTGCGTGTTTTCATGCACCTTTTTATATTTGTTTATTTTAACTGCAGTGGTGAATAATGTCACAGATGTTTATCGTTCACGTCTCATCTTTAAATGTTGCCACTGCTCAGGCCATAAGGAAAAAAGGGGAACAGAAAACATCACTCTACAAATAAATACAGCAAACAGCATCAAACATGACGCTGTGTGAGGACCAGTGATGCATAGGTGGGTGAAGCATTGATGACGATAAAATGTCTCTTGGCTTTGACAAAAATGCCAGTAACTGCACACATTTAGGGGACAAAATACATTCATGTCATTACAGTAGCTGGCTGGTTTTGTAAGACCACACTGACCAGCCTTCACTCCTGACTTCACATCAGTGAGCGTTGGCTGCCCAAGACACTGCCGCTGGTTCACTACTTTTCCTTCCTCAGATCACTTTTAAACCCGTAAGTGCTGCAGTTTTGTAGATGCACTGATCGAGTCGTCTAGCCATTGCAGTTTCACTTTTTGAATTAGCTTTCCACTACTGCTCACTTTTATGGTTTTAAGGCAGAAAACAGATTCCATATATGTGAATACGGTAAATGAAATTTGTTTGTTTGATTCGGCTACACTTTGATGTTGTCTTCAGTTCACAATACCGAGATCTTTATGTTGAGGTTTCTCTGTGGTACATTGGTAAGTATGGACTTTAGCACCAACACTTATCCATACCACACTTACCTGATTTCTGTGGTTTAGTTTATTTATATTGGCAGCTGCTGTCTGTGCACTGATACAACTCAACAGGAAACCCACAAGTAGAAGAGAATCTATAGTAAACTGCATGCAATCAGTAATGTGGTGTGGACGATTTTTTCTTTTTGTCATGATGTGAATCCATTTTAGACCACAAATTGGTTTTCGTAGTAAAGGGCACTCTTCTCCTATTTAGGCTTCATGTTTCATGGGTGTTTGCGAAATACTCCCAAAAAATACTTTGCAGTGTGAAGTGAAACCGAACCAAAACCAATAAAGAACAGTGACACAAAGAGAGAACACAAAACTACAGTGTAAAAAGAGAGTAGAGAGGCTTTCATGCAGGACTTAAACCACTGTCTCGCACAAATCTGTTTTGAGTCACCTGTTGTCACTTCCTGGTATCGCCTGTATAGGTTTGTCCTGATGATTGAGTTGTCACCGTGATTAAGGAAGTGTGCTGCACGTAGATACATTTTAACAATGTATTAGCCACTTTTAATCAAAGCTTTATAGATTTTGGATTTCAAGAGTGCCTTGGTCACCTTCTTCTTAGTTTGCCACAATTAAACAAATGTGAGTTATTTGCAAACTGTCGTGAGGCAGCCTGCCATGTTTAGGCCCAGAGTTTGAAGTAGTGTGTAGCTCTCGCAAACAGTTAAATTTAGCTCATAACATAAGCTTAGCCTCCTTTCTCTGTTCCCTATTCTGCTCACTTGCTGTTTGACGAGGGCATGAATCCCCCCAGATTTCATGCGAAAAGTCAGTACGTCAATTCTCACTCTTTTCTTGGAATCCAAAGGTTAGTATTAAATGCGCTAGTGATCTAATAGCCTTTAAGAGGCTATTTCACTACAGTCAGTCGCCTCAGACAGCATTTAGAATCAGCGATCAGCAATGAGAAGTCTGGACTTTGGCTTGGCCGCTCAAGAACAGTCAGAGATTCATGCGCTCCAGTGATTTGTGTATGTTTTGGCTTATTGTGGTGCTGAGAGGTAAACCAGTCTCAGGACAAAGCACATTTTCTGCAAGAGCCTCTCTGTGCCCAGCTCAGGTCTTTGAGGGTGGAGTTTGAATGTTCTCCCTCTGTCTGCGTGGGTTTTCTTTTTCTTTTTTTTTTTTTTAAGCGTTTTTTTCTTGCCTGCAGTTTGTTTCGCTGACCCTAGATGTCTCACATTATAATATCTCAGAGTGGTAATAATTTGCATTCACATAAAAAAAAGTGTCTTCGACAATCACATACAGAGTTGAGACCACGCCCTGCACTCTGCACCATTTACTCCACTGCTTCTGCTTCTACATCTGCTTAGCACATTGAAAAAGAAAAAGACATTTCATGTCTGGTGCCTAGTTCTTTCTTTTTTTTTTTTTCTCTGGAGTTCATACCACTTTTCAACCACAGCATACCGCAACACATTTTCTAGAAGAAGTTCTTTTATTCGATACAGCAGCTCAAATCAACCAGGCAGCAGCTTCATGCGGTAAGAAACGGTCAATGCTATATTACACACTGTCTGATCATAGGGCTCTGTTGTATTATGTACATATTTAATCATGTGTTTACTTTCTTCTTTCTCGATGTAAAAGTAGATAGAATGTACTGTTTTTTGTTAATTGTATGTGTAAAAATCCAGGCACCAAAGTACACCTGTGAGCAAACATAAGAAAGTGATCAGTGTGTCTGGCTTGCAGGGTTTCTCAGTTTCAACCTGGTTTGTTGTTAATCCACTATGGCTCACAATGTAAAGGAATGGCCTGAAAGGGTAGTGAACCAGGTACATGAATGAGAGGCGGACTGTGTTGCATGCACAAAGGTCAAATAACAGTGAATATTACAGAAGTGTTCTTGTATATACAGTATGTAGCAAGATTATATTATTATAAGGTTTTAGGTTTGCCAAAAAAAAAGCAAACTTGTTCGCTAGCAGGAGCCCTGCATCCCTATTTCATTCTGTCACCCTGCCTCTGAAAAAGGTTGCTGTTGTGATATTTGTTCATATTCAAAATTCAACAGTGAAGTTGAAAAGTAGGCGTATTTCAACGTCTGACTGCAAATGTGGGTTTTGCTTTTATATTTCATGATTTTATCATAAAATTCTACATTTGGAAAAGGGTCTAGTTCTGTTCCTCTACTGCTGTTTGTGCAAATTACATTCTGATTATTGTCACTTGGAGTGGAATATCAGCGTTGGTGTCCCTCACAATTCGCTGGTGACACAAGCTTACAAGAAATGAAAATCAATTAATAGCTTGTGGTCTACCACAGTGACTGAGTTCATCATTCTTGTGTGAGACGTGGAATTACAACGCCTAGCAAGAATAGATAGATAGATAGATAGATAGATAGATAGATAGATAGATAGATAGATAGATAGATAGATAGATAGATAGATAGATAGATAGATAGATAGATAGATAGATAGATAGATAGATAGATAGATAGATAGATAGATAGATAGATAGATAAATAGAAACATTAGCAAATGTGTTGTTCAAGGTGTGTATGTTTTGTGGGTGATAATGAACATTTCATTTAAACATTTCAGAGTGAATTACACCAACAAAACACCACCAGATAACCATGGACAAAGATGGACAGATGATAATATTCTGTCTGCTTTTAGCAGGTAACATGATCTGTAACGTTTGTCTGACCATAATTTATTTCCTTTCTCTTTACACATGTCACTTTAAAAGGTAACATGATCCATCACTAGTAATAACATTACACCATGTAAGTAATTCTGTCCATGTCACTCCTGAATGTTCCTTTCAGCTGTTTGCAGTCCTGTGTTTAGTGGAGAATGGAAGGCTACTGTTGTTAAAAACCTTGATGCTCTCGTTACCTCCTGTGTGGTGGTGCCCTGTTCGTTCACCCATGGTGGAGGACTGCTTCCGACCTCCAGACTCAGAGGACTCTGGCATCGTCAAGACAAGTTTGATCAATTTATCTATCACGAGGATCAGACAAGGGTCTTGGACAACTTTAAAGAGCGAACACAACTGTTGGGACGTCTGGGTGAAAACAACTGCACCTTGGAAATAACTGATATGAAAGATCATGACAACGGTCCTTTCTGTTTCCGAGTTGAAGTAGTGCGTAAAGAGACCAATGAACCCACCAAAGACATGTTCTCCTTTGTTGAGGACTGTGTCCAGTTCAAAATGCTCCGTATGTCACCAACTTTTCAAGTCTTCATTAATCTATACCAGTTATACCTGCTACATCAGTCAGTCTCTTACTTTCTTCTTGCCCTTTTTCATTTATAGATGATGCTCCAAAACCTGTCCTGACACCACCAAAGACAGCCATTGAAGGAAAACCCTACACTATCATTTGCTCAGTCACACACACCTGTCCCTCCCATCTACCTAAACTCACATGGAACCGGGGCACTGAAGAAGACATCACTGAGATTCATAAACAACACCATGGTGGAAACTGGGAGGCAACATCCACCTTAACGTTTGTAGCAGAGACCAAGGATGACTACACTGACCTCACCTGCACAGCTGAATTTTATGGAGGAAAGAAGAAATCCTCCTCAACTGTGACAGTCTATGTAAAACGTGAGATCTGTTGGCCTTGTACCTAAACATTTCAGGATACCCTTTATTTTGATGTATATTCTGCACTACATGTCTTATCCATGTTTACAATTTAAAGATCCATTTTGTCTATTTGCAGGTGGTGTAAACTACAACCACATCATCATTCCCACTGTAGTGGGGGTTGGCACTGCTCTGATCTTTGGACTCCTCTGTGTTTTTATGACAAAAAAGTACAAGTGAGTAACATAATACATTGACTTTAACTGACAGTTTATATCAAATAGGTATGGACACGTCTGGGAAAATAAATAAATAAATAAAATAATATATATATACATACATTATGTGACATGGTTGTTTTTCTTCAAGGAAACGCATTCAAGAGCTTCAAAATCAGGATGGCAGGTAAAACATTGTAAAGTAAATTTAGGTCGTTGTGCTACACTAATAATCAAATAACGTACAAACAAATCAAACAAAGTACAAAAGAATTTTCTTTCATTGCATTAAATGTTATTTTCTGTAATGTTTAGCATGTGGAACCGGCTGTCCAGGATGTCTCGCAGGTGAGGACGCTTTTCATTTCTCATCTTTAGGTGTTGGCAAAAAAATACTTCTGTCTTGGTGAATTTTAAGTCTACTGATATATAATTTAACGTGTGAAACTTTCAGGATTCGTTCTCCAGGGCCACCGCGTTCGGATCAAAGGCAAGAGACATTTACTTTATCTGCCTATAAAGGTTATGTCTAATTTTAGAAGCTGGTTCTGTACGCTCCCTACTGCAGACCCGCATGGACCAGGGAGTGGTTGACCTCACTGTATTTGCATTTAGGCACAGAAGTGTAGCGCCTTTCTGTGGTCTCTGATAAAGTGTCTACTTTTATTTTTATACTCTAAACTGTCAGCAAAGTTTCTGTTCTCCTTTTTTTGTACAGAAGATCTATTTGGAGCAGATTTTCGAGGTAAGGCATGAAAAACATTTAGGGTAGTTCATCAGCCTCTGCTTTCACAAGTTTTTTTTTTCCATTTAAGTCATTTCCACAGCTCAAACACACTTCAGTTTTTGCACTCACAGTATTTTTTTTTATATAACAGAAGGCCTAAAGGTGACACAATGGAGTTTGGCCATGGGTAAGTGTTTTAACTTGAACTAAGGTAAATGACTGTTGTTTTCCTAACTGTTTAGTGACATGAATTCTGATCCGCAGACCCAGTAATGTGACATCAAAATCTGACCAGAAAGTCTCCAAGCCTCGTTTCCCATCCCCAAAAAGGTACATGGTTCACTCCTCCAAAACATGCGCAGTTCATCAAAGACTGCTGTAATAATATTAATCATTATTTTTCTGTCTTCTTGTCATCGCTGCTGTTGCTCACGGACTTTAGCCAGCCCAAATCCTGCAATTACAAAGAGGTATTATCCATTCTTCAGTGATTTATTTCTGAGAATCATGATACTGTCGACGTCCGTATCAATAATGACTCAATCTCTCTTGCAGGACCTTGACGACGGGGATGATTACATGAACACCGCAGATCTCAACGTCTATGGAAACATCTGAAAACCAAAGCTTTCTAAAAAAAAAAAAAGAGAGAGAGAGAGAGATATTTTGATCGGAGCTAACAGCTTATCTAGTAACGCATCATTTGCTTCTCTATAGATATTCTATCCATTATATTAATCTCTTCTATGCTGCAAAATATTAAATCCTGTAACCCATATTGTGTGTTGTGTGATTTATTTATTTTTTTTTGAAGATTCTTTCTTGGATATGCTATTTGCTGAAAAGTAAACAGCAATGTGGACTCCAGTCACAAATTTGATGACTTTGTCACAGCTAGGCAGGTAAAGGGCAGATACAGATGCAGGAGCCAGAGGGCCTGGTAAGCAGAGAGTTTGTTAAAAGAAAGAAATACCTGGACATACAGGGCCGGAGCTGAGGCTGAGGGATTCAGTAATTTGGGGCAGGAGGTCTGTGCGTGAGGGCACAGTCTGCAAAGAAAGAAAGAAAAACTCTGACACAAAGGCAGGAAACTGACTGAAAAGTGAAAGAAAATCACTGAAATGGAACTGTGGCTGTCTGTGAGAACAGAGTCTTGTAGATTGAAGAAGACAGATTGGAGTACTTGTGGCAGGCTTGATGGCTCCAGTCTAGTCGCCCAGTTCACACAGAAGACACTAAAGGGGAATGAGGAGCTACAGGGACGCATGTCATTATACATTACCAAGCCCCTTCTATAACAATCTCACCTAAGTGCCCAACCCTAATTATTACTCAAACAATAACCTAACTGTAACCATTACCCTAAAGCCAAGTTTTAAGAATTTGTAACCATCATGTCGTTGTTAGGCCCTGAAAGGACAAAATGTCACCACGATGTTAATATCCTACAATAGTTTGCACACCACAGCTTTAGAAAAAAGGGCAGCACAGTGGTGTGGTGATTAGCACTGATGCATCACAGCAAGAACATTCCAGGTTGGACTTTCTGGGTGGAGTTTGCATGTTTTCCCTGTGTCTGCATGGGTTCTCTCCGGGTACTCTGGCTTCTTCCCACCGTCCAAAAACATGTTTGTTGGGTTAATTGGTGATTCTGAATAGGGATATCAGGGATTAGCTCAATAGCCTCTTTACATTCGCAACGCTGAACCCATCAAATGTTTTTACACGAAGAACGTCAGTGACCCTCGTCATGACATCTGTTTTAAACTTGGCTCAAACTTGAGTGAGACTTGTGATTTCCTTATGATTGTGGTCTTGACTCACTTCTGAGAGGAACTGATCATATACATGAAAAAATATATGCTGCCCGATGTTGTCGATGCTCCATTTATTGCATTTTCCATATCGATGCAGATATATATATATACAAACTTATACAAAACTTATACTCTTTTGGTTCATCGTCTATGAGGAGATGGTGCACGCTTTTAAATATAGGACAGATGGTGAGAATGTTAGGCAATGACAGTCCTCCGTGGTGCATGATGCAAATCACACCCCACACCCACATTTCACTGGAAACCTAATAAAAGGTTGTGTTTTAGGGTACTTTTGCCAAAGGTGGTAAAACTCTCCCTAAACATTCAGCTGTGTGGGTAAGTCATTTTGATCTTTAGATGATTAGAATTTTCTGCATTTGATAACTTAAAATATTGAATTTTACTACGGGTAACATCAGGAAATGTCACTTTTACTCTTGCATGTTGTACTTATCTCCCTCCACACAGATTTCATGGGTGAACGGACATAGAGATATATTTGAAGTCAGTGTTCCCATGGGAGAAAAGCAGTTTAAATGTGTCAGAGACTGAATAATATTTATTTTACTTAAGATCCTTTTTCCACTCAAAATGGAAATCAGTTAGTTCAACTGCGTTAGCAAAAAGTTGCAGAGCAGAATCAGTTCCCTGAAAGATTTGCAAACTTGTTCAAGAAACAGCTCAATGTCTGGAGTTTTTCTGAAGCAGTTCTATGATTAAAGCAAATGTCATGACTTAAAGTGTGTACATAAAATTTGTTATGAATTTGTTGAGTTCTTTATGTTGATGACTACCACTAATTTTAAACCTACATTTTGGCGATTAATATTTAAAAGCATTAAAAAAAAATGAATGTGGAAAGTTTTCAGTATGATATGATTATTATTACGTTTTTTTGAAACATGTACTGTATATACTGTATGTGACATGAAACATGTAGCATCAAAATCCCCTAAAATTACTCTGATTTCATTATTTCATTGTCTAATTCTAAGATGCTGATTATTATATGTTTTAGGTGTGTGATACTCTCACATGATGTCTGGATTAAGCCCTTTTATCCTGCGCTCCTACATTATAGGTACTGAAAGTTTAAGATGCATGTATACTAGATAATATACAGAAATAGATAAACCACACATACGCGCATACCCATAGATGTAATTTTTTTAATGCATTCTGTACAAAATTGGCCTCTTTCAGGATATCTCTTCGTCTGCTCCAGTGCTTGGCGTGTTATGATGCCAAGCCACTTGAAAGGATTGGTGGGTTCCTGCCTTGTCATCCCTTGTAGGTTTGACTACAATAAATATCCACCTCAGAGACCAGATCGTGTTGTTTGGTACCAGTATGTGAGTCGAGGATATCCTTTGGTTTATGATGACTGGCACCCAACTTATGTCATTGACATATTCCGTGGAAAAACACAAGCCTATAGGTCTGGATATGGGAAGACATGCAGCCTAAAGATCGAACCACTGACCTGGAGTCATCACAGACAGAAGCTTTATCCCTGGGTGGATCCAGAGAATATTGGGAAAAGCACCCATGAATTCTATGATACAACCGTAATGATTGAAGTAGTGGGTATGTTACCAATTTGAACTTTGACTTGCACTGAATTATTTTCTTGTTGAATATTTAAATAATTCTTTATTTTCCCTTCATGAAGACACAGTAGATCCCCCGAATCTTCAAATCTATGGAGCCAAGAAGGTTGGACACTCTGTAGATGTGCATTGCTCTGTTTATCACACCTGTCCCACTAAACCCCCAACTCTGAGTCTTAACATCCCACATGGAAACCAGGATCGTACTGTCGAACTGACTGATGGCACATTCAAAACCACCTTGAAGGCCACTTTGCTCATTGAGAATGACTCTCAAAGAGTGGTGTGCTCTGTTCGATACCCTACTGGTCACACTAAAAGCACCTCTAGCAACATAAACGCAGAATGTATGTAATGGATATACTTTTATTTTATTTATTTATTTGTTTTTGACTTATGTCAAAATGTTTATTTTTTCTATCTCAGGTTCCATTTTACCATTGACTATCAGCTCTACATCAAATGAATTTCTTGAAGGATATCCAAGCAAAGTGATCTGCACCGCCACATACACATGCTCTAAACATAGGCCCACTCTGACATGGAGCTATGGTAACATGCCAACCTCCACTGCTACTACCAAGGAGGCTCAGTGGAAGACTGTCTCCACACTGACGTTCACATCATCAGCCAACGACCAAGGAAGATCTCTGACATGCTACGCAGTATTCTCTAATGGAGAGAGACAGGAAACGAGCATCACCCTACAAGTCAAGAGTAAGTGCAAATAAGGAGTTGAACAATACTTTTTTGTCAACCCTCTCTTACAACATGATCAAATTTCAAATGAAATAAAAGACCAAATAATCACCTAATGGCTAGCTATTATTGGTATATTTTCATTTCTTTTCAACTTTACTACATTTATACTTTTTGTGTTATAGCTCTGTAGCCTCAGTTGTAGGTCCATGTGCACCCACACAGAAATTTAACTAAACGTTGAGCTCACAACGGCTGTACTTTGGTCTGAAATACGTTTTCTAATTCATGACTCAGAGGTTGGACAAGCACAGATAATTCATTCTCCTACTGCTTCCAATGCTCTCTCTATTCAGATTAGTCAGGTGTGGGATCAGTAAAAGTATGACACAGCTGATGAGCTGCCAGCTACGTGAATAATTACAGAACAACCAAAAAAGTGTCAAAACCCTGCTGTACTCTACCTGCTGGACATGATTTGGCAGATGGAAAAGGTTAGAGACTAGCTTGTAAACATGTTGTACCATTCAGCTGATAATCAACCAAATAATTCCCTCTGAAATTGGTAGAGCCAAAAATAGAACACAAACAAAGGTGGTTATCGGACTAACATCTGCCAAGGAGAAAAAAAAACAAAAAGATAATGTTGTTCTGCATCTCATGCATAAATATAGGACTGTTTGTATGGCAACCAAAACCATACTTTTGTGTCATTTTAAAGGGGCACGAACCAGATCGTCTACTCCATGTGTTTCCTCTTTTAACAGGAAATATGCTCTCTCGTGGTTGGTCCTTCTCCACTCCTAGCAGCTTAACAGGATTAAAAGGGTCATGCATCGTCATTCCTTGCAAATTCACCTACGACAACAACAAGCCCTCTGACCTCCGAGTTTTATGGTTCTTGTATCAGAGCAATCAATACCCAGCTGTATTTAACCCAAGAACAAGCAATGTTATTAGCAAATATAATGGGATAACCAGCCTGGTTGGATCTGTGGCAGAGAATAATTGTAGTCTTAAAATCGAGAGGCTGGAGATGTCACACAACCAGGACCGAATCTACCCATGGATAGATAAGAACCCCATTACTTCCTACCACACAATGGGCCACACGTTTTATGACAAAACCACTCAGCTAACTGTTGAAGGTAAGTGTTCATTCATTTCATATTTTTCGGTCAGTATCTAAATAAACATACTGAGCCAAAAGTGCAGTCATTTCCTTAACATTTCTTTCATGGTTATTTCAGAAAGAATGTGTTCTTGGCAAATCCATGACATCAAAGTTATAGTCTCTACTCTGTGACTCAAATATGGAATCAGTATTACTTTTTATTTGTGATTACTAAATGTACTTACCAGCGATTACAAGAACAGAAGTTCCTCTTTCACTTCTGCTCTCTCTCATTATTTTGATTACTTAGAACATGCACAGGAACCTCAGCTGAGCATCAGTGGTATCCCCAGGGTGGGAGAGCAGAGCACAGTGTCCTGCAGTGTGCGCCATACATGCCTATCAGCTCCCCCGACCCTGACCCTAAATGGTGTAACTGGAACAGACAACATGGTGGACACACTGGTGTCTGATGGGATTTGGGAAAGAACCTTAGAGCGATCGTGGACTGTAGAAGAAGAGAACCAGAATGTGAAGTGTACTGTTAGCTACCCAACTGGAGGTCAGACAGCTGCAAGTGAGCTTCCACTAAATGTTGAATGTAAGTATAAGATCAGATGCTACTTTTAACTTGAACCAAATTTGGCCATAGCTCTAAGCCTCACTGTCACATTTCTGCTCAGGTCCATACGAAGAAATCAAAATGGTCGAACCACCAGGCGAGACAACAGAGGGTGTGGCAAAGAGTGTCATTTGTTCTGTTACTTACAAGTGCAAGAAAAATACTCCAACCATCAGGTGGAACTACGAAGAGATGCAGAGTTCATTAAAAACCAAAAAGATGCCTGACAATAAATACACCACAGTATCAAATCTCACTTTTATTGGCTCTATGGATGATGATGGTAAACCTTTGACTTGCACTGCTAAGTTTGTTTCCGGAGAGACCTCAGACTCAGCCAGTCTTCATATAAAGAGTGAGTTCCTATTGCCGCACAGTTGTTACTAAGTAGTTTAACACAAGATGCAGGACACAACTTAGCTTCTTTGTGGAGATAAGTCGTGAAGGTGTGTTGAATGAAGCAGGCAGTCAGTTAGTTTTGCTTAACTTAGCTTAGCACAACATCATGGTTGAGGTCATAAATCTTATCTGAACATTATAAGTAGCTTAACTTGCTTTTTAATCCGTAGTGCTAAAATGACAATTGTTGTCATTTATGTTTTAGTTTCTAATAAATTCATTGGATGTAACGTGGTCAGTTGTGACACTTTAGAGATGATGCCAAGTCTAATATGATATCTTTTCACAAATCTGTTTCCTCCTTTGTTACACATGAATCACAAGTAACTGGCTAATGAGAATGAACAGATCAGAATATTTTCTAAAACTGAAAACTAAAGAAGATTTAATTTCTAAACTATTGTCTTTTTTTCAGAATACGAGAAACCAGTTGATCCTCATGAAAATGACAGTAGGTGTATTTCTCTCCTCTTTTAAAAGTCATCCCTCTGTCACAAGAGGATTCATTGTTTCTGTCTTCTGTTGGCAGCGTTCTCTGTTCTGGTGGCCGACGTTCCCTTCAGATTCAGCGCCCTGCCCCGGTCCTGTGTGGTGATTCCCTGCAGTTTCCAACACGAACAGGACGAGCCTATGACTCGAGGCATTTGGTCCAAAAAAAAGGGGGGAGTTGTCTACCATAATGGTCAGAGTCATGTACTTGACCACTTTAAGGGCCGAACCAGAATGTTAGGAAATTTGAATGAGGGGAACTGTTCACTGGAGATTGACGACATCAAGCCCTTTGACAACGGGCCTTTCTGTTTCCATGCTGAAAAAGGAGATGACCAGTACAGATTCAACAACAGCTGTGTTTTTGTTGTTATGAAAGGTCTGGTGACACTGTTACCTGTCCGAATATTCAAATATGCCAAGCGATTTGATTGTTTGCTTCCTAAGCTTTTGTCTTCTTCTTTGTTTTCCATGCTCAGCTTCCCCAGGAAAACCAGAGATGACCACAATCCCAGCAGAAGTGGATGCTGATTCAACCTTGACCGTCTCATGTTCGGTTACACACACATGTCCGTCACATGCTCCCCAGTTTTCATGGAGTGTCCCCAGCATCACCAGTGATGTCTCACACACCTTGATGTCTGGAGGGGTCTGGCAGACCACTTCAACCATCACTTTCAGGGCTGCTGGAGTCAGAAACCTAACCTGTACTGCCACCTTTTGGCCTGAAAATCAACAAGCCAGCACAGTCCAGCTGAATGTGAAGGGTTAGAGCTCAAAGTTCATCCAAACTGTAAATGTAATGCAAATATCACATCCGTTGAGCTGTGTGTTTTCTTTGCATCCCCAGAACCTCTGAGCTTTACTCCAGTCATTGCAGTCCCACTTGTAGTCCTGATCCTAATCATCTTAGCTGTGGTGTTAGGAGTCTTCATCTGCAGGAGAAGGTAGGGTAAAAAGATGTCAGTTTGCAATGTTAATGACTCACCACTGGACTTCGTTTTGAGTTGAAAATATGTTGTTTCCTGACCTACAGGAGGCACACTGAGGACTCAATGAAACCACCACCTCGACCGGAGAAAAGGCATGAACTTAAAAATACATGTGCACGATGTTTACTTATGTCATACATGGCACATAAGAAGGAGATTGTGATGGTACAGAGTGAACTTTATCAGCAAGTGATTCAAATTGCCACACTGTATTCTTTTTATCACGATGCATGAGTCAGTTGTATACAAGCATGACTTCAATGTGCTGAGAAAACTTTAAGTTTTAGTTGTCACTGACTTTATATTTTCACAAAAAATAATAATAATAATAATAACACTTAAATATCTGTCTCTGCAATTGAAACTTTCAGGAGATCAATGTGGGACAGATTGTCCAGGTAAGCTTTGTTTAAGACAGTTTTCTTTTTAAGTATTAGTATATGAGACACACGCAGTGATTACCTTTTTATCTTGTCTCACTTAAAAAATATATATACACCCATCAAAATGCACAGGAGATACGCTGAAGACAGGGAGAGACCCCCCAGGCCGGAAAAACGGTACAGCCCGCTTTTTTAAAATAAATAAATAGACAAAGGCACTGAGCAATAACACTGTTCTTTTCATACAGGAGGTCCTTGTGGAGCAGATTTTCCAGGTAAAAACGTCCTACAGCAAACATGGACTTTTAGTCCTAAACTGAAATATTTCAGAGCTACAACCATACCTTTTGTTAAGCAGAATGGAGGACGATCGCATCTCATGGCAAAATGAGAGGAGACCCAGGTAGGTGCTCTTCAGTGCTTCTGGGTTAAGATGCGATTAAATAAACGGTTTCATTTTTTAAAAATTGCCATCTTATTTCAGGAATTCTTTCTGGAGCAGATTTTCAAGGTACCTCTTCCTCTGTTAGACAAAAAGACCGGACATCAACTGAAAATATAATATAAATGAAATGTTTTTTACTCTTGCAGGCGCCAAGACAACGTTGCGAACGTCAGCGTGGGCTATTTGTAAGTGTTTGTCAGTGTTCCTCAACTATTGTAACAGTAAGCACCGACAGAAGCTGATGTGTTGTGATTTCCTTCTCCTCCTACAGAAACAACACCAACACTGTAATCACCCACACCCATGGCTCCAAGCCACGCTTTCCATCCCCAAAGAAGTGTGTTTTTCCGACCACATGTTACTTTACATGACAGACATTTGTCTTTCTTTTTACTTGTATATTGATATCATGTTTCCTCTTGTGTTCCAATCCAGTAACCGGAAGAAGCCTCACAATGTCAGGCCTGAGGTGAGTAGTGTGGTGTGGAGGAGTAACACTTGCATCATCAATCATGAATTAAAGGCATTTGTTTCATGGGCCTTGACTATATATAAAATATTAAATTAAACCAGTGGCTAATTTTAAAAATAATCTTTCAGATTCTGAGTCAAATCATTTTTTATAGAAGTGAAAAGCAACTTTATTGACTTTAGACTGGATCATTAGTATGTAAGTACAGAGCAGCAGTGTTACATTGAGTGATTAACAGGTCAAGGCTGAGAAATATATATAAATAAATGAGTACATTTTTTTTGTATCCGTATTTTGTGTGTGTGCTGAATAACTTGTTACTGACTAAGATTTTTGTCCTTCGTATTTACTACAGGACTACCAACTGTATTCCAACATGTGAGCTCCGATAAGACGACTTCGAGACATCTTGGAAAATCTCGGGAAGAAGTCGCACGCTTCAGTGTTTCTTGCATTTTCTTGCTTCTTCACATCCAGACGTAGTATACTGTCTATCATGTGTATTTGATTGTGGGGAAGACGGCGCATTTAAATTTGATTTCCCTCAGGAAGAGCGACAGATGGAGGCAGGAGATTGTCTCCTTAATTTAACCTTCGCTAAACTTCATTTAAACTTCCTTACTTATATCAAACAGAACAAAATGTCATGGCTTATATTATGGAGACTCTCAATAAATATGCTTTTGCTTTATGATGCTAATACTCCTGTTACCTTTTATTTAAACCTCCAAAAAATTATCACAGTTAAGTAAGTAAGTTTATGTGTCAGGTACTTTAGATTTGTTTGTTGACTGCCTAAATAGCTCTTTAAATAAATGACAAATCCCACCTCACATATTCATCTAGAATACATGTTACATGACTATAGAGAAATCACCATAAAGTCTCGCTGACTGACCTTAAATTGGAAAGAGATATGTTTAAGTGATTTCATATCATCTCTAAATACCACATCTATAACATTTGGTAAGAAAAACTGTTTTCCAATGTATCAATAACATATATTATGTTGGGGCCAGTGTCCCTGTCTGTGTCCATATTAAATTAGGCAAAGTCATTAAATATGATGCGCAAAAAAATAAATAAATAAAACATTTAAAAATCTTAATCAAGAGACATTAAAAATGACCCCAAAGATAATAGGAGGGTTAAAATGACTTGATTTTTACAGAGGGCATCCTTTTTTTCATTATCACATTACTATAGGAGATTTAAAGCTGTAAACTTGAACGGAGCATTTTGAAAACAAAACTGTCCCTCTTTAAATGGAAACCTTCGAGAAATGTCAGGTTTAATGTTCCGTTACATTGGCTCTGGTTTTTGTTCAGTTTTCTGAAGAGTGTACGAGCTGCTTGATACGCAAATGGTCCATCAGGCATAGCACTGACAAATAAACTAGAATCAACCTCTGAAATAATCAAACTAAACCAACCACAACACCTTCAAACAACAAGTCATGACAGGTCAGGTTGGCTCATGCAAATCCATCTACATATTTGTAAATGGATGTGCAAATTAATACAAACACAACACATACAAATTAATTTGACTGCTGTTACATGTATGTTGATGCACTGACGTGCTTATTTTCCTGTGTAATTCAATGCGTTAGTGACTGAATCAGGGGCTCCTTGTGTCTGGTTTGGGCCCCAGTAGAAAATAACTGACATTTACGTTTTTGTCTATCATGTATCTAGATATGCTTCATCAAAAAACAGCGTCTTACCTTGTCTTAACAAAAAGGTGTTGCAAAATGGCAAGATAAACAGTAACAAGCTTTAGAAATCCACTGAGAGACAAAGCTCCACACTGGAGGTCCATTTGGAAGCACATTTCCAGGTCAGAACATCCAAAAGCTTTACTTTTAATTCTTTTAATTCTCAACTTTTAATTCTCAACTGAAATACATAGTGAACCACAACGAGAGAGTAGAGGTTCATTTCCGTCTGTTTCATTTTCATTTGCTGAAGCACATTTTCCACCTTCTCTTAATTCCAGTGTAGATAGAAATCCCAGATATCAAATGGAACTGTAATAGACATGAAATGCTTTCAATCTTTGGAGGTGCCACAATAACACCAGGGTAACTGAAACAAGAAGCACAGAAAGAAATGATATTCTGATTAATTCTCCTCCCACAGTAACAGCACCAACACTCTAATCTGCTTCGGTCATTTCTCAGACTGCACTAACCATGCACAAAGATGTGAGTTTTCTGACAACCTGTTCCTGTGCTTCTCTAAATGACATGCTGTTCAACCATACAAGCTTCATTCAAAGTCTTTTGACGTCAGGTTCATGAAAATGAATTAACATGTGTGCAAATTATTTTCCATATTCAAATTTGCCATGTTTTAATAATCCTTTCTGAACAGGTGTTTTTTTTTCTATATACTTGAGCAGATTCAGTATTTGACTGATTCTGTTCAATATACCACAGTATATGTAAAATATATGCAGTATTTATATATTTTATATATACTGTGGTATTTTGAACAGAATCAGTTCCTTTGTAGAACCAGTAACGTGCACATTCATGAGTAGTTATACATTGCAAGGTTTAACTAGAAAAGTTATATTTCTTCTGAAGAGGCTACTTTACTTTATTTTATTTATTTTAATTTGCATTGTATATTTATATATTTGTTCAAACTGTCCATACAGTAGTTTTCATTTACTTTTATTCCACATTGTGACATTAAATTATATATTTATATATAAACATCAGAACAGAGCTTATATGTGAGACAGGACCCCAAAACACAAACAGGCTGTTCAGGTTGATTTTGCTTTTTATCAGTGGCACCAAACATTTTATCAATTTCAAACCATAATAGACTTTGGTTACACTGGCAATCGGAACAAAAACTGTGAAAGGGAATAACGTAGTTTGTACTTTCTTTTCATTTTAAGCTGCTACTCACAATTCTATGCAAAGCAGTTGCTACTGTATTCACGGGCAACATCTGAAAAGACGAAATGAACCAGTTACAGAAAAAGAAAAATCTTATTTTGAGGAGCTGCTTACTAAATCGTCACATCAATAGAAAGAGTGAGAACATAGGTGCAAGTACAATGAGCCAAGGCAAAGATAAAAAGTGGAG
Source organism: Mugil cephalus (assembly GCF_022458985.1). Taxonomy (NCBI): domain Eukaryota; kingdom Metazoa; phylum Chordata; class Actinopteri; order Mugiliformes; family Mugilidae; genus Mugil; species Mugil cephalus. The sequence goes on from NC_061780.1 coordinate 12,202,163, forward strand.
AACATTTCTCTTCTTTCTTTCTCCATCAGCTCAGAACCAAAGAGATCAGTGGTGCCACCAGCAGCATGAGGCCAGCACTTGTACTGCTGGCACTGTTGCAGTTGTTGCCCTGACAGCAGCTAATTTCTGCTTGGAGCAGTGCTGGGACCAGAGTAGATTTTGTGTTCAGGCACAATGTCCTGGAGACACAGCCCTTCATGGTAATCTTTTCCCCACCTGCATTCACTGAGAGAATCCAGATCGTGTGAGTGGGTGGTCTTCAAGATTTCACTTAATACTAGAATCGACATTTCTCAAAGGGGTAAAAGAAACATGCAGTCTACGGATAGCAGGATAGGCACTTAGTGCAGGAGTCACGTTACCTGTTGCTGAGATGCAGTAGTCCTCATTTCCCTGGCAGTTTAATATTGTGTTGCAGTTTTCTCCGTCACAAGTGACGCACTTTTTACCGTTTGGATTGAGTGTGCTGGGCTCTGTGAAATGAAATATAAGTTCTTATAACAATTTGAACCAAGGCTGGGTTACAAGCTAGGTACAAGGAAACAATGGGCGTTACCTGGGGCAGGTTGGGTGTTGCAGAGGTCGGTGTTGCAACACTTGCTGGTAACTACAGTTCTGGAGTCTCCAAAGTTGATTGAGTGCTCGACACACTCCTCAGACACCGCACATGATTTTGCATTGACATTTGCAGGAGCTGAACCACCTGCAACCAAAGAGCAGCAGTTATAAACCGGGCCAGAGACAATCACTAATTAGTACTACAGTGCACCGTACCTGAATAAGATGTCACTCTCACTGCAGCACACTGATTTGCTGGTGAAGGACACTGTGTTGTTGCTTCAGAGCAGGTTCCATCCAGTCCTGGTTTACACTCATAACATCTCAGGGTACTGGCTGATGAAACAAAAAATGAGTTCAAGATGAGTTAAATTCACTTCTCTAGTTCCCATTGTTTTTAAACAAATCATTTTAATTAGTATGTTCGAGTTAACGTGCTAATTAAAATGTTAAGAAATGCTACGATTCATACTGTATATGACTACATGCAAAGTGCAATTCCAAAGGGGTTTCTTTAAACAAAGTAATAAAAAAAAAAGTCACTGAATCATCTGAGCACAAGATGCAGACATCTGAGAAGAACAGCAATAAACACAAAAGCAAAAAAAAAAAAACTGAAAATCACCTTAAATAAATAAAAATACAGAATACTACTTACCTTCAGGGAGAAGCACAATCCCAAGGACCAGAGTGAAGAGATACATGTTGTGATGGTGAGCTACAAGTGAGTTTTAGTTTGATCTCTTAAAGGTATAAATAGTTCTCATGAGAAGGGGCTGGCTTCACCCTTCAAACCACACCTCCATTTACTGATAGTGACAACACCTGTCAATGAAAAATCCTTGACCATTTTGAATATGTATTTTCCTTCAGTCCAGCTCGGGCCTTTCTGGGTGGAGTTTGCATGTTCTCTCTGTGTTCGCGTGGGTTCTCTCCGGGTACCGGGCTTCCTCCCACCTCCAAAGACATGCTCGTTAGGCTGATTGGCGACTCTAAATTGACCCTAGGTGTGCGTGTGAGTGTGAATGGTTGTTTGCCTCTGTGTTAGCCCTGCCATAGACTGGCGACCTCTCCAGGGTGTACCCCGCCTCTCGCCCGATGCCAGCTGGGATAGGCTCCAGCATCCCCCGCGACCCTAGTGCAGGATTAAGCGGTACGGAAGATGAGATGTGATTTTCCTTCAGTTTTTCTCAGTAGATTTACAACTAGACTTCCTTTCTACTATAATCTTGATGCGGATACTATTTTACATTTACATGCAGTGCAAATGGAGTAAATAGTTTACTCTGAAGTGTAGGCTCATCTTATTTTCCCTATTGGCAAAGTAATGCTACCTCTGCAAACCTGGCAAAGTGTTCTGAGTATTAATTTAAATTTACATAACCGATTGATTTAAAGTGTACTTTACACACTGCTAAATTAGAATATCAACATGCAGTCTACAGACAGAAGGATAGGCACTTGGTTACCAGGAATCACGTTACTAATCACGTTATTGTGTTGCACTTTTCTCCGTCACCAGTGAAGCACTTTTTGCCATTTGGATTGAGTATGCTGGGTTCTGTGAAATTAAATGTATGTTGTTGTTGTTGTTTTTGTTTTGTTTATTTGTTTTTTACAATTTGAACACGCTAGGTTACAGATTGTTAATTGTCTGACTAGAATTTGATGGTCTTTAGTTGCATGAATGTGTGTACCCTGTGGTTCTGCTGTAAAAACCTAAACAATTTTAGTATCTATCGTGAATCAATTGCTTGATCATTGTATAAAATGTCACATGAGGTCAGTCAGGGATAAGTTTTCATCTCTGGAGCCAAAGTGATTTAACATATTCAAATTTCTTATCTGGTGATTTGTGCTTGGCCAACTGTCAAGAACGGAAAAATGTTAAGCTCCTTATTTTTTCACCTCAGGAAAGGTGAAAAAAAAAGAGGTGACTTTTATAATTAAGGAATCAATTAAGGAATCATCAAAATCAGTGCCTTGTCAATAACCTTGTTTTTGTCGTGGTTTCATTTCTCAGCCTGTGCAATTACGACAAGAATCAGGGTAAGGCCAGTTCAGGGAACAAAGACACCGACATGAAAGCCCAGTGAGCCCTTTTAGGAAAGTGCAAGGTAAAGATCGTAAATTTTCATAAAATTGGACAATTTTGTTGTAGGCTAAATCTCATAATGGAACTTATTGTCTCATGCCCAATTATTCAGTACATCTGTATAGAGAATACCTGTGGAGCAACTGTTACGCCCGAATGCCGGGAAAATGTTAAAGAAAACAGGGTGGGGAAAAAAACACACGAGCTCGACACGGAGTATGTTCTCTTTATATCGTCATACTCTCTCTCTCTTTTTTATTCTTTGCGCTGGAAAACAAACAGGCATTAACAATCAACCGCCGCGCAGCACACATCCGCCACAGGCCTGGGAGGCAAAAGCAGCCGAACACATACTAAGTGATCACTTCAACATTTTTTACATTTTTAACTCAAAACACATAAAATGTATGAATTATTATTCTTTTTTTAACTCTCCTTTCGGAGGACTTGCCATGTTAGCATTATGAACTACATTTTTAAATTAGAAAATCATGAATTATTGTCAGTTATGTTTTAACCATAACTATTATAACCATGACACATCCACAAAACCTTTACACTTTCAGTTTTGTTTTATTACTACTGATTACTCCTTTTGAAAAGTAACTTAGTTAATTTACTAATTACTTGATTCTAAAAGTACTTGGTTGGTGTACTTGGATTCTAAAAGCTGGATTACAAGTTACTTTCAGCAACTGCCACCCCCCGACCAACTTTTTCTTCAACTCTCCCCAATTTACTGGTTTTGCTCCAACAGTTTTGAGACTTCTAAGTCTTTCCCTCCGTTGCTGTTTACGTTTGTGTTGCTGTGTGGTATTACAATAATGAAAACGTGACTTGTCGCATACGTGACATCAAGACACAAGGCGCAAGTACTTGGATAAGTAAGTAATCTGAGTACCGACTTGGAAATCGAAACGTGCTACTCGATTACTAGAAAAAAGATTTGATTACTCGTTACTGAAACAAGTAGTCAGATTAGTAACTAGGTAACTTGTTACCGCCATCACTGATTGAGTCCGGACTCTATTCTCCATCCTGTGGGGGTGACAATCACAATCTCTACTCTCAGACACACGGTTGTCCTCATATGACCTGATGATGTAATGTTAGCAGGGTCTGTAAGACATTTTTATGAAAAAAAAATTTTGATCCTATTTTGCCACCACTCACCTCACTTAGTGGAAATTATGCCATTTGTTAACATATTGACTTGATGTTAGGCATTTTGTTTTTTAACCACAACCGTGTGACGTTGGGTATCTCCTGGGCACAGTCTCCTCCAGGTTCACTCACAGATTTTCAACTCTTGAACTCTTGCAGGTTTATTCCAAAACAATCTTTGTTTGATAAAGTAGATGCCACAAGGTTTTGGTGCTATGCATGATGCCCTATGTCATTTTTTTGTTTTCCATCCATGTAATATCATCAGTAATTTCTTGGGAGTCTTTACATTGACAATAGCAGTGTGCTGTATTGTGTTAGTAGCACTGCAATTTTTAAAATAAATGTGAAAAGGTTCAATTTGATTTGTCCTGTGATTTATCCTGGTCCTCTTTCAGGATATGTCTTCGTCTGCTCCAGTGCTTGGCATGTTAGGATGCCAAGCCACTTGAAAGGATTGGTGGGTTCCTGCCTTGTCATCCCTTGTAGGTTTGACTACAATAAATATCCACCTCAGAGACCAGATCGTGTTGTTTGGTACCAGTATGTGAGTCTTGGATATCCTTTAGTTTATGATGACTGGCACCCAACTTAAGTCATTGACATATTCATGACATGGAAATACACAAGCCTATAGGACTGGATATGGGAAGACATGCAGCCTAAAGATCGAACCACTGACCTGGAGTCATCACAGACAGAAGCTTTATCCCTGGGTGGATCCAGAGAATATTAGGAAAAGCACCCACGAATTCTATGATACAACTGTAATGATTGAAGTAG